>NC_136072.1:112868357-113421689 GCF_964261635.1 Lissotriton helveticus
CATGTGAGATTACAAAAGAAGTGTGGCGCGGAGGTAAACTAAGACCTCTATTAACAAAAACACACTCAGTTGAAACTAATTCAGAACAACAAACTGAAATAATAGCATTAAAAATGGCGCTAGATAATGCGGATCGCGAATTCCCGACACTTATAGTGTCAGATTCATATTACTGCGTCAGATCATACAACAAGGATTTGCAGACATGGATTCAAAACGGTTACAAAGATGACACAGATGCACCAATAAAGCAGAAACTGCTCTGTGAACAAATAATTCTTTTACAAAAAGAACTACCAAAGACTCACGTGACTCACTCACTGAGTCATCAGCGTGATGGCGTTCACGTTGTAGGGAATTCATTGGCTGAAACAGCCGCAGCGGCAGCCACTAAATCGGCTCCCGTAGTTCGAAAAAAGCGTACATTAAAATACATTGACGGTGAAACAGTGCTGGCGGTGAAAACGTCATCAAAAGGCGACTGCTCAGCGTTACCGATCAACTATCCACTCAATTACACATACATAATCGATGCAAACTCCGTCCCTTTTGCTCGAATCCCTGGAGTGGGGGATAGAGTGATTCCAAACATGGACAGGAGAAACTTGTTAATCGCAGACGCACATATGGGCGAGGGTCTCAGACACCTCAAACTAAAAGATTCTCTGGAAGAATTACAATCACGGTACTGGTGGCCAGGCATGAGCCTACATCATACCATGTTTGTAAAAAACTGCCCAAACTGCAACAGAAATCGCAGTGGGGAGAGAAAAAATATAATACGGTGGAATCTGACTGCAGATAATATCACCAGTAAAAAGAATGGCTTGCGATTAACATATACAGGCTAGTTTCCACTTATAATGTAGATCCTCAGCACTCGGCTGACGTCCGGACTGTTATACAAAGATTTGCGAGTCTAAATGGCATATACGCTAAGAGCATGCTACGTTCGACCATTGTTTTCACTCAGGCACACCAGCCTGGGGGGAAACATGGCCAAATGAGCACAGTCCAGCGGGAATCTTCTCACTTCCTTCCTGAGGGTACGGGATGGTGTAAAGAAAAAACCAAGGCAGAAAGCAATCTATAATGGAAAGGATATTAGGTTCGGGAGCTGGGTGGGTCAAACATCTAATAAGTGTCCAACGTAGTCTAAATAACTTGCCAAGAAATTCTCTGAAGGGATTCAGTCCGTACGAATTATTATTTGGAACTAGAATGATTATCTCTGACCTCGACAGTCAGACTTCAGTGGTTAAAGAAAAAAGCTTTGATGTCAAAGACCGTTTGGCTATTTTGCAGGACTTAAACAAAACAAGAAAAGACCTGAGCAACATACAGTTGAAACAACAGCCAACAACCACTGAAGAATCACCACCTGTCCCAGCAAGACCTGTCTGGATTCCAAAAGTCGGGGATCTAGTCAGGGAGAAGATCGCGGTAAAGAAGGAATTTGGGCCTTCTTACAGAAAAGCAGTTCCTGTCTTGTCTGTCAACGGGACAAGATCAGTTGTACTACCGCCACTTGCTGGTAAAAAGGAGAACCGAGTTGTATCCATCGACCTGGTAAAACCACAACATGTGGCCGATAACAAACAGTAGGCCAAGTGGACTCCCAATAAGTAGCAGAACACCAAGGTTTGCTACCAGTACAGAGGTCCTAACAAAGAGGCTCATCACATTCGAAACGCCTACAGAAGAACAACAAGGACTATGCAACAATGCAATAGAACTCAGACCTCTGAAAACCCAAATAAAAACATTTAGCAGAGACACACCAATCTACAATGAAGTACCAAGTGACAATTCAAGAAACAAAAATCCTGAAGCAATTGGAACAATTGACAGAACTGCATCCGGCTACTTCATCAACTTCAATGATTCCTCTGAAAGCCTCAGTGAATCAAAGACACAGCCATCATCGAAATCCTTTAAAGACAAAGCTAAGGAACTTTTGAACCAACTGAAAGAAACATATCTGATTTCTCCATGGATTGAATTTTGGGTGGGTTTTGGTGCATTTATCCTCATACTTTGGCTCATCATGGTATTAACTTTGGGACGCTTCATTGAGGGAAAATATGCTAAAATGGACACAGCAAGTCAGAACATCAACTTGATCCTCAAACCACATACATCTTCACACGTCGAGAAAAGAGAACTTTCTTCAGCCAACTTCACAGCCAATCCGATACCTGGTGGGGTAGCCTGGGACAACACTGACTATGAAATTTATGGTCCGGTCGAGATCCTGAAATATCCACACCAAATTAAGATCTCATTGAGTGACTTTGTAAAACCAAACTCATTTGCTGATGATTGGGACTTCGAAAGCATTAATAACATGATGTCTGATTTAGTAATGTCTGCTAAATTTACAAAACATGATTATTTGCAAGGTTCTACAAATTATGATAGTATGTATTGCTATAACCACTATGGTAACCATTTTTTGCATAAATCTGCACAACCTAGAAATGTTTTAAATTATAATCAATGGGAACATTGTGCAACACCTCCAAAAGGGAGCTCCAGAACCGTTTATGACAAATATTCATATTTTTCAGGTTTTAACACAAGTAATACTGAAACATTTTATTTTAAATTGTCAAACAAGGGATGAAAACCATGATAACCAACACAAAGTTGATATATTCAGATTAATTCTTCGAAGAAATGAATACCTTTGGATTTGATTATTGGGACAAAAATGTTGATTTGAAAAGTGTTTGGGGTACAAAAGAATGGCAAGTACAGGGTTTAGAAGCTTTGTTTAGAGCTTGCATGATCCCAGAACAAATGATATTTTTAAATGACACTGTTCAACAAACCACCTGTCTTGGCTTAGCCAAAATCAAAGATTTTATTAAACCGTCTATTCCAAAGCCAACAATGTTTAGCAATAACTCTGATACAGATGAAGAGATAGACGTAAACCATATATTAAACCAAAACAGAACACATCCTGATTGGAAACAGTGGTTGATCTGGCCCACAGATACTAATAGCTGTCAAGACAGATTCCTGAACAAAACACAAGGTTTCAAAATGACCAGGCCAGACCCTAGATATCCCCAAAGACATCACCCAGGGATAATAACAACCTACAGTGTGGGCAAATTATGCCTTCAATGGCTACAAACTTCCACACTGGCAGAAATTAAGCAACACCTAACTTTACTTACTGATGGTGCTGACTTGCGTGATTTCATAATGGGACCACGCAAACAGCGTCAAAAGCGTTTCATAGCAGCCTCTGTATATGCAGCATAAAATGAGGCCTGGAAGGTTAATCAAATTGAAACAGCAGAGAGAATACGGGAAATTGACCGTATCAATTTGGAAAAATCACTTTCTGTAGTGGACAATGGGTTAATGACTCTGTCCTCCAGAATTTTTTCATTGGACAGCCTTGTGTCTTCAGCAATCGATATATTATCGCAAGACTTACTGTTATTACAACATGGTCAGTCACAATTGCGTTCTATTGTACAGCTTGGCTGGACGTTACAAAATCTGCGTTCAGGCTATGTGCCTTGGCGTTAAATCAACACAACGTCACTATTCCAAATCTTTAACCTTACTGATAGACAAATCGGTATGGCGCAAAAGGGTGCTGATTATACAATCTTGAGCATTGAAAAACTAGAAAGATTACCAATGACAATGTCAGAACGACCTGTCAGTGAATGGATAATCCACGGAATCATAAATATTCCAATCTCAACCTTCAGGTTTCAATACTGCCAAAAATATATACAGGCTGGCATGTACGAGAAATTGGGGAAGGGGTACCTTAAAACAACTTGGAACCTGCCCTATTCACATGCATGTGTCAGTAATAAAGGACAGAAAGTGTTTCTTAGTGGCAACAATTGTGCTATGTCACTAAGCGGCACGCTTCTGTGTAACGGAATTAGTTTGCATGGAGCCTGTGAAGGGAATTCATACAACCTTTCATGTCACCAGCAAGGCGCACCTGCAACTGAAATAGAACCATTCTTTCAAAGACTCTATAATGGGAGTTACATTCTTATTGTAGACCGCAGATGTTGTAGTCTTATGCCCGGGACTCCTTATCTAGTCACTACGACTGCGAAGGTCAAGTGCTGTGGACGTTCTTTGTTCCCCAGCTCCTTTCCAGACAGGGAGGCAAGGGCATGGCCCAATTTGAAAATTACTTCTATTCGAATAGATACTTTAAGCAGAATGAAAACAGTGCTTCTTCAGACGCCTACAAGGCTCACGTCATCAAAAGAAACGTATGATCTACAAGTCGCAAGGACGACTGCAGAGATACATACATTATTATCAACTAATTCCCCCGTACATTTCGCGGAAATCCTGAGCGAAATCTTAAATATTTCTGATACCACAGGGGTCTCAAAGGTATTTAAGACAGTATTTTCGATGGCATTAACACTATTCAAAGCCATACTGGGTATTTTTCCAGATTTCGTCCATTCGATTTTTGGCGGACTTCCCCTGATCCTGGGACTAATTGCAGGAATCCTATTCTTAGTCCTTATTTTTCGTTATGGCAACCCATGTCACAGATCAAACTCTCGCGACAATGGAAGATACAATCCTAGCCATTGGATACCGGGACCGGATATCAAAAATCCTGGGACTCTCCCGGCTTAGAGACCTGAACATGACTTGGTTTCTATCATTTCGACCAATGTGGCAAAGGTGTGTTTTACCTGTATTAAGGTGTCTGCTATGCGGAGAAGAATGCGTGTTAGACACCTGTCTGACGCTACAATCGGATGCGCCAGTGGATGCAGATACATTGTTGGTTCCTACCAAGGTTCACGCTTTGTGCTGCCCTCAAAGGCTGCCAATCCTGATGACGGCATTCGTGGAATCTTCACCACTACGATTGAAGAGTAGTGAAGTTCAAGATGAAAGCAGCATCGATCAGGTACGACCTTCTGTCAGCAATGCAAATCAGAATGTCAATGGAGACAATCATGCGCACGAATGCATGGTTACACCTATTACCGACTTAGTGGAACTTTCCCATGAAGCTGTTGACAGTTTTTTCGAAAGCCTTAATGATATGATGTTCTCTCCAGAACAGAAATAGAGACTTTTGAGCAAGCTCGCACACGGCGTTCCCTGAATTCGGCCTTCAACTTTAAAAATAAAGTCACATGAACAATTTTTCCCACCAGTTCACGGACAGCAATTTTTTAGCAGCCCCAAATTATTTTTTACAAAATTTTCGGGACACTTATCTTCTGCTTAAAGTAAGAAACTATTCCTAGAGAACTAATATTTCTATTTTTAGATACTTTATAAACTTTAGTTGCCCGCTGGTATGTTCACAAATATTTTATTATGTGATGAAATGGTCTCGAACTTTCTTTCTGTATAGCCATATTAAGAGCCATTTCATGTGTATTTCTCATATACCAAATAAGCAATAATGTATACAAATGCGTGTTTACTTTAGCGTTTAATTCATTGCTTGAGTGCATATAATATATATGACTGCAATTTTTCAGTATATTTGAAAATTTCAAAATGCATTTATGTATTTTGGGGTGGTAAGGTATACACTATACTCTATAGTATGTTGTACTATGTTATACTATGCATAGATTAGTAAATATGACCATAGTTAGCGTGGAGTGGGTGTCATGTATTCCTATAGGTTCTGAATCGATCCCCCTATTCCTGACCCTATTCTGGTTAAACTAACTATCAAGTTAACTAACAGTCAGCCCATGAGGCAAGAAAAGCCCCCATGATGCAGATACCGTTATCTGACGCAGTCACACTACGGCACAGGAACGTGTTATCTGATTAGGTCATAACGCTTGAGATCTAATTAGACAAGCGACATTCCTCCAGCCCCTGATAAGGCATACGACGTTCTCATAACAAATCAAACCTATGACAACCTGGAAAATCCGTGCGGCCATTGTTTTGATTTCACAGAGAACTTCAGTAAAAGAATGTGCTAACGAGCAAGTCGTATGACATCTTTATTGACGTATCTATGTCCATCCTTACGTCAATCTCGGCACCTTTAAGGTATAAATATTGCCGATCTTGCCCTATGCAAACACACGCGTGGTGACGAGACGGAGCAGCCATACTTGCCGAAGCCCAGAAGCAGAGCAGACCCCGCTGGCAGCAGCCCCGCCTTCCTGACGCGCTGAGAGACGCGCTGCTATCTCCTGCCGAGAGACCCAGCACCGGCGCTTTCGGGCAGCCCTCGCAGGCAGCCTGGAATATCGAGAGCAGAGAAAGAGATACCATTCCTCATTCATCCTAACTTCCAGGTACAGAACTGAATAACCCCTCACAGAGAATTCTTTAGTTATTCACTTGGCAAAAACCAACTTAACTTAAACTGTAACTTTCTATTCCCGCCCACGCATTAGACTTAGGTCAGGTACACGGGGTAGGCGTATTTAGAAACACCAGTTGAGTACGTTTAGTCAAATGTATATGTGTATGTAAATATATTTTAATCATTTTAAACATCATATGGCTCAGAAACCATATCAATGTTTTTACAGTATTATTTTATACTATTGCTTTTAATGTATGCACTTTACTTAACTATAAGTATTGCAATAATATCGATCCATTTCTCTTGTACGAGAAAAGAGACTGATCAATAAATAACACCTTTTTATTGAACACGCCCGTCTCTTCCTTTTCTCTACAATCTGATGAGACTAAGAATGCACGTACTGACTGAGTAAAATAATTGCCTTGTGCTCACACGACTCTCGAGATTGACTCTTGATTAGGGGAGAGCAAAGTTGTCATGTTCTATGGTTGTCAGAAACTAAATCCCTTCTTGTCTAATCAGGGGAGTTAATTCTTTCCTGAACATTCAAGAAAGTTTCTAGCGAACTCTGAGCTACGCTGGCAAACCCAAAACTTAAGTCTAGTATCGACAGTAGTAGACCTAGTTAACGTCTGGCCTAGGCCTTTACTGCTGTAGGTATTATTCCAATGCGCAGAGCCTATTGGGAAGATAGGAACTACACTACAACCTATAACCAGAATCTATCATTTTAGCAACAGGCTATCAATGGCAACCAGTACACTGTGAGCCTGATTGAAAAACACTGCCAAAAATCTGAACAAATAGGCCTTCATTACTATTTGCCCAGGTCATTAGGATATGCATATAGCAATTATACTTTTTGTGATAGAATATTGTCAGATCAACGATTTTTATCAGTGGAAAATGCCCTGCCTATACCAAAACATGACATATTTAGGGTGGTACGCACCAAATTCCGTGTTATTCTCCAAAAGTTCATAATCGTGTAGTATTTATCACACCGGCAAATTCTCCCACAGAGGAGTCTGATTTTTTGCGGTGCGATAATTATCGCACCTATCACTGGACCTCTCATAATGAGGGCTATGGTGTATGGATTAACGTACATTCTGCTTTTGCAAGTGTTTTTCGGTGACAGTTACAGGTTTCCAGGTGGACTCCTAATACGTTTTTGGGAATTCCTAAGTATATTTATATGCATGTAGCTTTGTATACATAAGTGTAGCCAGTGCTCTACTGTGTTTGCGAAAGAATACACTTGCATCAGTGCAATTCAGGGGTGTAACTATCAATTGTGCAGTGATAACAGGGCCTGGAGACCTGAGACCTTTTATTATTGCTGCACATTACTTCTCATATAGCAATTACAGAATCCAGTTTTAGGTCTCAGCTGTAGACAGCGCATGCGCTCACTTGAAAGAGACATGCTGTATATAATTAGTGAGGTTCAGCCCGCCCATAGGCTTCCCATTTGCTGGCTCTATTGTCTCTATTCTATTCTTTCTCCACATTTGTGTATGGCATGCATGCATCATGCCTCTTCCTGTGTTTAGCCCTCTGTGAGAGCATGGACCAATTACTACTATCCATCCACTGCTCCTATTTAATAGCCATTTCAGTTTGTTTAAGAGCCTTAGTCAGGAGTGCTCGTGTTTTCACTTGCTCCAAGCGCCGTTTTAAACAGGGCTGTAAATCATGTTCTTATCCCGTCACATTTGCTGAGCATTCAAAGACTGAGATCAAATGTCAGACGCTATTTTCACAGTGTACCTGTTTCAAGCCCCAAACCCCTCCCGCTTCGCTGTTTGTTCTAAAATGGTGGCACTCAGACTACGTTCCGTGGTCCACTTTCAGCCCGCCAGCCCTTTCCATGCAGCCACACTGGAAAACAAAAGCAGTCACAGATTCAGTGCCATTTCTGTCGGTTGGGATTCCTCTGGATGCATTTGCTGGGAAAAGTATCAAAGATGCAGGCGTGGCAATCAGTGTCTCACCTGCTCACCTGCACCACCGCCCTCATCTGCCTCTGTGACATTACTTCTTTGGGCAGTTGTAGAAGAAAAGGCTTTTAAAAAGGGCGCCCAGGTTGCTGTGTTTCTTTCCCAGCACAGACATCCTGTCTTATCTACCCTCAGCCTCACCTTGCCACCCGCGTCATTGCCAGCTATGCATCGCCCACAAACAGTGTTGTCTCACTCAGCTACTCTGATGCCAAGCTGCATGCAGAAGAGCACCTTGAAAGGAAAGGACGTACACACATGCACTCAAAGATCCGCAGCCGGAATTTCTTTTTAAAAAGTAAGTCAGCTTGCCAGGAGATGGAAGGTGCATGTGGAACATTGAGGAGGGAAGGTTTGGTGAAGCGAAGTGTGAAATCTCCAAGGGTGCAAAGATGGACGTATTAAGGAGCCTTACACACTATTTATAAATGTTAAAATATTCTTAACAATAAAATTCTATATTTTAATTTCTTGGCCTGTTTTCAATCTTTAGTTTTATTAGCCAACATCGTTTTTTTTTTGCTTCAGCCTTTTTCTAATGGAACAAGCGAGTACGATGACCGATTGGACAGCCGCTCCGAATCGGTTTCTCTGGAACAAATCGGCTGCGGGAATCTGTCTTTGGGGGCCCGTAGCAGGCCCCCTTCACACGGGGCCTTCCAAATCAGGCACATAGGCGTACCCAAGGTACACCCTTTCAAACCATGCACAGTGTGGCAGGCACCATGGGGTGCCCGCCACAGGGTGCACAATTTTTCTCCACCACCCCTTTCTTTAATGGGAGCCTGTGTTCTTGTTCAGAACACAGACTCTCATTGAAGTCAATGGGAGTCCAACCGAATCTTATCCGGAAGCATCCGGATGCATCGTATTCGGTCGGTCAGACTCCCTCGATCTGAGTCGTCCGGTAAGCATTCCGGAACAGAGTCAGTCAGAATGCTTTCCGAATGAGACCGGAATCGGGCCCATAGCATGGATGTGTCCTGTAATTCAGAATTATTGAAAACAAGTGATGTATGTAGCTTAAGGGGTGGCTGGTTTGTTCATGGGGCTCTGTGTTGGTCTTTGCCTGCTTAGATTATGTGAATAAACACAAAGAAAACAAAAGCGATATGCAAATTCACTATGTTTTTTACAAGCTAGACATAGACTTGCTATACTCGTATATAAGGAGTGAAGTCACGTATATACATAAATCACGTACTCTCTTGAATGTTCAGATGCTTAAGAGCAACATAGTACAGGTAAGGACTGTCCCAAAACAGATGAGGACATTACCTTTGGAGAAACTATACTATCTCTATAGATCTAGATCTTGATGGTGTAGGAAGGTGCCTCTTTTGTATAGTTAGCTCCACACTTTTTGCCTGGCTTTGATGTGGTTTCAAATGTAGTGCACAGGGTCTCTGCCAACCAGATCCCCTGTGTCAGTACTCCTTCCCTAAAACAAAGCCCAATTGGTACTTCTGCCCCCTTTATGTCCCTAGTCCAGGCCCTGGATATCTAGGGCCCGGAAGCTAAAGAGTGCCCCTTGAGATTTCCGTCACTGGGACAATGCCACTGCCCTTACAGCCTGCAGCCTGCATGCCCCTATCAGGGAGAAAATTACCCTGCCTGAGTGCCGTGCTGGCTGGCGCTGCCTGGCGGCATAGGTGTGTCACCCATCCGGCAGGCCTTGCGGCCCTAAGCCAGGAAACACAATACAACAGGTGAGAGCATATCTGCAGGAGCAGATATACCCCTACAATATTGGGCACCATTTCCTAATATTGTAAGTGCCAGTGAAGCCATAAAGAGTACATGGACTGGGAACTCGACAACTGGAGTTCCACAGAACCATGATGGGTTCACTGAATACGGTATTGTTTGGTACCAAACTACTCCTTTCAATACATCCACATTGTTGCCAGTGTGGAACTTATTGTATCATGTACACAGAGGGCACCTCAGAAATTCCCCTTGAATCCCTGTCAACCCGGGTGTGGTCTCTGACTGGCTGTAGGCAGCCAGCCGCAAACCAGGCATGTTTCTGGCCCCTGGCTCTCTGGGACCAAAAACAATGCACATCCTGGGCAGAGGTGCCATGCCTCCTCCCCCAGGATGGGCCATTGCTTGAAGAGGGAAGCTTCAAAGGCCTGCCGCCTTTGTAATGCAACACTGAGCCTCTGCCGCTAGCAGCAGATGGCAGCCCCTACACCCACACCTTGGGTGGAAAACCGGCGGGAAAATTAAAAAAGATAGGAGGTGTGCCCACCTCTGCCAACCCCATCCCAAAGGTGGGGGAAGCGAAGTCAATCACAACTTTCAGTACCCGCCATCTTGAAGATGGGGGGACCCCTCCAATCAGGGCTAGCTCTATGCCCCCTCCCACAGGTGGGTGACATAATAGAGGGTGTAGTCACCCCAGGCAAGGTGCCCACTGGCTCTACACGCCACCAACCCAAAATGCCTCCTAAATGTAGTATTTACGTGACCCCCCCCTAACCCGGCACTCAGGCCTGCGATTACCTAAGAAGAAAGAAGACACCCTGCAGCAGAAGCCAGAAGACGACAACTGCCTTGGCCTCACCCCTCCGATCCTGCGACCTGTCTTGCAGCCAGTGACCTCTGAAACCCCTGGGAGGACTGCTGCCTGCAACAAAGACTCCAATCTCCCACGGAGAGTACACCTGTCCAGAAGAAACCTACACCAAAGACTTCGGATCCAGGCGGATCTGCATCTCCCACCCACCCTGCTCCCGACACCCACAGCCCGAGTCTGAATGGATCACCTGTGCAATGAAGTCTCCCCAACGATCCTGGCCCTGTGTCCAACATTGGTTGACCACTTCTGCCTTCCAAGACAGCACCTGCAGTCCGTAGTGGCTGACAGGGAACGAGAATGGAGGGACTAGGTGGTCACAGGGGTACAAAATAAAAGAATATACTTACCTACTCGCTGCATCTCGAGTCCTCAGTCATCTCTCCTCCATTGTCCCTTGTCGTCTCTCTGCAGCCGGAACCAGGAGGCACACAGGCTCCCTCACCTAAGCCATTCACAACGCTGCAACGCAGCGTTGTGATTGGTCTGAGTGCCATGGCTCGGCACTCAGATAGGGAATGGGAGGCTGAGCATGTTCCCCACCAGGCTGTGTAATGCAGCCTGGTGGGGAAAATACACAATCACTCGAGAGTAGTGGGTGATACCTAGGAGTACGGAAAAAGTAAGCAACCCACAATTTAAACGGCAGTGCACATCCACGCATTACAATTGGAAAATACAATGTGCGCATGACTGCTTAGCCGGCCCGAGGGGGCCGTCCAAGCAGTCATGCCCACATTGGAGTGCTGCAACCACTCCTCCTCCTGGACGTCACGGGAGCCCTGCCCTCCCACCTGGTTGATACTAAAAATAAAATGATAATAACAGAAACAACTTCTGTTATTATAATTTTATTTTTGCTTTCACACTGCCCTGAGAGCAGCGGGGCGATGCTCCTTCACCTTACGGGAGGTGCCACCGCTGCCTGCAGTTTGAATCCAGAGGCTCTCCCTGACTCTGACCGGCTCTGGTAAGAAGACTCCGAAGTCTAATGGCACCCCTCCACCCGAAGCCCCTGGGCCTTGCTGAGCTGACCTGATGGTGTCCCTATGACACCCTACATCCCAACTTACCTTTGTTGACGTTGGTCTTCCTCTTGCAGCCGCCGGTGCCACAAGTGCAGCCTCTTTGCTGTCAGAAGAATCTCCATTAAAAAGCATTGGGTGCCCAAAGTTGAAATTGCACCATGAACCCCGCCCCCCCCTGTGCTGCTGGTGGTGGTGCTGCTTTATGCCCCCACCCTGTGCTTAACCTTACCCCCAAAGCTTGGCCCCTGCAGCCGATTTACTTACCTGCAAGAAGTTTGGCTCCAGGCACCCCTATCTCCATTGAAAAGCATTGGGCGAACTCCGATTTTGACCTCTGCATCCAGCTGCCCCTGTGCCGATGGCGGTGCTGTCTTGGTACTTATCTGACCCCTGGCCTTTGCTGATTTACAGCACCGAAGACTGAGATTGTAAGGTAAATACTTACCTGTTTAACCGCGATATTGTTTTCCCCATAGGATAACACTGGACAGTGTGAAAAGTTTCTAAGTGTTGATTTTAAAAAGTGAAAAGTAATTTTAAATAAAAACGTACTTACCTGATTATGAAGACCTGGTTCTTAAAATAAAGTACAAAGTATAAATTTATAAAATTGATCTGGATCTCCTTCTTGAGTCGTCTGTCCATTATTGATCACTGTTGTGCAATTAATGTCTCACACTCCTCTGTGTCAGGCCTAAGGATGCTCACCCACACTACCACTAATAGAGCACTTTGGGTTTTACATTGAGCCCTATACACTTTTGGGGAACCCCTGGGATCTGTGCATGGTATTACTACCTAGTGAAAATATCTTATACAGAGCCAACTTCCTACAGATGATATCACCCTCCCCCACAAAAATCACATGAGTACTACCTTGGGATGGGCAAGTTGCACAATAGAGAGGGCATAACCATATCGCTTCATTGTCTTTTGTTTTTATAGGTTGTAGTGTAGGTGTCTAAGCACTTCAGGTTAAAAAAAAAAAAGCAAAAAGAACAAATGATGGACGGAATGCTGAACAATGCAAACATTCACCCTAGTCACAAAGATCTGGGATTAATCCAGTGCTCTTTTGCTCACCACGCCACCCCTGTTTGGACCCAGTCCTATTCAAATCAGCCTTGATCCTGCTCCCAATGGGAACAGCCCAAACTGCCAAGACAGGTCCTCCCTGGCCCGGAAATAGGCATTCTGGGACCAGTTTCGGGGTATCACTCCTCATCAGCCAGGCTAGCTTGGATCCAGTGGCGCAGTGAGAACAGGACCCACGTCTGGGCATACCCTTCCCACTTAGGGCGACAAAAGCAAAAAGAACAAATGATGGACGAAATGCTGAACAATGCAAACTTTCACCCCAGTCACAAAGATCTGGGCTTAATCCATCGTTCCTTTGCTCACCATGCCACCCCAGTTCGGACCCAGCCATATGCAAATCAGCATTGGCCCTGCTCCTCATGGGAACAGTCCGGCCTAAACTGCCAAGCCAGGTCCTCCCTGGACTGGAAACAAGCATCCTAGGACCGGTTTCGGCTTGGCTGTTTGGGCTGGATTGGTTTCATGAGGTGCTGGTAGGGTCCAAAGTGGGGTGTCGTGGTGAACAAAGATACGACTGATTAAACCCGGCTTTCTGTTCATCATTTGTTCTTTTTGCTTAAAGAAATATAGGTATGCACAGTCTGTATTTGCCAAGGAATTGGCAGTCATTATTATCAGCCTTGGAAGGGTTTAAGGCTCAGTGAAGCTGACCATTATTAAAGCAAAAGGGTATAGTGTCCCCCCCTTATGCCACTGAGCTATTGGAGAACTACTTGTAAAATGTTTTTCTATCTGTGTATGTTGATGTTTGGATTACTGCTGTAGGGGGAATACCCTGAGAATGCTTTTGTGACTGACTGCGTTATTTATAGATGATTTATGTTGGTTATGGCTGAAATAAAAAGTACATTAAAAAACGTTCATGGTTTTGATTTGTGATGACACATGATTAATGATCACATTTTTCACAGAAGCAAAATATGTCACATTGGCCCCTATTTCTTCTACAGTACAAGTATTGTTCTGTGGGGATTTAGAATTTCTATTGTGAGCAACAACATATGCTGACGGATAAACACATGTATTTCTGTTAGGGAGGAAAAATACTTCTTGTTACTTTGGCAGCATAACCTGAAGTGATTATTTCTAGGGCCTTCATCTAGAATCATTTCTAAAACATGTGGCTTAGTAACTAATACATGCTGAATACAATTGCTTTTTTGTGCACTTTTTGGTTTTCACATTGTGAGTGATTTCTGCTATCCAATTCGAGAAACCCGAAGAGTTCTATTGCACTGGGTCTTTGAAAGTTAATTCACCAAAATGGCGGAAGTGACATAGCATGGCCTTTGACCCTGAAACATGTCCCACAGGAAGTAATATCGCACAGTCTTCGGGGAAGTGCCACTGGAAATCATAGGAAGTGATATCACACAGTCTTCATGCTCCTTACCGGCAAAGAACACCGCCCATTCATTTACCTGTACTAGTCGCTTACAAAAGTGCTGATGTGTACCTCAATCTTGACATGCAGCACAGTAGGTTGTGGTCAGGCAGCACAGTGTGTGCACTGCACGCTCCAGGCTTGCGCTGCTTTAGCTAATGGAGCACAGCTCCTAAATCTGTCTCACTCGTGCCACCAGTGCCAATGGTGTCCGAGGGCGCTATGAATGCGTGACAATGCATATGAGTGCGGTGATGCGATCCACCACACTAAAATGCGTCAGTCTCACACCTGATGCGTGATACCAGGCAGGGCTGCACACCCTGGTATTTTAGTAGGGGAACAGTCACACAGTACTGTCAGTACAGCGCGATCCTAACATGCACCCTGTTATTCCTGACTGGATCCTCCTCATAACTCTACCAGACCTTGAACCCTCTTTTGCCTTATAGCTATATATCTTCTGTGTAGGTCTCCTAAATACATACATACGCACAGACTCACTGAAATTAGTAGGAAATGCCTTTTTGTTTAGCAACGTTAACCCTACTGGCTACTCTATTTGAGTGATTTTTATTGTGCATGGCATTTACCTATTTCATGTGCCAGACACTAGAGGCCTCATTAACGAGGCCCCTAGTGTCACTTTTGCGCCGCCGGAGTGTCACTTTTTTGACGCTCGGGTGGCAGCATATTTACAAGGCCACACACAGCCTCTTTACATGGCTTTTCATGGCCTTGTAAATAAGTGCCCGTTTCACGCAGAACACTGCATGAAAGGAGCGTTCCATGGGGGTTGCTGTGGGTGTGCCCACGGAACACCCACGAAATCTGAAGCATGCCCGGAATTACAAGGAATGGCAAACCTGGGAATGCGTAAGATTTAGGGAGGCGCAACAAGGAACTATCAGCCAGATTCATCAATGTCCCGATTTGCGAGTACTTAATAGCGATTATTAAGGAATCGCTATTAATGACTCGCAAAACGGGATTCATGTAGAAATCGCAACATTATTTGCGATTTCTACAGCTTCCTTATTTGCGATTAGCAAATTGCTAATCGCATATAAGGATGCGATTTCAAGCACCCCTGAAATGTAAATGTAGACTGATGTTGCACACACACATGTCCAAAGGACATGTGTGTGTGTAACATAAAACACTAAAGTGCATTTTTCTAAGTTTTCGCTATTTACCACGAAGTCAGACTTCGCTGTAAATAGCGGCCAAAAATAGCGATTTCGCAATTCAAAAATGGTTCATGAATTGCATTTAAGGAATCTCAAATAGAGAGTCCTTAAATGCAATTCCTCGCAATTTGGCGATTTCACAATTTGCGATTTTTGCATTTGGGGTGATGAATCCCAAATGCAAAAATTGCGCTCGCAAAGGGCCAGATTCTCAGAATCTGGCCCTTTGCGAGCTGATTTTCCGTTGATGAATCTGGCTGAATATCCTTATTTATCCTTTCTTTTCCTCTTTCTCTTCGTGCAAAGCAGGAAAAAACTCTTGTGATGTTTTTAGGGCTGGAAGGTATTACTTTTTGCACAAAAGCAATCACCCCTACAACGCGGGCACCCTTGCACCATGGCGCAAGGGTGCCTCCATTGGCGCATGGCGGCCCATTGTGCGCAAGTGCTGGGGAAAAGGACAGGAATGTGCCGTATCTCACAGATTCAATGCATTCCTACCCTTTTCTTTTGACACAGGACAGTCCAGGAAGATTCCTTGAGGCACTGGCCTGTGCCAAAACCTGGTAAATCAGCCCCTAGTTGACCAGAATACTAATGCAACCAATGTAATGTAGACAATACAATGAGCAGTGTAGACAATCTAGTAAGCAACAGATGATGGAGCTGCAGGACCTGAGCATTTGTCCCAGGACACAGACCAACATGCACATCTGTTGCTTAACAAGGCCTTGCATGTGAGGTTAGATCTGCCTCAGTAGATAACTCTGGGCTTAGCATAGAAGCCAAGAGATGCTCTCACTGTGCAAGAGAGGTTTGCAACAGCCTTTCTGAAGCCTACAAAGACTTTATCTCAGTCACTTGCCATGATGCCCCTTGATATACTGAAAAATTGTGTCATGATTAACCACGAGAATAGTACTCAAAGTGTAGATCTTGGAAGGATGGAATGGAGATTAGGTAGTGGGAGTATTTTAACTTGTGACATTCACAGCAAGGAAATTAATATACTAATCTTCCATGCCAGCTTAAAGAGGATACATTTTTATTTTCAAAGAAGACCAATAATCACATCAGCCCCTAAATGTGCATTCATTTAAAGTCACAGATATCATATGTTCATAACTCTGATCATATGATCCTTCTCAGCTCAACAACAGTATACATGCATGGGAGACAGTGCGTGTCTGAAATAGCTGTGTTGCTGAATGTATTGCTTTGCAGTAATGAAAATTCATACTTTTGCTAACTTTAAAGCACACTAGGCCTCAGACTCCATCGGCTTCATAGACTAAAAATTAAATGTGCACCGTACTTATTAATAATCCTACATAGTGCCATGATCTCCTTCTCCGTAATCTCTGCCTCTAAGACCCTCTTTTGCTCACTTGTTAATTGCGGAAGCTCGATCCCCTTTAACCAAGCCTCTACACATTCTTTTCTTGGTTGTATTACTTCTCTATATAGCCTACTCATATACCTCCGGGCTTCTCCCCTTATATCTGCATTAGTATTTAAAGGCACCCCAGTCTCTGCATTCATCAGATTCAATATTGAGTTTCTGGCCTTATCAATTTTAACCTTCCATGCCAAAAGCAAACTACACTTTTCGCAATAAGGGAAGTGCTGGAGCTAGATGGCTTTCCATCTATCCTTTTATCTAACTGAGCTTGCTATTCTGCCTGTAAATCTTCTAGTTCCCTCCGAAGCACTGGTACCCTGACTGAACTCTCAAGCGAGACCTTCTGGAGTTCACATTCTCTTGCCTTAATTTCTACGATTCCCTCCTCATCTCTCTGCAGTGCAGCATGCCTCATGCCAATCATTATGGAGCTTATTACTGTCCTTAAATATGCTTTAAAAGCATCCCAGACTATTTGTAATCCTTGCGAGTCCCTATTGAGATCGAAAAAGTAATCTGTCTTATCCGATAAATCGAGTACCACCCCCTCATCTAACAGGAAAGTCCTATCCAGGGTCCACCTTCCGTTCCAAATGGGTCTCCTGGAGCAAAATTATATGTGCCCCACTATTCTTGAGGTATTCTGTCACTCAAGCTAGCTTCTTCCTAGACCTCAGACCATTTCTGTTCCAGGAAATAAACTGAACTGTATTTAACTTATTTATGTTTAAATCCCCACACCCAGTGCCATTTTACCTCTCTCTGCAGGGGCTCCTGTCTAGGCAACCTAGGCTGATTAAACCCAGAAACTGCATTGAACTAATTAGAAATTGGCTTGACAAGGACACATCTTTTCCCATGCTCCCACCACGCTGTGCACCCCTTCACCCCCCCCCTTACCCCCCCTCCTGGGAAACTGCCTTTCCTATCCCTAGGCGATAGAATCTACCTTTCGTGACCCCCCCCCTCCCAAGGAGAGATAATCAAAGTGCACAAAATTTAAACAAAAAACCTAATCAAACTGGCCACTCTATATAACCTTCATTTAATACATACTATTGCGAAACTACCATGCTTCATGGGGACCATTAAAAGCCAGAGCTAGAAGTAGTGGCTCCGGTTCCCTCCATCTGAGCTCAGGGTTGCTGACATTGTGCCTCTTGTTTCTCCACATGATTTTTAGCATAGCTGGATACTTCATCTGGACCTGGGTGCCTTTACCACACGTCATTCATCCTAGTACCCACCTCCCATTGCCTCTGTGCAGTTATCTTCCCTATGTCCGATCTCACTTGAAAATTAAAGTCCTCGAACTTCAGGGTTCTCTCCTTCAAAGCATGTCCCAACACCAGCTCTTTGACTGCATAGGTGAGAAAAGTAATCAGGATTTTCTTGCTGAGTCTTCCTGTTATGGTTTAATTGAAAAGGGTTTCTGTGCAGTCTTTGAATTTCGTTCTCGAGATCTAAATCTGGCATGTCTTGCAATATCCCTTCTCTAAAAAGTTTACAAATAAAGCCTTTTATATCGCCTTTTTCTGTACCTTCCGGCATACTGAGAACTCTCAAATTATTACGCCTAGATTGAGTTTCAAGCCGTTCCAAGTCATCTTGCAAAGTTATGTTTTGTTGTTTTCAAGACCTCTATATCCCCGGAATCTTGAGTCATTCCTGCTGACAGAACCTTCACCTCTCCTTCAAGGGTTGCAGTGCGTTTTGCAATACTGTCTAGCTTTTCCTCTAGCACCAGAAATTTTTCTTGGATACACATTTGGTTGATCACTGAAATCTCAAATTTCCTGAGAATGTCCTGCCTCAAATTCAGTATGTTTACCAACTGGTTTTGAGCCCCCCACCTTAATCCGGGGACTAGCCTCACCCTGATTTGGGATTCCCACTGTAAGAATCCCTGTAGTACCTTGGGTCAGACTTGGGCCACCTTCATCTTGTCCACCATCCGCCAAATTTACTAATGGAGGGAAGTGGTTACTAAGAATGACTGCCGATATTCTCTCTTCCAGTGGGGGGGTTTAGGAAGTGAGTGCACCTCTTTCAAACCACACCGCTTTAGTCTCCCTGCAGCTTTCCCGGATTTCCTGATGAGTGACACAGTAATTACCTCATAAGCCTTCTGCTCTCTTGCTCTCACTTCTTTAGCTTTTTTCTCAGGATCAGACCTTAGCTGATATCTATTCCTTGTTTGTAATATTCGTGGTGTATCTGCTGGGGCATTTCTCTCCCCAATACCCCTTGCTCTAGTACACACACTTTCCACCCCCTTCACATTCCCCTTAGAAGTGAAAAGTACTTGTGGAGAAGGCTTCTTTTCCATCAGTGCCAGGTGTACCAGCTGAGATTGCTGAGTTTCACACTCTTGCCAACGCCCTTTTCCCCTACCTTCCTCTGACAGCAACCACCAGAATTCTCAGCCTGCCAGAAGCCATTTCTGGGCCCCCATACCACATCTGTCTCCTCCTTGAGGTGCTGCAGTTTTCTTGCATGTTGCTGCCCAGTGCTGTCTCTGCTGAGTTCCCCCCGGAAGCCGGCAAGTGCTGCTGCCACACGGGATCTCTGCCAGAGAGCCACCACCCAGCACCAACAACCCATGCTTCCTTGAGTCGAGTCCCATGCACACTGCAGCTCGAGCACGTGGGATAGATGGAAGTCTCCCCAGCCACCGCACTCACTGCCCCAAGAACAAACATCAAACGCCGACTTCATAATCGCAACACTTATTCTGGTAAATTCCTAATTTTTCCAGCCTGCGCCTCTCTCTTCAATCTGGGAGCTCCCTCGACGGGCATCAACCTGCCGCCATGTTTATTTTTACAGCGGAGGAGATCAGGGCATAATGTAGGAAATTATGTCAAGGAAAGCGGCCAGGCCAGATGGCCTTCCAGTTGAGATCTACACCCAAATTATAGATTAATTAATTCCACCTTTGAAAGATGCTTTTAATGGAATATATATAGAGGGTGAGGGAGCACCTCAATCTTGGCCAGAGGCAACGGAAGCCCTAATTTTGAAACCAAACAAAGACCCGTTGAGAGCAGACTCGTATAGACAAATATTGCTCTTGAACACTGATTATAAGATCTTTTTAGGGATCGTAGCTTTAAGAGCAGCACATATCATTAGGGGAGTTGTACACTATGACCAAAGGGGTATTATTCCGGGGAGGCAGCTTAACAAGCTTACGCATTTGATGATGGGGGTTATCAATATGGCGGAGGCCCAGAATTTGCCTTTGACGGTAGTGGCTTTAGACGCAGCAAAGGCCTTCAATCAAGTACACTGGGTATATAGCTGGGAAACTCTAAAAAGCTTTGGTTTTCCACAGAATATGATGAGGGCCCGTGTAAAACCTTCACCGCCTCCCTAAAGCCAGTGTGCTGGTTAATGGAGAGCTTTCAGACTGGTTTGACATACCCAGGGGTACGAGACAGGGATGATCCCTGTCTCCACTTCTCTTTAATCTATATATTGAGCCCATTGCAAATCAGATTCAGCAGATGCCACTATTATCCCCTTTCAGTCAGATGGGTTAGTGGCGAAATTGGCTTTATATGCGGATTATCTGATCCTCTACACAACCAACCCGCAGGCTGCAATCCCTAACCTGATGGCAAAGGCACAGAGCTTTGGCAAGATATCTGGGTATAAGGTGAACGCAGATAAAACCAAATATATGGATTGGAACCAGAGCATTAGTAGTTGGGGGGCTAAATCCCAAAATGAGATACTTTGGCATCTTAATTACACCGAAACTCAGAGAAATTCCTAGAGTTAACTGGAAAAAAGTGAGCCAGGAGGTTGGGAGTTTGTTGGATGGACCAACTTACCTCTAAATATATATGGCAAATACAATCTCATTAGGATGATTGTCCTTCACAAAATTACTTTTTTTCTTTTTAATATCTGTACCTTTAACATTTCGGAGAGAGGAAATAGCTAAACTCCAGGGAAGAATAGGTAGTTTTATTTGGGCATCAAAGGGACCCAGGATAGCATGGACAAAAACTGAGGTGGAGGTTGGAGGCAGGAATTTTGGCTCTACCGGATCTGCTCATATATTGTCATGGTTTCTATTTTAAGAACTTGCGAATGTTAACAAACAAGCCAGATAGGTCACCTATGGGGTCACTTTTTGAGGCAATGCTCGTGATTTTAGTCAAGGTCAGTGTCACTTCCTGTCTAAGTATAGAGACCCGAAAAATTTAAAAAGGTGAGATTGAAGATCTTGAAAACTGCTCTAAGATCATGGATATATTTTTGGAGGAGGTTGGGAGTACTATACTACTCGTGTTGGGCACCGATTTTGAACTCCCCGGTTACTCCTGATTGTCTGATCGATCATCTAAGTCAGCCTTTAAAATCTGCAGGGTTACGTTACCCGGCAGACCTCAGAATGAGACCAAGTTTAGTGAGCTGGGAAATTTTAAGTAATTGTACCAAGGGAAAACAAACAAGATTTAAATATTACCAGTTACGTTCTGGGTGGGCTACTCAAGAGTGGGTCGGAGAGGAAGATGAGCCTTCGTTAGAGCAGGTGATGAGAATTGGCCCACAAAAAAAGGAAGTCTCATTCTGGTACTGGGCCTTAATGGAGGCAGACGATAAGAGCGTGTCGGACATCTCAAACCTGTGGGTAGATGGGTTGGGGGAAGGAAACCTAAAGCAAGTATGGCATGCTTCTTTTTCCGCTCTACGGGCAGTGGTGAAACCCGCCTCACTGAAGCGAAATCACTTATTTACCATTTATAGGGTATGCTGTTCTCCGGCCAAGCTTGCAAGAGTTACTGGGAATGCAAATGCATATCAAAGGTGTATGCTTTCATCGGCTGATGACCTGCATATGTTTATGCAGTGTCCGAAGATCGCTCCCTATTGGTTATCGGTGTGTAACTTTTTAGAAGAAGTGACTGGTCAACAGATCAAGGTAAGCCCTCAACTCAAATTTTTTGGGCTGTATCAGGAACCATGTATAAGAACAAATTTGGCTACAACTAAATTTGTCTTTTATGTGATTTTGTTGGCGAGGTGGGCGGTATGCAGGCTATGGAAATCCAAAAGTCCCCCGATTTTTGCTGACTGCCTCAGAAGTATTAATTGTACGAGCCAGATGGATATTGCATGTGACGTTAAAAGTTTGGAGAAGGTTTAAGCACTGGTTGTAGAGTGGAGATAAGGGTAAAACGGGTCAGATGATTAATCCATAAATGTTGGAGGTCCCCCCCCACTCAAGTTGCAACGGGAGGGAGATGCATGTGGAAACAGCAGTAATCTTTGCGTGGATATTCTCATCTTTCCCTCCTTTCCTTTTGGGGACGAGAGCAATACCAGCAAGAAAGTTGGTGGAATGAGGACAAAAAAAAGTAAAAATGATCGTTTTTAAACATGAGCCACTAGTGAACTAAAAGGCAAGACAGTTGTGATGTAAATCGTGTAGGTGTCCCAAATTGTTAAAGAGCAATATTATAGTCTATTAAATCACACACAATAGGTTTGTGTACAACTGGTATTCTGAACGGTAAACAACGTTTACCCCAAAACTATCTCCCCGCATGGAATCACAATGCGGTCGTTACCGCAACCGCGTTGTGATTCCGCATACCATTACTCCGCAAGTCAGAACAACGTCTTCCCGGGGGGGGGGAAGGTGTTAGATTTAAAATTCAACACCTTCCCTAGTGTCCGCACTGACTGGAGTTGGAATAGTAAATTATACTGTTCCAACATCCAGCGCTCCCCCTCCACAAGTTGTTGTTCTGACTTGCGAAGTACTGGTATGCGGAATCACAACGCGGTCGTGGTAACAACCGCATTGTGATTCCCTGCGGGGAGAAAGACTGCGGGGTAAAGAGACATATTCATTCTGAATTCACACATTTGAATGTGCTTTCATATGCAATGATGAAGAAAAATGAGTTTTTGGTCAAATAATGTATTTGCCTAAGATTGTACAAGTTAAGCAGAGAAGCAGAGAAGCTGTGATTTTACCAGGATTTACTTTGCACAAATCAGCCACTAAATGTGTATCCATTTGTCTTTACTTTTTTTGCTAATGCCCTGATTTTACTGCTCTGGGCATTATTCGGCTGTTGTTATTCAAGGCAAGGCGTTGGAACATTTAACATGAGCACCAGCCACATTGTTTTTGTGAACATGGGGAGATGAATTGATCTGCCTAGAATCACAGCATGTTCAGCCGATGCTGATACTCATATTTCGTTCAAATTCTCCAAAGTCAGCACCTCTGGCCATAATACAGGAGAAGCTGCATGAAATCTTGCTGACAAGGAATCAGGTTTGAAAGCATTTGTAAAGGTCTGAAGTGCATCTACATAAGAATGCAATTCACACCAGCAGGGGAGCAGGGGAGCAGGTGAGCACATGGCATTGGTAACAGCAGCCTGCCCCTAAAGTCATACTTTCCCCTTCCAGAGATTCCCATCAGAACAGTTATGGAAGAGCAGGTGTACTGCTCCTATAACAGTGTGCACCAAAAGAAAGCTTCCTTTAGCACTAATTATTTAAAAAGCCTTTCGATTGATGCACGCTCCAGCAGAGCACTGCGTGCCTGGAAATATTAGGGTGCGTACACATGCACGCGCACACCCTACAGGGAACATAGGTAATTAATATGATATTTTGGCTCCAATACTATCGCCAGCAAATTAAAGCTCAGAGGAGGGAACATTAGTATTTTTCGATTTTATTTTATAAATGTGATTATATTGTTCTCCTCTGATGAGGACTAAATAAATAATGATTCAAAGTACAAAGTGCAGAGGACTCCTCACTCCCGTGAGACCCGGTACTACTGCACCTGCTGCATGATTGATAGCTATGCCAGTAAGTTGGGTCAGTAACTTCAAAACAGGCATTATAATACATCAATCTAATTTTCTCATCTGTAAAAACAGAAGCAGCTGCAAAAATCTATGTGAACACCTGCAGGGATAAATCATGAAAAGTGCAGAAAGTACATACTTTGAAAAATGCTAAAAGCTCTGGTCTGTCATGAGGAATACAGAGTGAAAGTTCTCAACCATATTTTCTTGCGAGCCGCATCATCTAATAGCCTTATTTTGTTGGTTTGCAAAACACAATTCAAACCTATCTGCTTCAATGGTTAGGGCCTCAGAATATGAAACAAAAAACATATGAGGCATCTTTGCAATCATAATACACAGCACGAATGGTGTTTGGGGAAAGAACATCCGCATCTCAAATTTACTGGATCATATTTCTGACTTCATCGCTGTTGGACTTGGCCCTCTCTGCAGGGTCACCACCAAAACATTTGCTTTCAACCCTCCTGTTTTCTGAACCTGTTTATTGGCTTTTTGGAATCTGAGCACTTTAGCACTATTAGCCAGTGCGTGTGTTCGCTCCTTTAAATGGGGAAGAACTGGCTTATGCCCAATTGACACATTTAATGTACTTATAAGTACCTAGTAAAGTTGTACTACATATACCCAGGCCCTGTAAATTAAATGCTCCTAGGAAGCAAGTTTCCAGTCCAGGGAGGACCTGGCCTGGCAGTTCCGGCTGGACTGTTCCCATTGGGCGCAGGGTCGAGACGGATTTGCATATGGCTGGGTTCAAACTGGAATGGCATGGGGAGCAAAAAAAAAACAGATCTCTGTACTGGGATTAATGTATGACATTGTTCTGCATTCTGTCCATCAATTGTTCTTTTTGCACTAGTAGGCCTGCAGCACTTACTGTGCCTCTCTCTTAAATAGCTTTGAAACATTTCTCAGTCCTTCCAGTGCATCCTGTTTATGCAGATTAAACTGCCATTTGGACCTGGCAATATAAACCTTTTGCTTGGCCTAAACCTTCCTTTTTATTACATATGTCACCCCTAGGTTGGTCCCTAAGCATCCCATAGGACAGGGTGCTGTTTATTTAAAACGTTTGACATGTACTTGTAAGTTTTATATGTACTGGTAGTTTTTTACTACTGTAAGGCCTACTTTAAGGCCTATCCCTCCCATTCGGTTATCTTATTACATTTAATAAGTGATAACTTGTGATTGGGAGCAGATAGGAATGTAATGTTTACACTGAAGAAATTGTAATTTAACACCCTTTTTATTGATGAAGTCGGACTTTAAGCCACAAATCAGAAAATGCCACTTTTAGAAAGTTGTCATTCAATGCCTGGAGCCTGTATCCAGGTTCACATGACTAGGTGTGGTTGGCCTATGTGTATTCCTCTCAGACGATGTCACAAAGGAGGACTGAATGTTGGCAGGATGGGCCATTCTGGCAAGATGGGTAGGGGGGGACCTGTCACCTATCACACTTGCACTTCAATAGGTGCTGCCTCCTGTACTCACAAAGGACTTCACTCTAGCCTTTTGTGTACCCAGACATCCTGGTATCAGGGTAGGGTGGAAGTATCATTTGTGTGGGGAAAACTCTAGAAGCTTCTTCCACTTCAAAGCTGGCACCAGATATAAAAATAGGACCCTTGGAACCACTCTTTAGTGCACTGCTGGACCCGTGGATACTATAGATGAAGGACTGTCCCGCTGCCAGAGGACTGTCCTGCTGCTTGAGGGCTGTTGTGCACTCTGAGAATGAAGACTGGACCTCCACACTTCATCCCGGCACAGTAACCCCAAAGGCCATATGGCTGACCTGCTGTTCTGAGCTACAGGGACATAACAAGCTCCAGAGGTCTCTCTGCAACTGACTAGCTGACCTGCTGCACTGGACCGGCAACTGTACCTGCCTGAGCGAGTTCCTGATCCCCAAAAGGTGCCTCCCTTGGAACTGGGCCCTTGGCTTGTATAAGAGAATAATCCTCCTGGCCTATCTGAAGGTTCCATAAAATCTGGTGTGAAGTGACTCAAAGCACAGCAAAGCCTCTACACAGAGCTGCACACCTTTATCAGAATCAAAGCCTTACCACACAGCTTCTTAGAACCAAGGCTAGATGATGCCAAGCCATGCAAAGCCATGCAAAGCAACCCTGCGCAGACCGTGCACCAAGGAGGTGAGGTACAATCCTCTGCTTTGCACCGTTTGGGCGCTCATTTTATTTACATCTTTAAAATTCAGTATCTTCAGTTCTACTGATGGGATGTTTGTTGTTTTGGTTGCAAACTGTTTATTAAAACATAGTCTATTTTTCCAAATTCGTATGGGATTTTACTTGTCTAGTGTCTTTACAATATAACTGTTGATGTGCTGCATAAATACTTTACACATTGCCTGTAAATTAAGCCTGAATGCTTTGTGCCAACCTACCAAAGGGTTAAGCAGATTATTTTGGTGATTATTGTGGTTCACCCTGATGAGGATTGTGGTTGTTGCTTGAGAAGATTATTTACCCAACCAATAACTACATTTCTCACAATTGTTACTTAGGTGTTAATCTAAGCTATTTATACCTGCAATCTAACAAGAGACATAATTTTTCCCAAACATCAGTTCAGTATGAGTCACATAAGATGTGCACTCAATTTACTATGAGGGCTACCACCTCCAATTAAATGTATATCACTAGATGGAATCAATCACCAAAATCTTGTCTCAAAGAACATCACTGACTCCCTATCATGGAACATATTATTTTCAAAACCCTGGTTATTACCTTCCCCTCTTTTTCTAAGATTGCTTCTAAGTATGCATAGCCATCCTCTCAGATCAGAGAAAGCTTTACACTCAAAGATCTGGTGTTTCGAACGAAGACACAGGGAGACTGCTCTTTTCCCTACGTGGCTGCCAAGGCTTGGAATGAGATGCCACTCTCCCTTCATGAAACTACTAACGAAAAGCAGTTTAGGAAACAATTGAAGACTTGGCTATTTAGCCAATGATCATTCTCTCTGGTTGGTTCAATTTTTTGCTTAGAGCGCCAGGACGACTGGTTGGCAGCTATGCACTTTCCAAATCTGAATATGTGATTGATTGGAAAAACTTCCTCCTTTGAGGTTTGGGCCTGAATACATAATTCAGTGAGAAAAGATATTACAATATTAACTAGTCTAAAACACAAATACTTAAGAAAAAATCTGAACACAGCATAGGACAATATCGTTTAGATCAAGGGTGTCCAAAATAGGTCCAGGAGGGCTGGATAGAATCCAAAGGTTTGAGTTATGCATGTTATACATTTAAAGATATTTAACATAAATGGAGCTCATTGATATAGACTGTGATTTTCCACACAAGCCACACCTCCCTGGACCCCTCCCGGCGTCTGCTTTTCAGAAATGTCTGGGTTTGGTAGGTTTCCCTTGACGGTCATTGAGCCCAAAAATGCTGGTGCCCTCCCTTGCAAAACCAGGTTGTTTTGTAATAAATGATTTTGATGCCTCCACAATATGTTTTGGGCCCTTCCCTGTTGCTGGCACTTGGCCCACCTACACAAGTAAGGCACAGTTTTTCTCGGGGGACTTGGAAGAAAGCGGGGTGGTAGTACATTTGTGACTGTCTGCCGATTCTAGGGCTTTTTCACACAGAAATGCAATGAAAATTTGTTTTTTAGGCAAAGTTTGAGCTCTGCACAGGTTTTTTTGGTAAAAAAAGCCTGGTGAGAGTCACACAAGTCACCACACCCTGGACTTCCACAGGTATCTAGTTTTCAAAGATGTGCTGGTTTCATAGGTTTCCCTAGGTGCCGGCTGAGCTGGGGCCCAAACTCCAAAGCTAGCCACCTTGTGAAAAAATACATGGATTATGCTGGGTGAAATATGATGTCTCCAGGTCATGTTTTGGGGTATTTGGTGTTGCAGGTGAAAGGCCAAGTCACACATGTGGGGTACCATTTTTATCGGGAGATATGTGGAAATACAGAATAGTAGAATATTTGTTATTACCATTTGAATATCTCTATGTTTGGGCCTTTCAAATGGAAGCAAGTGTGTAACAAAGAAGATATTTTAAAAAATGCCATCTAAAACACATGCGAGAATGGGTAGCCATAATTTCAGCGATGTACAAACATCGACTGCTCCTAAACTCAGTATCTGGTGGACATTTCAGAATTAAAGAGTTTTCCTTCATACCCTTTTTCCATTCGTTATATTTTATCATATGAATTGCTGTATAGTCGGTACATAATGAAAAACGATTGTAAGGTTCAGCTCGGTTGTTGGCTCTGGGCACCTCGGATTCTTGAAAAACCTACAAACCCCACAACCTGAAGAGTCCAGCAGATGTATTAACATATTGCTTTTGAAAATCTGCCATAATAAAAAGAAGTTATAGATAAAAACGTAGACACAAAAGCTGTTTTTTTCAACTCAATTTAAATATTTTTTATTTTAACTGTTACTTTTATTAGGAAAACCTTGAAGAATCTACACAAGTGACACCTCTTGCTGAATTCAAAATCCTGTCTAGTTTTCAGAAATGTATAGCTTGCTGGGATCCACCATGGGTTTCACACCAGTTTCCACCACAAACTGGAAGGAGATTGAAAGCACAAAAATAAGAAAAATGGGCTATCTACCAGTAAAATGCTTAACTATGGGAAAAAGTGGTTTTCTGAAGCGTCTGCCTGTTCCTGAAAGCTAGGAAGATGGTAATTTTAGCACTGCACACCCTTTGTTGATGCCATGTGTAGGAAAACAAACAGACACTTTCTTCTACACCACTTTTTTCCCCATAAACACAAAATGTAGCTATATTTTGGCTAATGTCTCAGTCCCCTCCAGGGGAATCCGCAGACCCGGGTACCATTGAAATCCCCAGGATGGTAGGAAAAAAGGACGCACAATTGGCGTGCATACCTTATGTGGAAACAAAGTTATGGAGTCTAAGCGCAAACTATCTCAAATAGTCAAAATAGGCTTAGCACTGGGAGGGGGGGAGAGGCCTAGCAGTGAAAGGGCTAAGGAGGCTTAAGGAGGGGTTTAAGGAGGGACAAGCACCCACCCGTAATAGAAAAAGCCCCATTGAGTAAGTTCCATAGTTACCACAGCCATAAAAGACCCTCAGCAACAGTACATGAACTCCAGAGCAGTATGCCTACCTCCACCCATGTCAATCCGGTGCTGCAACACCCTCCTATAGAAAATAAAAGAGCCAGGGACTTAAAATAAAAGTTCAAATTAACGAATTTTAAATCAAATTAAGTTGTTTTAATTTCAAAATATATACATTAATGTAATTTAATTTATATATCTATCTATATATATATATAACATATATAATTCATAATGTATTAAAAATATGTTTTAAATAATTCTATATACATAACTTTGAATAATCTTTGCTGCATAATAAATATAAAGTGTATTGTTTTTGTGGGATTTTTTTATTTAGATCTTAATAAAATAAATGTATTAAATTTAAAATAATCATTACAATTAAATAATTAATTCAAAAGTAAGTTAATTATGCTGCAGCATTTTTCCATATTGAGTTATGTATTTATAATAAATATTTAAAATTAATTTACATGTTCACTGCTCTCGTACATTAGGCTCCATCCTCGAAAAGCTGTCACTGCAAGCCTACTTCCTTGATATTTTACTTACTAGGAGGCGTATCATGTGGGAAATATCGCTGTGCCAAAATATTGTAGCTTAAATATTGATGAGCATAATATCAGGAAGGTATGTATATATAGGTAAGTTTAGGTTTTCTATATACCAACTGCATTAACATGTACCTTGATTATAAAGTTTTTTTTTTCAAACTCTTATCTTTGCCATTCATTACAAACAAATATCAGGCTCAACACTGCACTTTAGAAGGAAAATACTAATTTACATCTATAGGGCGTATATAGTTTGGGAACTGCTAATCCCTAATCACCACAGATAATATTTTTTGACATTTAATTTGATAAATAATTATTCTAAATATGAGCTTCACAGTGACCTCAATTTAAATTTCAGGTTTAATTTGTGTTAAGTTGGGCACCGTTTTATGTGGCTATCATTGTTTATATATTTCATCTTATAATTAATTAATACATTGGATTTTTGACAATGTATTTTGGGGCTTATTTACAAGCCCCATGCGCTACTGGTCTTTCACTTTTTTTGACGCACCTGCGGCACAACCTGCTGCATCAAATTTACAAGGACACGTAAAGCCAACTGCATGGCTTTTCGTCTCCTTGTAAATATGGCCTCTTTACACGCAAAACTTTGCGTGAATGGGGCATGCCATGGGTGTCGCTGTGTGTGTTCCCACGTAACACCCATGGCTTCTGCCGCATTTCCAGATTTACGAGAAATCGAACACCTGGAAATGCGTCAGAATGCTACGCCTCCCCAGGGAGACATAGGGATGCGCAACAAGGAGAAATGTTTTCATTTCTCTTCATTTTCTTCATCTTTCTATGTGTGCTGCATTCTGCAGCACATGTAGGGAGAGGAATTCACCTTTTGTGATTGTGTTTGCGCAGGAAGGTGTCCCTTCCTGCACAAAAACAATAATTCCCATGACGCAGGGTGCAGGGGTGCCTGCACAGGTGCATGGCAGCTAATTGTGCACCAGCACAGGGAAGAGCAAAGGGATCCGTCATATCGTTGTAGATATGACGCATTCCTTTGCTTCAGAATTAACGCAGCGTGGTGCAGCCAAATGGCTATCGGCACCGTGCTGCGTTAAATCCTTGTAAATAAGGCCCACAATTATTAAGAGGACGAAGGAAAGCGGTAGGTCCATGTGGACACGGTTCAGATCTCAGAATAGAATAGGTTTTTGTTGAAGGAGAAGAGGCACAGCAGAGAATGACAATCTAGGCAGGATTAAGATATAAACAACAGTATTATAAACGTTTTAAATGATGTCACACATCCATTTCATAACTTCACCTTTTAAGTTACTGTTAGAAGCAGGTAATACATAACAAAATTGGGAAATCTCTGATTACAATTGTTTTAGACTGGTTCCAGTTTGAGAGCAAGACTTAAATGAGGATCAAAAAAGAGTCCACCCTTCAAAGTGACAGCCTCTGAACATGGAATGTCTCTAGCTCTAGAGCCAGCACAAACTGATAGATTAATCATGTCTCCTTGTATCGCCATTCTAAGACCAGCTATTACCCGGCCTTAGCGTTTGGCGCTGATCCAGGCCTTGTAAATCTGGGGCAGCGTAAAAAAACAATGGGTGTTGCGGTGGAACGCCCACAGAAACACCCAATGCCTGCCCTTTTGCCGCAGCAGACTGTGACGGAAAGGGGCATATTTACAAGGTGGGGTTAAGCGTAGCGCCACCTTGTAAATATGGAGAACTGCGCAATGCCACTGGAGCATCAGAAAAAGTGACGCAACGGTTACATCAAGGGCTTGTAAATAAGCCCCATAATGTCAACCCTCTAGGGGTTGAGGCCTTACATCAATAGAATAAGGATCTGTGACAAGGAAGACAGATGAGGTGGTAAATGCTTCCGGGAAAGGCCGAAGGTATGTATGGATTAGGGGTGAGTTCAGATGTTTTTTATTTCTTTACTTAAATTGACAGCCTATATTTTTTAGTTTTAAAATAAAAAGTCCATTCACTTTGAATGTTGAGTAAAATATATTGAATACAACACCCCTTGCCGATGTATGCACCTTAAGAGCGGAGTAGTGCTTGCTTTATAGGTGAGCACACTGAATCTACAAACTCTGCATTCTACTTCAGATCATAGTGTTAAAGCTGGCTTACCACAAAAGTTCCTTTGAGGTTGCATTTGATGATGATTTTCTTTCCAATGCTTTGTGCCCCTCACTGCCTTTTTCTCCACGAAATTTGACTGCTTCCCATTTCTCCAGCTGCTTCTGGATATGAGCTGAAAAGAGAACATATGATTGATTAGGGTTACCGAAACACGGTTATTATTCTCTAAAATATCATTGGTAGACCCCCAAAGCCAGTCTGACTTATCCTAGATATCTAAAGTTAGTGGTGATGGTGAATAAAAACTGTGACAGCCTTAAATATGCAATAGTCTGTGGTTTGGACAGAACAATGTTCACCCTTCTTCACGCAGATTGCTAACTCTGGATATAGGAAAACAGGGACGATCAAAAACGATCAATAAGGTCATTCGATATGTTATGAGTGATGTCATAAATGATGTCATGCGACATATCATGAGTGATGTCATAAGCAGTGCATGGAGGGGGAGAAAATTATAGTTAGAACAGCTAACTATAGCTGACAAATTTCTGTGTTTTTTTCAGTTCAAAACATTAATTTTGTCACTGACAAATTCACCAAACTATAACATTAATTGAACCTTTGATTTTTTTAGAGAATTTCTCCGTTTATTTTATCACACTTAACTATAACATTACATTTACATTTGTTTTTTTCATTGAATTTCTAGTTTTTTTTAAGGTTAAGTAATACTTAATTACCATTCACAATAGCCAACACAGCCTGCAGCTAAGACCCCCTAAAATAGCCAACCATCCACGCCGCACAGCCTTTAGTCGTGTGCAGTGTGGGAATGGCTGTTTGGGTGGGTCCTGGGTACCCCATCCCCCAAAGCTGTTTTTTTTAATTAACGGGGAGGGGGACCACGTGGCCCCCTCCCCTTGTGTTTATCAGATCCAGGGACCCCATACACAAGGGCCACCTATTTAAATAAAGGGGAGGTGGGCCGTGTGGTCCCACTACCCAAGCCTTGTTAGTCCTTGACGACCACATCCCCAAAAGCCACTCTTTGATCTCCATCCCCCTGGCCCGGTGTGCTTGTTTGGGGAAGGGGCATGTGGGACTGAGGCGGAAGGTGACGGTTGAGGTTCTAAAGAACTTGACATGTTGACCCCACCTGGGGAAAACCTTGCAACTGCCCTAGGAACATTCAGCCTGATTCATCATTCTCCCGTTTTGCGAGCACCTAATAGCGATTCATAACGAATCGCTATTAAGGACTTGCAAAACGGGATTCATGTAGGAATTGCAATAAATATTGCGATTCCTACATGTTCCTTATTTGCGATTAGCTAATTGCTAATCGCTAATAAGGAATAACTCCCCATGCATTCCTATGGGCCTACAGGCCCATAGGAATGCATGGGGAGTTATTCCTTATTTGCGATTAGCAATTAGCTAATCGCAAATAAGGATGCGATTTCAAGGGTGCAGGGGTGTCCAAAGGACACCCTGTAGCACCCCTGAAATGTAATCTACATTGGTGTTGCGCACACACATGTCCAAAGGACATGTGTGTGTGTAACATGCAACTTAGAAAAATGCATTTAAATGCATTTTTCTAAGTTTTTGCTATTTACCGAGAGGTCTGACCTCTCGGTAAATAGCGGCCCAAAATTGCAATTTCGCAATTTTAAAATGCTTCATGAATTGCATTTAAGGAATCTCAAATAGAGATTCCTTACATTCAATTCTTCGCAAATGTGCGAATTCTTAAATAGCGAATTTTGCATTTGGGATGATGAATCCCAAATGCAAAAATTGCACTCGCAAAAGGCAAGATTCTGAGAATCTTGCCCTTTGGGAGTGCAATTTAGCTTGATGAATCAGGCGGTTAGTGTTTTACTTTTTCATACTCACCATGCAACTGTTGCCATTTTAAAGACATTAGGTTCATCAAGATGAAATGGTTGATGAAAACTTTACGCTGAGTATGTTTTCCATGTTTATGGATAATTTTTGTATTTAAACAGCGCAATCGCAATGGCGACTATTTAAGATTGAGAAAGGCATGGAGATTGCCGAAACACGTCTCTTAATGAACTTTTGCGGCATGTATTAAAGAAATTGATGGACCTACTCCAGAGTGACGGGTCTCTTTTTTTATGAGAAGGAGCAGCACTGGATGTTTAAACGCTCTGTGGGGGGTCCTCCCGAGCACCATCTGCCATTAGGAAGCAAGTTGACATGCCGCAAAGGAGGATGTGAAAGTTAAGGATGGGTGCCCCTGTATTCCACAGAAACGTACAAATGAGTAAGAGAGCGGGGTAAGGCACGAGCGGTGGCCTGATGCCGTGTGGAGGAAGGCTCCTGTGGCAGGGGCCACAAGGCTCCAAGAGGAAGCCCACCCTAGCTGATATAATCAGGAGGAATACAGAGCAGGGCACCTCACGGCATCGGCCGAAGGTGAAGATTGAGGTTCTAAAAGAACTTGACATGTTGTCCCCACTTGAGGAAAAGCTTGCACTTCCCCTTGGAACATTGTTTTTTACTTTTTCATACTCACCATACAACTGTTGATATCTCAAAGACATTACATTTATCAAGATGAAATGGTTGATGAAAACGTGACACTGAGTATGTTTATGGATAATTGTTGTATTTAAACAGTGCATTCACATTGGGGACTATTTGAGATTGAGAAAGGTATGGGGAATGCCGAAGTACGCCTCTTAATGAACTTTTGTGGCATGTATTAAACAAATTGATGGACCCACCCCAGAGTGCCAGGTCTCTTTTTTTATGAGAAGCAGCAGTGTAGGCTGTTTAAGCGCTCTGCCGGGTCGTCCTCCCGAGCCCCACCTGCAGTAAAGAAGCAAGCCGACATACCGCAAAGGAGGATGTGAAAGTTAAGGTTGGTTTGCCCCCGTATTCCATAGCAACATTACAATGAGTAAGAGAGCGGGGCACGGCAGGAGCGGTGGCCAGATGCCGTGTGGAGGAAGGCTCCAGTGATGGGGTGAATTTTGCGGCATGTATTAAAGAAATTGATGGATCCACTCAAGAGTGCCGGGTCTCTTTTTTATGAGAAGGAGCACTGTTGGATATATTTATATATATGTACACACACATACACACAAATACATAGCTTGGGTCTTCGGAGGAACTACATTTATTATTACCACTCCAAACAGTGCAACAGTAGGGAAAGTGATGGACATAGGAGGAGATAGATTTACTATTCCCACACCAAAAAGTGCAACAGTAGGGAAAGCGTTGGACTTCGGAAGGGTTACATTTACTATTTCCACTTCAGTCTAAGCAACAGTAGGGAAATAATTAGATTTTGGTGGGGTAACATTTACTATTCCCACTCCAGTCAGAGTAACAGTAGGCACAATGTTGGATTTCAGAAGGGTTAAAGTTACAATTCCCAATCCAAGCAACACACCAGTAGGGAAAATGTGGGACTTCGTAGGGGTTACATTAACTATACCTGCTCCAAACGGCACAATAGTAGGAAAAGTGAAGGACTGCAGGGGAGTACATTTTACTATTCCCACTCCATTCAATGGAATAATACGGAAAGCTTTGGACTTCTGAGGGGTAATATTTACTATTCCCACTCCAGTCGAAACAACAGTAGGCAAAGTACTTCACTCCAAAACATTACATATTTCAATACCCTATTTAATTGATGACAAATATTAAACTCTAATATAAACATTATTAATTGACATTAAAATATGTATGTATATATACATATATTCACTGAAAAAACCCATAGGTTTGACACCAGTTATAGTTAGCTGGAAATTTTACTGACATAAAACCATTGAAATTCCCACATTATAGTTAGTTGGACTCACTATAACTTGCGCGTGCAATGCACTGCTGATGACGTCACATATTACATCACTCATGACATGGTCAGTGACATCACTCATGACATCACTGATGACACCATCCAGTGAATGTGTGTCTTTCTGAAAAATAAATATGTTTTATATATGTATATGTAAAAGTTTATGGAAGAATAGATGTTTAAATAAGTGTCTAAATGGATGCTTTTTAAAAAAAAAATTGATTGGTTAACTGGCTTATTAAGTGTATCTTAGTGAATACATATATTAGTGAGTAATGTTTAAATATTTAAATATATGTATTAGTGTTTCACTTTGTGTATAAGTGGCTGCATGGGTTGGTGAGTAGCTACATGTGTATGTATATGGGTTATTAGATGTTTTTTTAGTATCAGTATGAGTGTCTGTATGGTTTGGTGGGGCTATTACTTAGCACATAGATGCATGAATGACTGACTCTCTGTTTGTATGTGTTTTGAAGACAGCATATGTGCAGGACTGTATGGGTGGATGAGTGTGTATTTGTGTGTGTTAGTGAGTGAATGACTGTCTCACTAGTGTCTTTATCAGTAACTACATATGTTTTAATCTAGTATATGTGAATATTGATGTATATAAGTGAGTATATGTGAGAGTAAGAGATTGTAAGAGTTCCTGTTTAAATAAGTATGTGTTTCTATAAGTGATTGTTTAAGAGAGTAAGTATGTGTAAGTTTCCTTAGACGTAAGGTGATAGTGTGTGTATAGCTGTATATGCAAATAAATGGATGTTCAATAGTTTATTTGCATGTGTGAGTATGTGTGTGAGTAACTTTTGGATGACTGTCGGTGTGTAACAGGATGTATAGGTGTATCACTACATATGATGAGTGAGTATGTAGAACTGTTGGTGAATGAGTGGATGTGTATATAGATGGTGGAATTACTAAATTGGTTGTAACTCGGACGGCCAGCCAAACCGTAATGCGCATTGCAGAAAGTGCACTACCACTCCCCTCAGTGCCTGTCACCACAAGGCCCCGCCCCCAAGACTCGGCAGGATTTGAAATGAAAAATATAACAAGTGTTTAATGTTGTTTTTGAGGGGGAGATACTCCTCCATCATATCGGTGGAGCCGCCACTTTTCTTTTCTAAACTGCCTGCGGACTCCATGGGGCCTACTTACAAAGGCAAACTCAGCTGGAAATGTAGTTTAACGCTTGTATTTACCTTTTTTATGCCTGCCAGATATTTGCACAGGAATTGCTGGCAGATGTAAACCTATATACAGGACAGAAATCTCTGCTACAATTGCGGTAATTCCAGCCCTCAATCTCACTGAAGGGTTGGGAAGTAGGTGTTTGAAGACATGTTTTGCTTTGAAAGTTTGGGAATACTACAAATCTGTACATTTGTGGCATTCTCAAACTATGATCCAACCCTTTTCCACCCTTGAAAGGGTAGTAGTACTACTTCAACACAGGGATAAGTATATCTCCTTCAGTGGAGGAAAAGGCAATGAATCATGGCAGATTCATTAGGAGTGCACAGGAAGGGCTTTCTCCATGTGGAAAATATATTCCCTACAGAAAAAATTGAAATGTGTGTTAGCATAGTTGCATAGAGAATCCTATTCTACGAGAGAGAAGTCCTTGGCTATGGGCAAGTCTCCACAGACATTTTTTAGTGGTAGCAAAATGTCATAAACAAAATATTGCCAGCCAAAATATTGTCAAGGTAAGTATATATTTAACATCCTCACGCCACAACCATTTACCTATACTTATCTTGTGATATAGAGATAAGGTCAACATGATGGTGGTGATGTTTTTGTAGGTTGATATTTCGAATGCAATATAGTAATAGAGCATATTTTCACATGCCTATGTAGATATTGCAATCATCAAGGTAAACATCCATACCTTTGTTTATAACTACTGCACATGAAACAAGCACTGGCATGTCAATTGGTCTGGCTGTTTAAGACATTGCGCATGTAAACAGAAGCAAGCACAAGTGTGCAATTTAAAACTAAAACTATTGCAACTAATAAATCTGGAATACATTCCTCTGCTATTGTTTGCCTTCATATGTCTGGATCACGCTAGGCAGTACCTTTTATCTCTTGCCATTTTCCATTACCTTCCAGGTATAACTTCTACAGTGAAATGTGGGAGTACAAGAAAGCATGTAGGTTTGTAAAATGATTCACTGTTGACCGTTCCGCAGTGATTCTTTAACATCTAGAATTAAGACAGACTTTTTTCTGAAGACCCAGTTGTTGGTTGCTCTCTAATTTTTGCAAATAGAGCAACAGAAGGTCTGGTGGAAGAGACTGGATGGCACTGTCTGGAAAAAAGCCATTTGGAGTCCCTATGGTGCATGGAATCAGGATGAAAGTGCAACTCTCTTCCTCCCTCTCTAGCCGGCGTGGATGCCAGAATAGGCCTACCATATTTGCACAGCTGATTACAGGCAAAAGACATCAACAGAGAATGAGGATAATAAATTAGGTTCTGACATAGAATTAGGTCTACTAAGTGGCAGCTAATGCAAAAACAACAAGATGGTGGATGGAATGCTTGAATCAATCTCAGCCACGAGCAATTACTCTGGCTGCATCCCAGTCCATCTTTTTTCTAACACCATGCCACCGCAGTTTGGACACATCCATATGTAAATCAGGCTTGACCATGTTCCTCATGAGAACAGTCTAGCATGAACTGCCATCTCCGGTCCTCCCTGAACCAAAATACAAGCAATCCAGGGCTGATGTTGCCCTTGTTATAGGCACTGCAGCTGGATATAGCCTGGTTCCAGTGGCGCAGTGAGTCAGGGACCCACATCTGGGCATACCTGGCTCACTTAGAGGCACCAAATGCATGAACAACAAGGTGATGGATGCAATGCTTGAATTAATCTCTGCCACTGACAATCGCTTGGGCCGCATCCCAATACATTGTTTTTTGCCCACCATGCCAGCTCAGTTTGGACACAACCGTATGGAAATCAGTCTTGACCTTGTTCCTCATCTGAACAGTCTACCCTGAAATGATAGGCCAGATCATCCCAGAACCAGGCCACACGAAACCCTGGACTGGTTTCACCCTTGTTATGGGCTCTTCAACTGGGTATAGCTTGGTTTCAGGGGCACTGTGAGCCTGGGACCCATGTCTGGGCATGCCCGGTGCACTGATGTTGTCAAATGCAAAAATAACTATGCTTGAATTAGTCTCAGCCACCGGTAATCACTTGGGGCACCATCCCAAGTCATTTTGTTGCACACAATACCTCCTCAGTTTAGATGAAGCCATATGTAAATCAGTCTTGACCCTGTTCCTCAAGGGAACAGTGCAGCCGAACTGCCAGGCCAAGTCCCACTCGGGCTGGAACACAAGCAGCCAAGGACCAGTTTTACCCTTGTTATGGCCTTTTCATCTGGGCCTAGCTTGATTCCAGTGGCACAGTTAGCCCTGGACCCAAGCCTGGGTGTACCCGGCACACTTAGGGGGTCAAATGCAAAAACAAGCTGATGGATGGAATGCTTGAATTAATCCCAGCCACTGGAAATCACTGGGGCCGGATCCCACTCGATAATTTTTCGCCCACCAAGCCACCTCATTTCAGATGCAGCTCTATGCAAATCAGACTTGAGCCTTTTTTTCTCATGGGAACAGTCCAGCCCGAACTGCCAGGCCAAAACCACCCTGAACCAGGACACAAGCAACCCAGGACTGGTTTCGCCCTTGTTATGGTCTCTTCAGCCAGGTATACCTTGTTCCAGTGGCACAGTGAGCCCGGGACCAACGTCTGGGCATACCTGGTGTACTCAGGGAGTCAAATGCAAAAACAACAAGGTGATGGATGGAATGCTTGAATTAATCTCAGCCACTGGCAATCGCTTGGGGTCGCATCCTAATTCCTCATTTTTTACCCAATATGCCATCTCAGTTTTGATGCAGCCATATGCAAATCAGACTTAAGCCTTTTCGTCAGGGGAACAGTCCATTCGGAACTGCGATTCTGGTTCGGGCTGGACTGTTCTCATGAAGAACACGGCCAAGACTGATTTGCTAATGTTGGCTCTCCCACGCTTTCTGTGCATCACGCAAAATTGCCCGCATCAGGTTCCAGACACATACTTCTCGGGAGTGGAAAGTGAAATCCAGACGCTGCTATGGGATGGGGGAGCTCCTTGTATAGCAATGAAAAAATTGACGAAGGGGTGGTATGATGAGGGTATTGCCCTCCCGGACCTTCGACTGTACTATTGGGCGTCGCAGTTAGTAGTAATAAACCACTGGTTGTATCACTCCATGGTAGACCCGACCTATCGATTAGACAGATATCAGACGGGATGGTCCGGATACTTGGGGGCACTATACTCCAAAACTAGTAGGAAAAGGTATTTTAGGCCCACCTCACACAAGGTCACAATATGGCACCAGGCAAACTCCCGGCTGCGATGGTCCAATATAATAATGAAAGCCACGCCGTTATTGTATACTCAGAGACTGGGCTCCTATGTAACCTACCTGGATTTGATAAGTGGAATAAAATAGGGATTTCCACAGTTGGGGATTTAATTAAAAAAGGATCACTCCTCGGGTTTGCCGAGCTGAGGGAAAAATACGATATGAACCAAAGGGAAATCTTCAGATATCTACAAGTAAGGCATTCCCTCATGACGGCCCAACCAGATCTCACAGACATACCAGAATCGTCACCGCTAGAGGATAGGCTGCTAGATGGGCCGCTCCAATCAAAGGCCATATCGCTAACTCATAGAAAGCTCTGCAATAATCTACCAGACACATTCCACAAATTTAGAGGGCAATGGCAGGGAGACGTGGGGCCCATTGATGATGAAGACTGGCAATCAGAATTAAAGTCCACCAAAGAAGTAGCAATTAACTCCCGATTCAGATTAATACAACTCCGAATTCTACAAAGATCTTACATGACAGGAGCTACCCTGGTAAAGATGGGGGCAAGACCAGACGCGCTTTGCCTTAAAGGTTGCCTATGACGGGCTACCTTTTATCACATGATTTGGGACTGCCCCGGGTTAAAGCGAATATGGGAGGGGGCAACAACACATATCCAAAGTGCCCTGGGGAAAGAAATACATCTTGCTCCGCAATTAGGACTCCTTAATATTTGTGCCCCAACAGACCTTACAGAGGTAGAGCAACAAATGACCACACTAGGCTACACCATGGTCAAGCGAGAAATTGCGAGAAGGTGGGGGGCGACAAAAACACTTTCTCCCCGAATGTGGTTGAAAGAATTCGATAGGTGCATGCCTGCAGAGACGGAAGTCTTTAAGTCACTTGGGTGCCCGATAAAATGGGATAGGAAATGGGGTAAATGGAAGTTGTACCGCGGAAATCTATGTATCTCCCCATCCGTGGAATTGGAAATGCAACCTAACAGAGAAAGAGATATGGAAATACTGTGATTGTGACTATTCCCTCCAAGGTAACTGTAATGAAACAAGGGAAATACTTTGGAAGATTGCGTGGAACATGTATGTGATTTTGTTATTGAAATTAATAAAAAGATATATAAAAAAAGACTGATTTGCTGTAAAGTGGAAAAAAATGTTTACAAAGCTCAAAAACAGTTTTAATATACAGCGCATCAACAATGTAAGTAAGTCTAATTAGAGTATAGCCTACCGGACAGCAAAGCCAACAATGCTATAACTAACAGTATCATCATAAGGATTTGAGGAGCCCCATGCTAGACATATTTTGTAATACCAGTACCAAACAAATTACATTTTATTACTCATTCTCTATTAATCCAAGCCTTTATAATGCCAAACAATACTAAATTATATGTGGAACTTTAACAAGGTCACACAAAAACTGTTGAAATATGTCTGGCCCAGGACTCCAACAATCCTTAAAATGACAAGTGAGACAGAATCAGTTGTAGAAGTAGGTAGCAAGAAAGGTACATTTATAAAGACAAATAGAATAGACAGTAATCAAATAGAGAGATCGTACTTTTCTCAGTGGCCCGCTGGAAGGTGGTGACCCGATGCACTTGCCCACTTATTCAATACTTTAAAATGTCTCTGATACCAAGCCATAACTGCCCTAAACTCCTGTTTCTGGTCTGAAATGTTGTTTGGACAATTTATGAAGAAAAATGTGTGTTTGTGGAATACTCATGCAGCCTCTCTTCAGAGCATTACCCGCAGATACTGTTCTATTTTCCTCTCCCATCTTCATCCTCATCATCACAGTTCTCCATCCAATCCTGCTTATTGCACTTTCTCTGGTATTGTAAACAAGAACAACCCAGTGCCTATGCGACCTTACGTCGGAAAAAAAAGAACTCACTTGTGGGGACCCCCAGGGCTCCTCCATTTCCCCGCTCCTTTTTAACCTTTACATCCGTCCACTAATATCAGATCTACGTAAGAGGGACGTAGCCATCTTCAACTATGCTGATGATATTCAGCTCGTCTTCACCATCGACTCCTCTCCCCCTGCAGTCGAGTCCTTCCAGTCCACCTTAACATTCATTCATTCATGGATGAACACAAGTCAACTTAAACTAAGCCCAGATAAGACTGAGCTAGTTCTCACCAGGCCCACATCCAACCCCTGGAACCCTAACTTCTGGCCACCCACTCAGGGCCCCCCACCTATCCCTGCCGGAGCAGTCAAAGGCCTCGGAGTCATCATTAGTAGCGATCTTACCCTTAAGACCCAAGTCAATTCTGCAGTCTCTTCCTGCTTCTTTCACTTGCGCAGTATTCGCAAAATTTGTAAATTCCTCTCCTTTGAGGCCTTGGTTCAGGTTACCTTGGCCCTAGTAATGTCACAAATTGACTATTCAAACTCCCTGTAAGCCGGGATCCCGGCTTATCAGCTACAGAGGCTTCAGGTGGTCCAGAACCAGGCGGCCAGACTTGTTCACGGCCTACCCAAGTCGCATCGAGCCAAACCTCTCCTTAAGGGCCTCCACTGGCTCCCCGTGGCGCAACGCTGCCTTTTCAAGATCGGCTGCCTAACCCACAGAGCTCTCTCTTCTCATGGGCAAGTCTTCATCGCTAACAGAATCCAGCACTACATCCCCCGCTGGACCCTCCGCTCTGCCAACGCGAATCTGTTGACTCCCCTCGCCTTTAAACGTAAGAAACTCGGGGAGTTGAGATTTGCGTCCAATGCTCCCCAGTTCTGGAATTCTCTGCCACCGACGTTACGCCAAATGGAGTCTTACCCCATGTTCAGGGAATCTCTCAAAACTTGGCTGTTCTCCCATGCCTATGACCAATAACCCACACCCCTCCCTCTGATCACGCTTCCTTACCCCAACGCCAAGAAACCGTTGGTGAACGAGCGCTAAATAAATCCTTTTTATCATATCATCATCAGGGCCGGACTGGGAACCAAAACCGGCCCTGGCAGAGTGCTCTGGCAGCCCCCCACCCCCAGGTGTGCCGCCGAGCTCTTTACCGGGGCCGGTTTTCGGCCGATTTTGTTACAGGGCCGATTTTGCAGCTATGCTGCAAAAACGGCCCTGTAACAAAATCGGCCCCCAGGGGCCCAAAACCGGTCCCCACCCGTTAGGCGCACCGGGGGATTGCCCGGTACCCGCTACGGCCAGTCCGGGCCTGTTCATCATCAAAGAAACCTGGGTCAGCAAGTATATCGGAAACAATGGTTCTTGAAGACTTATTCAGACGCACATTCATACAAGTTTCAACATTATATACTACAATGCAAGAAATGCTTTAAGAAGAGCTAGCTGCTAAGCAAGATCTTAATCAGCAACACATATTTATAAAGAAGACGACAAGTGTGGTGCTCAGTGTCCACACATTTGAAACTATTTGTCACTTTTAAGATCATATTAGGATCTTCTTTAGCACTATAAAACAGTGGGAGCATGCCTGAGTACTTGTGCCACTATCCAGTTGTGACTCATGGGTAAGAAGGTGAAGGCTCTTTGCACAATGCTGTTAATCAAGGGAGGGCTAAAATGTCATCTGAATGAAGGGAGGACAATCAATGAACATGGACATTGGTCTGCTCTCCTGGCAGCACAAAAGTCACTGTCCAGGGCTAATCACTGACACTTCACAAAAAAGTCTAGGGTCCATACATACTAATGAATTTTCACATACACACAGAAAGAGACAACTCCTTTGAGGTATCCTGGCCAAGGTTTTCAATCATCAACTAAGTAGTTGTTTCAGGTGTAAACCTGGGCATCAAATGGGAATGACTGGAAAATGGACTCCAACAATGTTGGGGGAGAGAAACAAAAGTGAAAATTAAGGAAGGACATAGGAATGAACATGCAAACATAAAAGCACACCCACAAAAGTACAAGCAATTAGTTCTATGATTGGTTACTAGAGTCAAATTATTACTTTTATTGTTCTTCCTTTATTTCATTCAAAGTCATATTAGTACATCAAGCTGGATTGCTTTCGTCAAAATTGATTTACATAGAACAGGGCTTCTTTTTGTGCAAGATATATAAACATGTGCTTCACTGCTGCAAAGGTTTAAATTTAGCTTCCCCAGGGCAAAAAAGTATTCTTGATTTTAATGTGGCTTGTACTTCCTCCCAATTAGCAGTATCTAAACATCATTACTTCTTCACATTATTCCCATTCTCAAAATTGTTCATTAATTTCCATTTGTTGACGAGTTGTTCCTGAGTCACATTAGGTACGGGTATGGTAGTCCACTGAAAGCTGATCGCTGGTCTGCTACATGTCTTGTTGTGAAACATATGTTGTAGAAAAAAGAAGCAGATTGTCCCACTGTTAGCCATACATTATCATCTTACACCAGCACAGAAAGCCTTGGACAACTTCAATAGAAGACCTCACAAAGTGAAAAAATTATCACAAAAGTGGACAGGGACAGCCTTAGGCCACCAAAAACCTTGGGGCCTATTACCAACAAGTAGCGATATTTATCGCTAAATAGGCTTAGCGACGATTTTTTTATCGCTGAGCATCGCCGGAATTTATCACTGAGAAAACTTGCTATTAGCAAAGTTTATCTCCAAAGCGATAGATTTTCAGGCGATAGCGGCGAAATGCGTGAATATCGCTGAGAATACAGCGATGTTCACGCATTAGCGATGAAATGCTCTTAGCCATGTTATCCACCTCCCATTGGATAAAATGGCTAAGAACTGGTCTGAGCAGGCGTTGGTTTTTGGTGATAGAGGGAATATTTCCATCGCTACGCCTGCCTTGCTAATAGGCGATAGCGACGTTAGCGACAGCTTTCAGTCGCTAACAGGTAGTGTACGCCCACTTTGCATGTCATTAGCGATAAATATCGCTGACATGCACAGTGGGCCCCAAACCGCTTGCTATCACCTAAAAGCTGTCGCTAACATCAGTTAGCGACAGCTTGCTAATAGAGCGATAGAATTATCGCCGCTTAGTGGCCGAAAACGGCCGCTAAACCGGCGATAATTGCCTATCGCCACCCTTGGTAATATGCCCCCCTGTTTTGTGGGCTTGATATTGACAGCTATCAGGTACTAACCCACATTTCAAGCTTCTACCAAAGTGATGAAACATTACGCCCCCTATGTGTTGGTTGAAGTGTCATGATTTCAGCCTCAATCTTCACAATGAATGTACTAAAGTTGAGAGCTGAGTATTGAGATTACCACAATTCTAGATTTTAAAACAGTTTAAGCACAAACAACTATCAGGGATGTCAAAGACATTGCAAACAAGATTTTCTCACTGTAATTCCATACCCTTAGGGACATACCCCACTAAATCTTTGAAAGAAGTAACTGATTCAAAATCTATAGTTTTAAGCAAACATTTAATGCCTGACATATTTGAATTCTCTTCTAATTGGGCTTCCTAATATAATGTAGGCATAAGAAATGTTGATGAATTACAGGGGAAGTAAAGATCAGTAAGTGAATCAAAATTAAGTGATCGCCAAACGGAGCTTTAAAAATGAACTGATGCTCGTACGTGAGAGAGTCGCATAAAGATAGGCAGGATGAAATTAATATAAAGGTGAAGAAAACCTTTTTGGAGCAAAGCTGAAAAATAAAAATTAGAAGGAGAAACATCTACTGAAGACGTCAAATTAATGTCAATTTATTGTAATGGTGTGGCAGCCAAAAATTCTTTAAATTTGTGGTGGAACTGCAAAATCCATTGCACAGTCCAGCAGTGGAGATTCCTTCACCATAAAGACAGCATGGTAGAGAAAATTCCACCAGTGGCTAGATTTACCACTTCCTCTAGAAAATTAGAGGATTGTTTCTTAGCATCAAATTTCTTAATCTGAGACAAAGCATGTTTATTTAGAATTATGATTTTTTTCCTGGTGAGGGGAGAGATGCACCGTGAAGAAAGTACAACAGGACCAATGGCAACAAATGGCCCATTTACATTATGCCTGGGTCACTTGACCTTGTACATCACATATGCACTGTAGTTCATGAGATAATTTAATTGAGGAAGACATACACTATCATTGTCTTGACACTTGAAGTCCATCATGTATATTGTTCAACTACCTGACAATGCAGATAGTTACCTTAAAATATATGTGACAAATGTGCTCTTTGGACTGCCACCACAAAATCAATGCATTGGGAAGCCTTAAACAATTACTTGTAGAACATAACTCAAGACCTTACCTAAATCTAAGGATGACTTTTCTTGAACTCTGGAAGTCTTCCCGGTTTTCTCCACTTCTACTTTGATGAGGTCTATGCTGTCAGCTTTTTTCCTAAGAGATGTTCCTTTGGAGCTTTCTCCTCTAGATGCTGTTTCTAACTTCTTTGATTTGTTTTGGGTAAGTATGACTGGTTCGCTTAAATCCAGAAGATCCAGCCCTGGGGATATCACTGTCAGGGGCAGAAAAAGTCAGAACATAGAAATCAATCAAGAGAATAAACCACAGTAACTTGCAATTTCACACAAGACTAAAATATCAATGTCTATGATAAGCAATAAGTAATTCAGAAAAACATTAGAAATTCACCATGGACCAATCACTTTACAGTGGGAAACAGGTCAAGAATTCTGGTACAATAAAAAATATTTTGACTCAACCTTTCATGGTTCATTGACTGTTTTATTGCTCAGTGCTGAACCTGCAGTTTGAAAGGAAAATTAAACCACAGTACAATGGGGCATTAGCTATTTCCCAATGCTAGTCACATTCTAGACTGGTCCTGTGATGGACAATTAATTAAGATGAAAAGAGACAGACTGTAAATGTTAATGGGAATACTTGTAGAAAAGTATGCCAATTCACCTACTCATTAGCAGACAAGATTACTTTTGGAGGAAAATCGATAAAGCATAGTATTTATAGAACCAACATTTCTCAACAGCTACCAATGCTTTGGGTACTTGTCAGCCTTAATAAGTATTTGTTAATATGATGAAACTATGGCACCATATTATGTGTGACACCTTAAGACATAACTGACTTTATGGTCAACAAAATGTACCTTGTGAGGGCATGTGGAGCCACATGTGTAACAAAATAAAATACAAATCACCTAAACAAAACTTTGAATTGGTACCAGAATATCATTTACAGAATCATGGTCAGACTGTATTACAAATTTGTCATTGGTACTAAAATAAATGTGGCCCCATTAGTGAATTAGACAGCTAAAAATGTGACCCATGTTTGCAATTGGGGCAGTTTTGTACTGACACCCTGTATAAGTGCTTTGCAAGGTACGGAAGACTGTATAGATTTTTTTTGTTGTAAAACATTTTTTATTAAGAAAAGAAAACAAACATCAGCAATAGCATGATAATACAGAAGGAGCAGATCGATAGGCATCAGTGGTACAGCAGGCAATATCACACAATACAATCATGCATGGTGGAAGGTCTAGGACGACAGGGGTTCATCCCATGCAGGGGTCGGAGGGGGCTGACAAATATCTCCATGATAGGAGTTCCACAGGCCCCACACAAAGACTGTATAGATTGAGCTGGCTTCAGGCATTGTCTGCTTTCATATCAGAGAATTCAGGAGTAAAAACCAGCTAACAGCCGAGCAATCGGGCCACACACTAACCCGTCAGATCAGCCCATCAGGTACTGCCTTATAGCCCTATAGGACAGTCTGAACCTGATCAGAATACGGTCTGACACAAATATTTGGTCTTAAATATTGACACAATATTTATTTCAGGCGAAATTTCCGTATAAGATATTCTGACACAATCAGGAGGATGCCAGGGAGCGATATGTGACTACCAGGGGAGTAGCATACAGAGTACAAGAATCAACTTTAAATTTAACATTAAGGTAGTTTGGGAATGGAGTATGCAAAATTAACTTAATTAGCTTTTGCGCTATTACGCGTGATTTTGAGAAAATTCCACAAAATTCAGCATTATTATGGGAAATGCTATATTTTAGAATGAAGATACAGCGGGGACACATTTTACGCTAAACAAATACAGTGTAAAATACAATTGCAGCGAACAACTGCTGTTTGTGTTCTGGTTGTTTGTCTAGTTCTCTCTCTCCTGCAGCAAAGTAATTACACAACTCGCATAACGGTGTGATATCGGGTATGTTGCATAAAAAGCACAAAATAATATTTAAAAAAATTACACAAACTATGCAGGTGTAATTTAAATTTTGCCTAGGGCAAGGCTAGACCTGAAAATAAATGGCAGCAGTAAACAGAATGAAAGGAGGAAAAGCGGCCTGACACAAATTTGTGTAGATTTGTATTGCATTTTATTTTTTAATTTATTTTACAACCACTTAAGTACACTGGTGGACTTTCAGCAGCAAAAGGGTGTTACACAAGGACACATGTTCTAAGGAGTGGTCGCAAATTGCAACCAGTATTTTTGCAACCAGTGTGGCAATTGGAGAACCGACCAATGTTCTAATAGGTTGATTCGCAATTCGACCTGGCTTATGAATATTAATAAGGAAGGTGGCAAATTGAGATCCACATGGAATAGAAGCCATCACAGGGATGCTGGTTTGCTGAGGTCAGCAGAGTCTGTGATTGCTTTTAAGTAAAACAAAAACTGAATGGGTCTAAAAAAAATGGTAAATGTACCTACTATTGAAAATATTTTTGCTAACATTCATGATGTGGAAGAGAACCCTTGGGGACACCTTCCCATTTGTGAAAGGCCTACCACTTTCTTTGAGGTGGTGGTAACATATTTATGTTTTGCGACTGGAATTTGGTTGCAAAACATTAACATATACCACTGCAATTCAGTATATGGGAAAGATGCCCTAAACATGCCCCTTCCAAATACCAAATAAGTATTGGGTTGCACTTTGTGTTTTGTACATTACAAAAGGCATTTTTGCAATCGCAGACCACGGAATCTGTGAATCAGGCTGTTTGCAAAAGCAAAAAGTCTTCGTCGATCTGACCACGATTTGTTGTAAATATATCATAGCGAAATGTGGGTAGCTCTTCCTTTGATTTTACTTTGTGAACATAATACTGTTTTCCAGTATATGCCTTCAGGCTCAGTCGCCAAAGTGATTTGCTCAGCTACTTGCACAATTTAATAACCATCCCACGCGTCATTAAACAAGGCGGCCCATCATTGCACACATGAAAGCCTCGTTCTTTACAGGTGAATGTACTATATTTACAGTACTAAATCTCACTAGATATGCATACCAAGGCACATGACCTAATCCTATGGCGTTTTGTTTCATAAAACTTGACAAAATAATTATGTCCTACTTTTTTTAGTTTTTGGTCGACTTCTGTAGTTTTTTAAATCATGTTTTCTTCGAAATCTAGCATTAATGCAGTGGAAACACGTCCCATCTGGTGTGAAGTCGATGCATCTATTGAACGTGCTTTATTTTTGTAACTTGGACCAGGGGTATCACTGGATATAAAAACTCTAAAATTCTCAATATTGTTTCCTCAAATTAAATTTTATTTTTCTGATTGGGTGAATGTTTTGTTTACTCTTGTTTCAAACCATAATGGCTAAAGGTTGTATTACTTGTTTTATGTGCAAACTGCTTTATGAGATTGATAATATATTTGTTTCACTGCAGGTAAATTTTATCTGTTTATTGAAAGTGTTATTGACAAACAATAATACAAGTGTTATTGAACACAAAAGGAGATCATAAACCTCTCAGTTTAACAAAGATAGGAGGTGGATTGTAAACTTGCCCACCTTTTGCTGACAGCTGATCTGAACCCTGCTGCAAGCAGTGATCTTTAGACATTTGGGGGAGAGTTCAGTTTCTCTGTACAAATTGAGGATGTATGTCAGTACAACGCGATCTTTTTGGTCACGGTACTTTACAACGCGGTTTTCACAACGCAAGTCGTTACAACGACTTGCGTTGTAGGGCGCTGGATTGAGGATTAATTTAATATTCTATTCCAACTCCAAGTAACAGTAGGGAAGGTGTTGGAATAGAAAATCAAACTATTCCTTAACCAAGAGCGCCATCCAGCGCAAGTCGTAGTAATGACTTGCGTTGTAATGGTTGCGTCGTAAAGGTCGCGTGGTGTTAACAACGCGTTGTAAAGGATGTTTCCCACAAATGGATCACTCTTGCAGGTGCCGTGTTGTTTTCTGGTGTTGCTTCCAGCCCCTCTTCTGGAATTCCTCAAAGATCTCAGATGGGTTGCAGCCATTTTCCTGTTGAGAGGCTGCCTGCCTGCCTAACAATATCTAATGACCAGTATGTTTGCGATGATTGTAGTTCGCAAGGTATCACTGATTAAAAGATGTATGTTTATTTACGTTGTGCTTTATGTACCTATTCGTATTTTGAGCCCTATTTTCTATTATTTTCTATTACTCCCTGTTATTCTTTTCCATTATTCCCTGTTATTATATAGCATCCTTTGCCAGGTTTTATAAAAGTATTTGACTATCTTGTTAAATGTGTATAAAGTGCTTAAGTGAAAGAACTTCAGAGATCCAAAGGTAAATACATTATTTAAAAAAAATACTGGATTAAGTCAGCAATCCTTCTAAAATGAAGAGGAGCTTAAGAACAAATTCGAACAAATTCATTACCTAAACTGTTACCCATAGGACATGGCAAATTTCGTGACGTTTTACAGTGGTGCAGAAAAACTAGACAATTTAATTTTGTACCATCTTCCGGCTTGTATCTGAAGAAATATTTTGTATTAGCCAAAAAAATTTTGTTTCTGATTCTCTCTTCAAACCGCCCATTTATACATATTGACTTGCCCGGGAGGTCCTTTTCCTGCGATTTTTCTTTCATAAACTGTTTTGATGAAAGTTTTATAATAGGGCGATTGTCAATCGATGGGATTAAGAAAACTGACCCACTCATGTTGTATGTGCACATGCAGCAAACACATACTCTCCAAAAAGTGCAGGTGAGCAGAGCCTCACTGCACGTACTTTTAAAGAGGAAGTCTTAAAATACCTTGCCTAAAATTTTAGAAGGGATTTTAATTTTTGGGGAGTCTACATATTTTCCATGTTTAAGATAATTGGAGTAAATTACTTTAATGACACAAGGTTGTAACTTGTGCTTTTACCGTAAAATCAAAGATGTCAATTAAAAGCACACGCATTAAAAACAGTTCAACACCATCATTCCCCTGCTGTCCCACTAAGTCACCTTGGAGCCGGCTTACCCTGCTTTTTCAATATACCTACATCAGGATATTATTTTACCACTTTAGGGCTCTGCCACTGGGCGTAAAGCAGATATCTTGATATTGTAAAAACAAGCCACCTTGTTGTGTCTGACCTAAATATGTGTAAAGCATCAGAGAGGCGTGAAAAACAATGTAGTCAGCAAGCCGGGATAATCCAAGTTTTTCTTAAATTTGCATAGGCGGTACAGAAGAAAATAAAATGTTCTATAATCTCTGGGGTAGAGTGACAAGACAGGCACAAAGGGTATACAGTAACATTTACCCAACTGTTTTTCATTGTATTCAGTGGAAGAACCCCAATCCTAAATTGTATATAAAGTGCTCGTGGCTGGGGGGTTCAACATCATTTATATACAAATCCAACTTAAAACAGCTTTTGACATTTAAAAAAGTGGAGGTTAAAGTGCTAGGTGCCCTAATGTCAGTGCCAAGAGAATCAACAAAATCCCAATACCTTTTTTAGCAGGGGTACCATTCTTTTTTGCAATGGATTGCAGGTCCTCCCACGTTATATCCAGGCCCAGTCTGAAAAGCCACTCCTTAACCTTGTTAAACCAGAGCAGTCGCCCTGTATGTCTTTGAAGAATTTATAATTCCTCCACTGCGTCCTTTACAGGAATCTGGGTGCTACTGGTCCAGAGTCTTACCCAAAACATTAGCACCTTAAGGACAGCAAATGGGTAATAGGCTTTAGACCAAGGTCAAGGCGTAGGGGTGATAGGGGCGTGTTCATTGAGAGGTTGAGGATTGCCCTTAAGAATTTATTTTCTGCAACCTCTAGCTGTTTCAAATGCTCCAGCCCCCACAGTTCTGCCACATAGAGGGCCGCACCTAAGCTTTTAGCCCAATGTATTTCTAGGATAGGGGAAATTGGGCGGAAGGCTGAGCATTTTACCATCTGAACTATTGTGCAGTCCATGTGCTGGAGTGTCAGTACGCTCTTCTGAATTTGGGGAGTCCATGCTAATATGCCACTGATTCTGACTTCTATGTAGTCGAAGGCCTTGACCTGCTCTAAAGATTGGGTACCCAGCCTCACTTTCCCCTTGGTGGATTTATAGGGAATAAAAACCATAAACTTTGTTTTTGAACAGTTTATTTCAAGGCCCCTGTCTTTGCATGCTTCAGCGAACTTGGATAGCACATTCTGGATGCCCGTTGGAGTTTTGGAAATGAGTAGCGTATCGTCTGCAAATAGCAAAGAGGTTATAAGGTTACCAGCTAATCTTTGCAGGTCACCTCCACTGTCATAAAGTTCGCTTATAAGCTTATTCATATACAAGGTGAACAGGGTTGGGACAAGAACACAACCATGGTGCACCCTCTTGGACACTGATATGTTATTGGTAAGACTACCATCAGAGTTTCACCTAACTTTGGTGTTGTTATCTTGGGGCAAGAGAACCAAAAGTTGAAGCAAGTCACAGGAGAGGCCTAAGTCCCTGAGAGCAGCCCAGAGTCTAGTGCGATCTATGGAATCAAACGCGGTTTTGAGGTCGACAAATACGACATACAAATGGCCACTCCTGATCTTCACTTCTTTCCAGATGAGCAAAAGAAATTGGAGAACCTGGTCTAAGGGGCTGGTGGAAGCCCTGAAGCCTGCCTGCAGGTGATAGAGAATGTTGCTTTCCTCTATTCAGATTTGAAGACGTGACAGGAATATTTTGCTGCAAACTTTCTGGGAAACATCTATGAGACTTACTGGCTTGTAGTTTGAGGGGTCCCCTTTATAACCTTTTTTTATTATATGGAAAATATTTCTGCACCTTTCCCGGTCGAAGGGATATCCCCCCCCTCGTAAGATGGCATTGAAAACTATTTGAAGCAATGATCCCAAGATAATGGGCTCAGCTTTAAACAGGTCTCCTGTGAGTCTATCTAGCCCAGGAGCTTTCCCAGTCTGGAGTAAACTAATTGCTGTTACAGTTTCCTCTAAGAAAAAACTAACAGGACCTTTCTGTATAGGTGCTAAGTTGCATTCCCTTACTGCTACTGCTGCCTCCCCCTCAGGCTGGAAGGCCGTACCAGTATAACGTTTCTGGAAGTACTCTTCCCAGACATGTGATTGTATATAGAAGTAATCTTCACTAACCTGCTTGACTGACTCTTTTAACAGAAGTTGCCAGAAAAGCTGGCAATCCTTCGGTTTTGAAGCTTCATCTAGTGTATGCCAGTTCTCAGCCTCCCGACTCCTATTTGCCACACCCTGTGCCCTCTTATACATCCTCCTTTTACTTTGGATGTCATTTTGTGTCCCTTTCTTTACTGCCACTGTTAGATCATTCCTAGCAATTCTATATTCCTCATTATACCATGGGGCAATATTACATTTAGGCATGTTAGAGTTACACTGTCTGCTAAAATAGGGTTTTATACTATTTGTTAATTGTTGAAAGCTAGACACAATAAAACCAACACTTTTGTCAGGATCCCTCAGTACCGTGAGGATCTGAGCCATCGCTTTATAAATCTTGGAGAGCAATTTTTCATCAGCCATGACCTGGGGCCATTTGACTCTCCTGTTGTTATTAGTAGTAACAACAGGGGCCATTGCTTGATGAGTTTGGCTATACAAAATAGGGAGGCCAAGTAGCCTCACAAAGAGAGCGTTATGATCGCTGTCCTCATGGTTTAGGACAGTCATATCGTTGACATGGGGCCAGAGATCAAGATCCACCATGATATAGTCAATCCTGCTTCTGACATTCCCCCTCTTAAAAGTAAACTTTGCTTCTTCATCAGAGGGTGTCCGCCCTTTACATGCGCGCACCCCATATGCTAGAGTAAAAGACAATACTTGCTGCCCAACCTTGGTACATCTTTTAATGGCAGGTATCTGGAGCTTATTTATACCCCTAGCAGCACATGATCACTGACACATCCCCAGCAGCATAAATAGGTGACACCCAACTACCCACTGACTAGTACTCCTCGGAGTCCAGTGTCTCCAACCCTGTGAGGCAGTGTTTAACTTGTATAAGGACAAGTGCCTGTGACCAAAGCTCTGAGGCCAGCTGTGGCCACTGGTGCCAAACACTAAGGCTGCGTTGTCTGGAATCCACCTCATGCCTCTTCAATTGATTACCAGATGCTCCCTGTCACTCTGGCATGTACCTGCTTTCCCCATTTGAGATATTTGTTTCGTCTTTCTCTTTCTCCTTCTTTCTGCTTTGTGGGGTCGATTCCCAAAGGGCCTCCACACTCGTGGCGTAGGCCACGAAGTCTTGGTGATGGGCCCCTGTACTTATGGGGGGTCCTCCGCAATTGTTCAGGAGTGCGGGCCCCCGCCAAGATTGTGGAGCCTCCGCCACAAGTTAGGAGGCCCTTTGTGAATCGGGCCCTGTGTGTTTTCCCTCTCTTTCTCTCGGTGAAATGTCGAAAGAGAAAATATAGGTGCTGGACCCCAAAAACAAGTGCCAGTGGCCCCCACCTGCAACCACTGGCTTAAATTAAGCACTGCTGATGGACAGGTGGTGCTTCTGCAACCAGTTCCACATGAGGAAAAGACATTGTCCAACAGAGAGAGGAGCCGACTTTGAAACAGGGGAACCGCGTTCCAATCGCGACGTCGGCTCATGAGCTTGGAACTTATGTAAAGCACTCCTTAACCCGAGTTGCACTATAAAACCTGCAATGCCCCCCATATATTTTGACATTAGCCCCCACTCCAAAAGAACTCCACATAATGAGAAGGGGTAGTGAGCATGTTTTGAGTCCATGCTGCAGGTTCACACCCACTTGGCACCTATAAAAACGCCCACCTTGTTAGTGATCGAGTGGAAATTGGTATCCTACATGGGGTACTTGTAAGGAGTGCAATGTAATCATTTATCGTATGCACTTGCATATTATTAGGTGTTATTAGAGTAATTAAATGTTAGAAGAAAGGTGCGCCAATTAACATGTTCTTGTGAGATTAACACGATTCAATGTAAAGCTAATAAATGATTTGTAGAATTGTACTGAATACATATAAACGATGTAACACATTTATATAGGGCATTAGTGACGTGATGCATTGACACATCAAATGTATTTTGAATGTTTATTAGGACAAATGAGGTAGTTGAAGTAGGTGTTTGAATATGATTCAGTGAACTTGTGTACTGAAAATGGTAACGACTTATGGAAATACTAAGATCGAAAAACATGGTGCATTTATTATTTAGTCTAAGTTGTAAGCCTGTATCTACAGCATGTTTGTCTGTTCTCGTTTCTGAAAAATTACTCAGCATGAATTTGTAATAAGTAAATCTGCCACAATAGCTTTTTTCCATACAGCCTTTGAGATGAATTTTATTTTTTTAATAGTTTTTAATTGTTTTATGAGGATCACTTATATGTATATAATTGATAAACTTTCATTGTGCACATATTTGTAATACTGCGGAATGTCTATTTATGCTTTTATGAGTACATCTCGAATAAAGCTAATTTGAATTGAATTGAATTGAAACTAATGCTTAGATTCCCATGCAAGTTTTATAGAATGTTACTTGCTTCACGCTTTGCATTTCAGGCGAACAAACTCATTGTTAGTGAAGAGTAAGTGTACTGTTTCATTAGATAGTTGAGGAATGAAGAAGTTACAGTTAGTGTGGCCTGCTGAAGATAAGGTGGAAGGAGGTGCGTTCACATGAGAATGAGAAGACACCAAGGACAAACTGTTTCAGAGGGGCGTACGTGGAGAAGACGGTGAAAGGAATTAAAGTCATGGAAAATTCCGTAGTTGAGCCTACTATAGAGTACGTGTGAGAAAAGCATTATGGGACATTTGCTGCATACAATATAGCCTTATAGCCCGCCGTAGCGGGCTATACCGGTTATTAAAGGCCCGCTGAATCGTTAAAGGCCCGAGCCGAAGGCGAGGGACTTTAACGAGACAGCGGGACTTTAATAGCCGGTATAGCCCTGCTACGGAGGGCTATAAGGCTATTAGAACATTCTGCCACTAGAGGGCAGAATGTTCTAACAAATTAAACAAAGGGTTCTCGAAGCTCGAGGGGATATAAATCCCCTCGAGCTTCGAGAAGCCTTTGTAGAACATTGGAATGTTGCTCTGCGGGCCTTTACCGGCCTGTAGAAGCAGCGAGCACTCCATTGTCTGCAATGGAGCTCCCAACATTCCAAAGTTCTAATTTTGAATATATGATGCGTGGAGGAGAGAGACAGATGCCCATTTCCATCGAAGTCACCTGAGTGCCAGATTGCTTCTTTCCTGCTTGCGACTTTATTCTGCTTGACCCATCAACGGTGGAGTGACTTCTTAGGAAGGCTCTAACCACTGACACCTTACCTCTTTCGTACCTTTTACTTCAATGCCAATTTAGGGATGACACTTGAGAAGTTAGGTTAGAGATAGATAGAATTAAATGATTTTCTCCAACAAATGCTGATGCAGGTAAATCTAAATTCTAGCTTTCTAATTACTTGCATACTAATTGTAGAACGTGTCGTTCTTTTCTTGCTGCATCGAGTAAATCTTTTCTGAAGATTTAGATTTTTGCTGATTCTTTTTGTACTCTCATGTAAGGATTCATATATGTCCAATTTTTTTCGAATTTGTAATTAAACTTGACTAACCTTCATTTGGTTGTCGATTTGAGTTATTGTGTAGCCATAATGAGTTACACTGTATATTCAATATATTTACAGTATTTTTATCCCCTTTACACTTTCATGCTGATAAAAAGAACCATCGAAGGATAGATGATGGAGGAGTACTAAACAAATGGGCCCAGGCCCTTTCATTTGCATTGAACAGAAATCTCATTTTCCGCCAGTACTTCACTAATTATGTTTCCATTTTGTTCTTACGTTTCCAGATTAGTAACTTCAAATACAGGGTATTCCAGAGACGATGGTGCTCGTTTTACTATGTGAAAAGCAGGCACTTGCACCAAAAACACTGGAAAAGAATTTGCCATGGCGAATTTAAAGACAGAAATAAGTCTCAGTGTGTAAAAACACCTTTAAAAATGGAATGGCGTTCTCCCTTCACTCATATCCAATTTCTCAACCCGCCTATCCCTCTGCCCTTCTCTCCCCCACATCACCCTCCTTTCTCCCTGCACTACAATATTGCCAACCATAATAATATTAAGATTTCCTAGCAGATGTGAATATGAATAAGCGCTTAAGGCAATTCACTATATTCTGGAGTCAGTCGAACAAAGAAACAGATATTTAAATAGTAAGTGCTGATGCTTGAGTTAACATTTTTCATACATGCCAAAAACATTTAGGAAGTAATCCTTTTTCTTTCGTTTTCACAAAAATGTGAAAACCGCTTGTAAAGTCTGTTTGTCACAATGGGGATGTGGTGTGGTGTGTTGAATCTATTTGTGTGATGGAATGTGTCTTCAATGTCAGCATGTTTGTGAGCATGTACAGTGGAGAAGTGTGGCTCAATGGTTAGAGCAGCAGACCCTGATGCAGAAGTCTGACCTGGGACCAGGGTTCAATTCCCGCCTCGGCGGGTCTTGGGCTCAATTTTCTTGAACCTGATAATTCTCGCCTCGGTGCCTATTCTAATCATGAGTCCAACTCTGCAACTCTGGGCAATAGCTTGCTTAATCTCCACAACGGCCCCAACAACACTAGGATGCCTGGCTTCACCTTGGGGGTGCCCAGGAGTGGGCCCTTCACAGGGAAAGGCCAGGAAGGGTTCCTCAGCAGTATTCGTACAAGTGCCGAGAGGCCTCCGGGTAGTCGTGCGCTATACAAGTACCTCTACAGTGATGGGAATGAATCTTGCCCCTTATTTTTGGCATGCTAGCTTAAGTCCTTCACTGCAACCTGCAAGTCTGCCCAGTGCAGTGTGTGTCCAACATACATGTCAGAGGTTTTTGTGAGGCCTGGGTCAAACATTTAGTGCAGGTCCTACATAGCAGGAGGACCTGTTTTGCAGCTAAAAAACATATTCTCCAGGGAAAAGAGAAAACACAGCAGCAGAAGCTTCTGCCACCATCCAGCAGAAAGCCCCTGTTCAACCTGCCTCTTCATTCATCATTATTGCAGACTTACTTAACACCTTCGCTGCGGCGGCTATTCCGCCGCAGCGCTAAGGGGGCGGGGGTGCGGGGGGGCCGCGCGGCATGCCCATGTTGGTGACGGAACCGCTCCGTCACCAGCCTCGGTTGAGCTGTGCTCATGATGGAGCGGTTCCGTCATGGCCCCGCCCGCTCGCAGGCGCGAAATCATCGCCGCGCAGGCGCGTCGGGCAGGCCATGACGGAACCGCTCCGTCATCAGCACAGTGCCACCGTGGCTGATGACAGAGCGGTTCCGTCATCAGCACGGAAGTGGTTAAAAATCTCTCAATACACTTTGCACCACTGGGCATTCAAAGGGGCAGATTTATAAGCCCCCGGTGCCAGTTTTGCATCATTTTTTGAACATGGGAAAAGTGATGCAAAAGTGGCACAAGGGGCTTGTAAATCTGCACCAAAATGGGCAAGACCTGGGCAATAATACCCCTTCTGCCCCCTCCTCCCTTGGGATGGTCATTGCGCTCAATGGATTTTAAGACCTTCATTTATTTACTTTGATTGCTGTGGAAGACCACCACCACAGTTTACAGCGGATGGGTCACACTAACCAGTGTTGTTCAAGTTCAGCCTAGACTGACAACAAAAGGTGGTCCCACACATTTTATTACATACATGAACAGTAATTATACGTGGAGGTCAGGTGTACCAGAGCTTTTCGGTGAAATTTAGGTTATACAAATTCTGGGATTGGGGGCGGTATTTACTAATTAAGGGGCCGATTAGGATGGCGGTGAATCCGCATCATCCGAGCCGGCGGAAGCCACCGCCGGCCTGGAGGATGCGGATTCACCGCCGCGGCCACAGAAAAACACCCACCGCCAGATTAGGATGGCGGTGGGATTGCGGTGGGACCAGCGGCGGACGGCAGGTCTGTCTGCCGCTGATCTGCGGGGTGTGGAGGGCTATTTGGTAGCGGTGTCTGCAAGACACCGTCAGCCAAATTAGGATGTGCATCAAAACATGCTTTTCCACGGCGGCTTTTCCGCCGTGGCAAAGCATGTGGTCTTTGGTGTTTGGTGGCCCGTTACGGGCCCCCAGGGTGTCGGGGGGTAGGGGGGTGCACATGGGGGGTACCTATAGTACCCCCCAGCAATTACATGCACAAAGCGGCAGGCACCGCGCGGTGCCTGCCGCTTTGTGCATGTAAATGGAAAACATACATTTTTAATCTTGCGACGGGTGCTGCTTAAAGCAGCACCCGCCACAAGGTTAAAGATACGGGACGTGACCGCCGGAGTGGCGGTCACATCCTAATTGCACCGGAGGGACCGCCGCTGCCCCTGCGGACGGTCCCTCCACCTCGGGGATGGCGGACAGACGCAGGTCCGTCCGCCGTCCTAATAGGCCCCTAAGAGACATTTAAAGTGCTGTGTGTTCACTACAGTGAGGTTTTGGACAGCGGGGGTTTCTGCACGAGGGTGGAGGGTGGTGCCCCTCCCCAGCCTGCTTCCAGCGGTGGAAGAAATATAAAGGAAAAGATTCCATTGCCATTTTATTTTTCCGATGTGTGTACTGCAGCAACCAGCTGAACCCAGAGACATACGGGGCAGTGGCTGACTGGATGCTTCAAAGTGCGCATGTCACTTTGGCTGGCTGTTTTGCGCCAGCCAAAGTGAAATGCGCACTTTGAAGCTCTCTACACAGCTGTCTTAGCTTGGTGGAGACCAAGCACATGCCTACAGGGCCTGAAGGAGCGTCCAGCCTGCCCACTCCATCCAATCCAGGCCTTCTCTCATGCTGGTAAACAGCATGAGAGCAGCTCTGGATTGGTTAGGGGAACTCGACTGCAGATTCAGATGTGGAACACTGAGGACAGCAGACATACCGCCGTGAGGAGGCACTATTTATTTTATTTATTCAAAATGTTATTCTAGGGTTTTTTTGAATTTTGGAGGGAGGGGTGTTTTATTTTGGGCTTTTGGAGGGTGCGGTTATATTATTTTGAGCTTTTGGAGGAAGAGGTGGTTTATTTTGGGTTTTTTGAGGGAGTTGGTATTTTGTTTTTTTGAGAAGTGGTGGGGCACTTCACTCGACCCACCACTTTCAAAGGGTACCAGCCACCCCTGGCATTGGACGAGTGTGCTTATTTTACTTCAACTTTAAATGTAGCTACAATTTTGGAATTTAATTTGAAAGCAAATGCAGACGCCATTTCCGGTGATGTCACTTTCAGTATAGCACTTATGTTTACATCACTTGATGCCACATTCTTTGATGCTAATTTATCCCCTCACATAATTATATAGGCCTCGCCCCCCTGAATATTGCTTGCTTGTAACTCCATGAAGATCTAGAAGAGGTTGCACACTTTTAGATGAAAAGACATTATGACTCACAGTCGCTGCTTTCTAGGAATCCTTTATGCCTGTGGTGCCACAGTTTTCAAAGAGATGGCGCCTTCTTCCATAGACAAACCTGCTGACTGATCAAACCAGAGATCTTTGCTTGAACACTGTGAAATACATATTTAATATGAATGAGCAACCTCTGCCCAGGATTCCGAGAAGTAATGTTTCCTAAGGTCTGCTTCGGTGACTACATCTAAAGATTCAAAGCTGGGGCTCAACAAAGGATGGAAATGTTTCTTAAATGTGAACACACTACAGAGAGAACGCGACAACTTCTATCCACCGCGGGGTAGCTTTTACTAGCGCAATACAACATCTGGCTACATTTTTTTTATTTTTTATGAAGAGATGTGAACAACTATGCATCTTTTTAAACATATTGGGGTCCTTATAAGCATCCATTAAGAATCACAGTTTTTAACAATCGTGCACTAGTAAATCCCCAAAAAATGTTACATTAATCAGGACCTAGAAATGTAGACGCATTTGATGGTAAGGGCCAACTACCTCAATCATTTTTAATTATTTGTCAACAGTAAACAGTTGGTGCCAAGTGCAAAAAATGCTTGGAATGTCTGTAATACTGAGTTGGATGGTGCCTGTTTGCACAGGGTGGTCACTCCTTGACCACAAGGGAGATTCTTCAGTTGTCTTCTGTGAAGGAGATCGTCGAAGGTGCAGAGTTTCGTTTCAAGTTTCAGTTCAGGATAAATCTAAAGTCTCTAGACTCAGCTCCTACCTATATACTAATCTGGTGGGCTGGATTACCCTCCTATGGGTGGGACCAGGGAAGGGGGTGGTTACATCCCTTTCCCTTTGTCCATTTTTGCGCCAGAGCTGGGTCTGTAGTGCCCCAGCAACTGGTTTGAACCGGGCTATGCATGGGACACCTTGTGTGCCCCAGGCAGTGTCTCATTTCATTCAGCCCTCCCTGCCCCAATACACTATGGCCTGTCCGGGGTGGTGCTAGCACCTCCCAAGACAGGAAACCTATTTTCCAAGCCTCCCTCACTGGAAGGGCTCCCAGCAGTAGGAGGTCAGACTTGTGTCTGTAGCAGCAGCATCCATTTTGTGATGCTGAGGCTCTGGTTAACTTTAACCGGGATTAACAGGAACAACATGTCTTCTCCCTCTAGAAGGGTGGAATGCTACCCCAGTTGCCAGAACTGGCGAGAGGGTAGTATTCCAAAGTGTATGACACCTTACACGACATGTTTTGATAAAGCCAAACCAAAGTTAGCAATAACCGCGAGGATTATAATGCACTTAAGAGTATATGGTATGGCTTTATCATAGAACAGCTATAAGGACATGGTTCCGAAAGCTGCAGACAGGCTAAGCTCATGCTAGAGCACCATCTCACATAAAACAAAGCACTCTGCCTTCAGGATTGTTAAGGCCTGCCATAGGAGTGACTTATAGGTGCATATGTGTCTTTATATAATGGTAGGTATAGGAATACTATACCTAAGCAAGGGGTGATTACACGACCTTGCCCCAGGTGAGTGATCAGCCAGTTGTGTCAGTTTGGATGGCCAGCCAGGGGTGGCAAAAGATGTGCTGCAGCCCCTGGTAGGCCTTGGGTGCACCTATGCCCTGGTTACCTATGGTACACTGTACAGGGACTCACAAGAGTGACCCATTTCCCAAATGGTGATGTACCTAAAGTACATGGGATGACTTTAGAGAGAGAACAGCAGGGCTGTGGATCTGATTAGCAGGCCCACAGCCACATTAAAATTGAAAACCAGTGAAGCAAAAAGCAAAAAGTGGGGTGACCATAGGAAAGCAGACACTACTCTCCTACTCCACCTTACAGCATTTACTCCGACAGAATCAGATCGGGAACGTGTCTTACTGACCAAATCGGAAAGGTTTCCGACTGACCGATTACGGTGCGAGTTAGGCGTTAGGAATTTCCTAATCCGAACCCATATGGAGCAGACTCATATGTCTCTCCGGGCCGCGTTTTCGAACGACCAATTACGATGCTGGATTTGGACAGCCTTTCCGAATCATGCTTTCTGACTCGAATCCACAATCAGAATCAGACTTTGGGGGCCTGTAGCGGGATCCCTGCACCCGGAGCCATCTCAATCGGGCCCGTGGGGGTACCCATGAGTCCCTCCTTACCAGCCATGCACAGTGTGGCAGGCACCAAGGGGTGCCCTCCACAGGCTACCCGATTTTCCCCAGCTACCCCTTTCTTCAATGGGAGCCTATGTTCTGACCGAATGCATAGGCTTGAAGTCAATAGGAGTCTGACCGAAACTTATCTAGAAGTATCCGTAATCGGTTGGTTGGACTCTCCCAATCGGAGTTGGTCAGAAACCATTCCTAAACCGATTCGGTCAGAATGATTTCCAAACCGCATCCTACTCGAGACCTTAGTCGGGATGTAATCTGATTTGGGTGGTAATTCTCCATTTCTCGGATTGCAATATGGAATACCACTTTATAATTTTTTATTCCTGTAGCAATGGTATTTCCAGCTACAGACCTACTGATGTGGTGTTCTTGGTGCCTGGGAATGACTGCGTTAGGCCCTGATTACAAGTTTTTGGTTGTTATATTCCGACCCTTGCACAACTTTCTGTTTACACACAGGCTGGAATTACAAGTTGGTAGGCTGCATTAAATACCTCAACCTTCATTCAATTTCAGCGGGTCAAACCTGAAATGTATAGGAGGAAACACATAAGGTATTGTTAAAAAAAGGCAGATTTTGGTGCATTAAATACCAAAATCCACATGTTATTTCCCACCAACTCATAATAGGTGTTATTTATAGCACCCGACAAATAACATACCCCGTGGTATCATCATTTATCAGGTGCGATAAATAGCACCTTAGCCCGCAATCAGGACCTAAGCCTGAAACTTGCAAGATCTCAAGGTCAGCAGTGCCGCCGTTATTTATAGGCTCTGTCAAGGCTTAGGTTGTTTATAACTTTTCCTTTTTCTTAATCCGTGGTCCTTGAGTATTTAGCGCTGACTTGTTCGCAGACCATAGATTCTGAAACTTGAATAAAGTGTCTCCAAACTTCTCAACCCACCATTTGTCTGGTGGGCTCAAATAAACACTGCTGGTTAGACCGCCTGCCAGCAACAATGACACCGCCGGGGGGGAGGAGCCAAGCTCGCGAGCGTAATGGTCGCCTTTTAGCTCGGCTCCCGCAGCCCTCCGGCCTGATTGCCTATCCTGTCTACTATCCTGTCCGGGGACGGCACGTTATCGGGGAATTGGACGCGGTACACCTTGTTTGTACTTACCGTTTGGCCCGGAGATTTCAGCGTGCAGCGGCTCCGAAGTTGTGCCCTCCGCAAGATCGGGGCCTCCGTGGAACCTAGACCGGGACCTAGCCTGTGGGATCCGACGGCTCTCGGCCCCGGCCGGGAGCGTGAACCAATGATGAGAGCCGTTGTGCGAAAATCCTGGCGATCCTGATCCGGGTCTGCCCTGGTGACCGCGCGGCTGATGTGGGTGAGATGCACCGGGGACTGATTCTGTGAAGGGGTCCTCCCCCGCCGCTGCTTTGTCCGGCGGCCCTGGTCATCTGCGCCCGGACTCTGCTTGTTGGGGGCGCCGGTGCTGGTGTAGGCGGGGACCCGTATTGGGCGGACATCCTTTCGGCACCAAGGCTGCCATTGCTGGGACCCCCGGAGCTCTGCAAAGTCCTACATTTTTGAACTGTTTTTCCGGGGGTCGTGGAGGGCGGCGACTGGGCTGAATTCACGAAATGGCGGCCGACCCTCTGAAACGAGAATCGCCCTGTTGCGGCGGACTTGGGTTGCCTAATTGCGCGGGGGTCTGGTCTGGTGAGCGTGAGCTTACGGTCAGAGATATCCTGGAAGCTCTGAGATCCCTGCGCGCATCCCTGGCCCCCGATGTCCCTGTGGGTCCGCCACGATCTGCCGCCATTTTGGGCAGCCGTTTCTTCTTGCCGCCCTCTTGTTTCAGTGACTCCATTGCCTCGCCCCCCTTGATTGCTGCAAATGTTGCTGCCGCTGATCGAAGATCGGTTTGTGTGCCGGTGACTCTGGAGCTCCCTGTTTTTCAAGGTTCTGACCCCGGGGACTTGGACATTTTGCCGCGGCCCTGTCCGGCATGGATGCCTGGAACTATTGGTGGACTGCCGCCTGCACCTGCTCCGATGGCTTCGCCTTTGTCTATCATAGAGAACCCCTCGCCCTCCCCAGCGGCGACACCGAACTCCTGTTTTTCATCATCCGTGCTGCGATTGCTGATGCATCTAAACTCTCTATTTGGACTTCTGCTCCCTTGCGGACCGATTTACCCCCCATGTTGTTATGGTGGTCACCATTCTTTTCGACTGTATGCTGGTTTTGTATTTAGTATCTCATTTTACACTGTCATGTGGTGGGTGGGTTTTGTGGTTCGGAAGGGATGGGGGTGATATGCGCGACTCTTGGTTGATTCCTGGTATGCGACTTAGTGGCGCAATTGTTTGTACCCGTGGAGCGGTGGGAGGTCCCCTTCTTTGTACGTTTTACGGCGCTTGATGGGGTGTCGTCCTGGTCGTTTTTGCTGTGATTGTCTGGTTGGGCGGAGGGCGGCGGCCGACCATATTGATTGCTGTTCTTATGCTCCTCCCTCCTGTTTTCTTACTTCCGTTTCTGTTTCTTTTTTGTCTCGTTTTTCTCTCTTTCCTTCTTGCTATATTTCGGGTTCTGGTTTAGGGCGACAGGCACACTGTCTGAAGGGTAGGCCATAGCCTTCTACAGGGGTGCAGGGTGGGATGGGTGGGTTGGGTTCTATTTGTTGTTTGTTTTATGGTTCTATGGCCCTTTTGTATCTCCTTTTCGTAAAGCCGCGTCTGTCCCGGCCTCCCGTGGTGTGTTCTGGGTGGGGTGTGTGGCGTTGTTCACTCTCCTTTTATGGTTCGGTTGCTTTTCTTCTCGTTCGCTGTATCCTCACTGGTGCTGATACTCCTGTTGTCTCCTGTATTCCCGCCACGGGACGCCTGTGTCGACGTGTCTTCTTTCTTTCGTTTTCATATTTCTTTTTTTTTTTTTCCTTTTATTATTGTTCCATTTTGTCCTCCCCCCTCCCCCTCCTTCCCCCCCTCTTCCCCCTCTTTTCCTCGTCCCCGCCCCCCCTCCCTCCTTTTTCCTAGAGGTCACTATGACGGGCTGGTTTTGATGTGCGGTTTCTCCGATCCCTCTGTTCTGGCTTAACTGTGGTTTGGGTGGTGGGCATGTGACGATGATTATGCTCAGGTGTCGACTATGTCTCAATTATCCTGATCTTCTTGTGTGCATTGTGTTGTCCCTCCTGTACTGCGGCCCCTTACCCCCTTATTGACGCTGAGGCTGATTCTGGGACATCGGACGTCTCTATATTGAAAGTGAGCCTGTCGTAAGCCTTATCCCCATATTATAAAATTAACCTTTTTTAGCTCCTGTGTTTTGGCCCTCTGGTTCCTAAGTCCCTTCTCCCCTTTTTACGAATGTACTGCCTCTGCTTCTTGCTGATTGATTCTGTAATGTTTGCCTTGGGACCTCTGATTGCTTTACACATTGTGGCCGGCCGGTTTGGTTGTAGGCCTTGACTTGTATATCCTTTTGATGTCAATAAAGGTTTTAAAAAAAAAGAAAAAAAAAATCAATGACAACGCCACCCTCCTGCTTGTGATCACTATGCCTATAGTGCATCCAGAGATGCGGTAGCAACACCATTGGATTAAAGCACAAAAGTGACAAAAAAACTTGATTCAGCATTTCACTCCACAGGAAGTTTCTGAATATTATTACCTCTCATCACTGGGGTAGCATGGCGAGCAAAAGAACGATGGATTTCACCCAGATCTCTTGACCGGGGGTTGAATGTATGATTCATTCAGCATTCTGACCATCATTTGTTTGCGTAGCACTTTTAGAAGGTTGGCATTTTGCTGACCCTAAGCCTCCAGTAGTCGTTTCAGAGTTGATCCGTAAATGTCATCTAATAATAAAAAATAATGCAATTTAAAAAACTTGTGGCTACTTCAAAGTAAGTCTCCCAGTGCTAGGTACAAGCACCCATGAGCCAAAAAAGAAGCAGTTTTCTAAGTCAGCCAGAAGTAAAAAATGTAGCTATGTGTTTTTTCAGAAAGAGTTTCTGATGGGTCCTGACGGACTACAAGGGGGAGAGTGTTCCAAAGTTTAGGTGCTAAATAGCTGAAAGAGCTGCCACCAATGCCAGCTTTCTTTACTTTGGGAACACTAGCCAATATGGCACCTGCCGATCTTAAGTTCCTACATGGTACATAGGGCTTAATAAAGGGTTGGAGGTACCATGTACCTTTGTTGGGAAATGTCTTATAGCGGGAAAATAGGGTTTTAAGAGAGGATCTGGTACATGCGTGCTCTAGTCGTCCAAGGGAGGCTCAACATAAAAATTAAACCCTTGCCTGCGCTGAACATTTCGTGCTAGTGCAGAACGTTCTATTGCATGGGCGGGGCTGCGACGTTCAACGGATATGCGCAGCACTACAGAGGTAGTGCACATGACGTCCGCTGAACGTCGGCAGCAGCGATGGGGTTAAAGCTGCACGGACACGCGCCTAAGGCAAGAATATCTGCGCCCGTCAGCGTCCTGGAAGCGGCCAGTCATGCTGCCCGTGACACCTCTACCAGTGAGTCTCTGCAAATTTCTTATAGCAGGGAGGAGTTGCTCTCCTTAAATCCCCTGAAATGTGTGGGAACTTGCAGGTGGAATATTGTGGTGAACGCAGTCTTTGCATGTAGTAAATGCAAGTTTTGCATATCACCGTGGCCTTTGGTCACCCCCCATACTAATCTGCCCAGAGATATACATAGGGAGCTCATGATAAAAGAGGCTCTGATTAATGCACACTCGGTTGCAACGCATGCGCAGAATATCTTTGACCTTTTCTCCGAAGTCTTTGGACTTGCTATTACTCATCGAAACTTGGCTAACGGAGCACTCCAGCATGGTGATTGAGATTTAATTAAGCTGTCTTTCCTTATTCTTCTCCTCACACTGAGCTTGCGCCGGGACACTCTATGCACACTACAAAAAATACTATAACATCACATCTCTGCTTCTCAAGCACAGCCCCAATAGATGCACGCTTTAGCAGGTTCAATAGGAGACGTGCAGCAGTGTTCTGCACTTGTTGAAGCCTCTATATCTGAAACTGTGTCACTCCGAGATGCAGATCATTACAGTAGCCAAGCTTTAACTACTGATTTTTTGCTGACCTTGGGAGGAAACAAAAGATTTTCTTAAGAGTCTTGAGCAGTCCAAAACAGTTCCCTGCAAGTGTGGCTATTTGGTTGTCAAAAGAAAGCTCTTAATCAAACCAGATGCCAAGATGCTTGACCTTGGGCATCAGGGCCGGACTGGCCGTTACGGGCACCGGACAATCCCCCGGTGCGCTGCAAGGGAGGGGGACGGTTTTGGGCCCCTGGGGGCCGTTTTTGTTACAGGGCCGTTTTTGCAGTAGCTGCAAAATTGGCCCTGTAACAAAATTGGTCGAAAACCGGCCCCGGCAAAGAGCTCGGTCGCACCCCGAACTGCCCCGGGATGCCAGCCGAGCACTTTGCCAGGGCCGGTTTTGGTTCCCAGTCCGGCCCTGTTGGGCATGAGTAATGAGCAAGGATTATTGGGCCACCAGGCAGTGGACCAGATGTTACGGTCATTGCCTAAGGATAGAACCTAGGTCTTGCCAGCGTTTAGTTTGAGACAATTCAAGTCCATCCACCTCACGAAATCTGCAAGGCAAAGAGAGGAGGCCAAATGGCAGGAGTTCTTTGACATAGTGATGATGAGCCAAGTGTCATCGGCATATGAGATGATGGTAAACCCATTGTGTTCAATGACCTCAGCAATGGGCATTAAAAAGGGTTGAGCTCATGGAGGAGGAGCCTGCTAGGAGGTATCCATTTCTCGGAGGAGAGGTAACAAAAGGGCCTCGGCTGGGAGGACGACCTCTTCATGACATGATGGCCTGTAGTATGTATCCACCAACTGCAAAATGTTTCAAAGGGGCTTATCCTCTCACAAGCAAATGTAAGTCACACCTAGGATTGCCCCTGCCATTTTCCAAGTAGTCAGAGTGACACCAATCCCACTGGTGGGAAAACTTGTTCCAGAACTAGTTTGCAGGGCAGTTTCTCATATCCCTAGGCACACTCTGGCCAGGGGTAGACCGATTCTGCCATGTTGGATCTGACAGAGGAGGGCACTCTGGGATTGTTTAGGGCCTAACCTCCAGAATATTATGTCAATGTGGGAAGTGCTACCCCTGGGAACTATTTCCCTTTTGGACAGAGAGTCTCCCTCACCCACAAGACAAAGTCAGACATTAAAGTGGCACCCCTGGGTTTCTTCTTCAGAACACTGCTGGACATGAGGAAGGTAGAAGAATGGCTGCACCTGTTGAACCCTTTGTACTTCAGAAAGAAGACTGTACCTACAGTGACCCCAAACCCAAAGGGTAAGACTTCCTCCGACTGGAACCCAGGAGAGAGCAGTGGACTCCAAATTCTAGTGGGCAGCCTCCCGTTAAGCTAAAGGGTCACAAAAGCTGCAAGAAGTCCACTTTCCTGAAGATCCCTGCTAACCAGTTCCAACTGGACCTGCCTTGGACCCTGCTGGTGGCTTCCCCTGGAGTTAGTGGAGAAGTGTGGCTCACTGGTTAGAGGAGGCAGACCTGGAAGCAGAGGTCAGCCAGGGACCAGGGTTCAATTCCCGGCTCAGTGGGGTCTTGAGTCCTAAAATGTCCATGGACTCAACAATTCTCGCTCCGGTGCCTACTTGATTCACGGGTTCACACTCTGCGACTCTGGGCAATAGCTTGCTTAATCTCCACAACGGCCCCTCGCGGCGGGATGCCTGGCTTTCACCTTGCGGATACCCTGCCGGGGTATCTCACAGGGGAATACCAGGACGGGTTCCCTAAGCAAGCGCTTAGAAACCGCTTGGTGATTTGCGCTATATAAATTCCTGTACATTTACATTAGTCCTCACTCCCTAGTGATGCCCCTAAGGTCCTGGGGCCATTGGATAAGTGTCAGAGTGTACACCTCCTGCCTGCACATAAAAGCTGGGACTTTAATACTTTTTCAAGGAGTTTTCACAAAAGAACCAGAGGCTACCAACTGATTGCTACTGAGCTGCAGCTGCCTTTATCAAACTGCCAGTCAGGCTCAACTTGCTGGTTTGTCACACTGAAAGGATCCTGACTTCTGAAAATGTGTATAAGTCTAAAAGTAGAGGACTTCACCAAGACCAACACCAAGCAGCACCTTGCCGACGCCTTCCCAGGCCTGATCTTTGGACTTTGCTCGCTCTGAGTTCTCCCGCCTTCGACATTGAGCCCCTCAAACTTTCATCAATACCGAGGCTGCCAACGAGATCCAGCACTGCAGACAGCTGCCATTGACGAGTCCCGCTTCTAACCCGGCAGGCATCCCTAGCCCACCATGACTTTGTTGACTAAGACTTTTTGTAAGAAAAAGAAGTTAAAAGATAAACGTCCCAACGGGCCGAACTTGGTCTCTGTATTTATCCCAAGCTCCATCGCTGTCAGACTTAACCTTTGACTTTGACCCAGTCTAGTGTGTCCAGATACCAGTGGTTGGTGCTTTGCGTTTTATGGTGCTAGAAACTTTGAAAAATCATATTGCCGGTTCCCTACATGCATGCTGTGCCATTTTGGTGTCTATTAGTTCATTCAAATGCCCTCTAGTTTTATAAATTGTAGTGGGAATTTTATTGTGTGTTCTTTTTTACCTTTTAACTGTTTTGTAACTGTAAATGCTTACATATTTCTTTAAATTAAGCCTGCCTGCTGTGTGCTACAACCACCTAAGGTTGAGCTGATGTTTAAATTATTGAGACCTAACAGGTCCTAATATGAAATAGTGCCAGATTATGTGAAAAGGACCACCATCCACTTCAACTAATAATTCACTTTCTCTAAAGTGCCATGAAAATGGTTAAAAATATAACAATGGTGAAGTTCTACAGAGTGATTTTGGCAGTCAAACCTAAATATATGGTCTTGCTTAGATATTAATTAGCTAGAAGCAAGGAAATCAAACTTGGTTAACTTTAACATAAAATCTGTATTTCATATGAACAATGGCATATTCAGAAATAAAAAGGCACAATAGAAATAAATGACTTTAAAGGGGCAGCAACTTAACTGTGCTTGTGGAAGAGCCCAGCCTACTATTACACTGCATGTCAGTTTTACCAACTACAAACTTCACTATAGGGCCACAAGTCAAGCAAGTCAAGGCTGTTGTGGGCACATTGGAAGACCAACGAATGATGCCTTGTTTACTTAGGGTGATGTGGTTGTCTACATCATTAATGATACTCTGGAAAGAAATGATGTAAATGTATATCGAGTCTCCACAGATGTTAATGCTTGTACAGTTACAGGTCCATACATGTAACCTAGTCTGGAGAGCCTCTTGTAGCTTGCTACAAAAAAGATGGCAAGAAACAAAGGTTCAAAAAGAAAAGAAATATTAAAGCAACAAATGAGAAAAATGTAATTCTGAAATGGAAACAATAAGTCAGAAAGGCAAGCAGTAGGAAAACCAATTTACAGGCTACAGTGGAGAGAGATTCCACGTGTGATAGGTACTGTGACTTAGCTTTAACATTGTTAAAACAACACAACTCAAGTGAACATACAAGGGCATGAGAATATATGTGTAATAAAAAGAAAACACAGCATAGTTAGAGGAAATAAAGATAAACGGTCCAAACCAGTATTAGAAAAAAGTTATAAGAAAAATGCCAAGAATGTAAAGTAATTAGACAGGTTCCAGACTTATTAGAGAAATAAGTGATATCCTATTGCAGCAATGGAGAAAGGATTCCAACAAGGATTTATTTTTCAATGTAGGTTTTTGGGAACATTAGAAATGTTTTTTTTTTAAATGAAACATTCCTTTTTTTAAAGTCTGACTGAGACATAGAGACCAAGTGACTGAATTATGACATGTGAGCATGGCCCAGAGTGTTTACTTGAATTTGAAACCTGTGGTCAAGTAGAGTTTAATCTAATTTCCAAGCAGAATTTTTCAACATATTGCTTCAGGGCTGGTTAGACTGATTTACGCTTCTTTTGGATAAACTTGTAGAGAACAGACCGCAGTCGGTACTGGTGTTCAAACGTCCTGCCAACATTTGTTCAGTTTTTCAACTGGTAAGCAGCCTCATTCTGGATACTGGATATCTCAGGCTGCAAGCAAATCCTTGAGAATCAGGCTAGGTTTTCTTGAGCCGAAAGAAAGACTCTTCTTTTCAGAAATTCACTGAAGCCGTACTCTATTTCTAATTTCAGTTCCATTCATGTGGGCCTAACATAGCCTTTTTAAAAGTAAAAGCTTGTTTTTCAATGATTGATAGCCTTAAAACTGTACCTTAAGGTATCCCACACCTATGTTGTCAGTTGTATGATTAAGGATAATCCTGTGAGACTTATTCTTTGACAGCTGAAATCAAATAAACCTTTTAGAGTAAAAGGTGTGTCTGTCGAACAGATAACTGGAGAAAGGTGGCCTTGTACTCATATAACTAGTGTATATTAAACTAGATATTATGAATTGCCACTTCCTAGTGTGAGTCTGGTAACCTTACACAACATTAGACTAGTTCCACTTAAACAAGGGATGGACTGGGAGCTGAAAGGAATACTATTTTGATCAAAGCATATGTGGCTCAAGCTGGTCAGAAGTCTTCAAATGCCAGTAGCAGTAAAAAAGATGTCTTAAAACAAAGGAATCTGGGTGAACTTCTATGCAGAGGGAATTTTTCATGGAAGCTGTTCTAACTTTAGACTAATAAAGAAATGGGTAGAGCCTTATTTAGCCCAAATAAGATGATAACTTTATATAACTCCATTAAGATTTAAGGTTAGGAAGCAATTTGAACTTTTTAGTAGACTGATCTCATTATTTAAAGTTGGCAAAATGTTTTTTATAGTTTTAGAAAGGCAATACAAACAATTTGTCTCTCTTTTGTAAGGGTTTGGCAGGTGATTTCAAGAATATCTTTTGTGGGCAAGTCAGTGGGATTTGGGAGAAAATTATTAGTTCATCTGCAAGGGAGTGGATTTCTTAGGGAGAAGTGCCTTGCCTTAGAGGAAGTGCAGTTTAAAGAAAACAAAGTATTTTGAGTAGGGGTATCACACTAGCAAACAAAATACTATCAACCACTAGGCATGCTGAATTGAATATGCTCATTACAGGCTGTAAGATATTTGTATGATGAAATCGTCTGATGTTAATAAGGTACCAAAGAGCAATTGAATCTACAGCAAATACAAGTTTGAGTTAGACAGATAGAATTTGAATTTGTTTAGGAGGAGCAGCGTAATATGTTCACACTTCATCAGTATCCACCTGAATTTGTGGTAGATATTGAATAGTATATAGAAGGCTATATAGATGAACACGATCAAGCAATATATGTAAGTGAACATTCTCCCCACAAACCAGAGCATTGCTTCAATCACAATGACCCGCTGGAAATCTTGATTGGATATTTGTGTTTTTTTTGGCAAGCATAAGCACATATGCATCAATGATTTATGATAATGCAATAATCAGCAGAAAATCATATACATGAATAATGGATATTGACCAAGGGTTAAATGAATCTTGAATTCCTAATTGTAAACTCATATAAAGTCTATCTTTTCCCTTGATGGCGTTTCTAATGCATTTGCAAAACATTTAATGTCAAAGCAATATCTTTCCAGGGTTGTGGTCTCCTATCAGTTAATGCATACACATTTGACAGTGTATGATCCATTTTAACAAAGTTTAATGGAAAAAGGATGCAATTACAAAGCTGAATGAGCAAAGATGGAAAATGATGTAGCATATTCTATTAGCTGTTGCTAATTATGTATGCAGAACAATACTTTTTCCTAGAAGTGTACAAGTAGATTGGCAAATCAAATGCAGACAAGAGTAAATGGAAGCTAGCATCTAAGTGCAGTGGGTGTTATGAAATAATGGTAATAATTAATTTTTATACAACATTTCTTACAGCAGTTGTGTCACTATGAGCAGCATGTTTTAAGTCATATTTGAAAATGTGTATGCTGGTATTTGGCACAGTGGAAAAAGGAAGACAATCAAAAAGAGAAGAAGAAGAAAGCAGATTAAATGACATGACTGAATGAACTCCTGCAGGCAAAGGGAGAACTTCAGGGAAGACAGGTGTACAAAGAGGGAAGGCTGCTATTTTTCTCTATAGAGCTTCCAGATGAAAATGCCACAAAAGGAGTGGCATTGGAAGCACAAACATCATACACATGAGCAAAGAAAAAACATGGCTTGCCTGGATAGATAGGTGTAAGGCACTGCAGAATGTCATCAGGATTAAACTAGGGATGCTCTGCATCTAGAAGAGTCTAGAAGTATTGGAACTGTCCAAGAAGAGACTGTCAATTGTAAAATAAAACTGTACCACAATAGGATGCTTTCAGAATGCTGGTGGACAAAAGCATATTCTCAAGTTCCTTCCTGAATAGCAGGAATGGGAGGCCAGGAGCAGAAATCATTCAGAACGTGAGGCAATGAACGCGAAATCTTGTTTTTCCTGTCTTCTCCTTTTAGATCTCCTGTAAAAACAAGTTTGAGTAGTGGTTGATGTGTGTGGTGTGGTGTGAGTGCAGCCAAGATGTTGTTTTTCAGCGGCAGCTCCTCTTAAGGGCAGTGGGACCCTGCCCCTACTTTTCCCGACGTGAAGAGTGTCTGTCAGTCTGAACAAAGGTCAGCCAGACAGACCCTCTTCTTGTTCAGGTCAGGCAGCCAGGTGCTGTACTTGCTGAAAATGTTCCAACCCTGTAGACATGACCTCCTAAGCTCAGAAAAACATTTGGCAGTCCTCTGCCTCATGGCAAAGGGAAGCAACACTGATAGCCTTGGACCTGGGCGTAACAGTTTTAAGCCCTGAAGTGATCAGGGCCAAGTGTCTATTAGAGACGATCATCACAGAGTGGGGTGGGGGCAGCTACCTCACTGACCCCATCCCACTCAGTGATGAATAAGAGACTTCTGTCTCCTCTCATTGGTTAATCCATAACAATATCTGCCAATGAGAGATGGCAGCAGTCCCAATACTCAGGCACCAGGGAGGCTTTCCTCCACAGCCACCTGAGATCACTGCTACAGCCCAGTGGGTGTTATTTTGTTTTATTTTTGGTTTGAGCATGCGTGCATGTGTGTATGTATGAATTTATATGTACTTTTTAGTGCATGCTGTGCAAGGGTGTGCATGTGCAGGTGCTTGTGATTAGTGAGGGAATGTGTCCATATGTTTGAATGCATATGTGTGAGTAAGTGTGCACGTATGCATGTTTGGCTCACCCGCCACCTTCACTCTGATCGTATTACTGACTGCTACTGTTGCCTCTGTACGTGATGCACAAAAACGTAAACATGATGCGAACCAGATGGAGAACAATTTAGTGCAGAAGTGTGGAACCAGGAGCCAATGAGTATAGTGCTTCTCCCAACAATGTGTGATGGGGACATGAACTTGTCAAGTGGATCAGAAATGGTTCATTGTGATGAAGGATTTGATTCGGCACATGAGGTAGATTTGGTGCCACCGTGCCTGGGACCTTTTTTATGAGCTTTGTCATGGAGGGGCGTGATTCAATATAGAATTCCAATGACTGTGCACTCAGGGCGAAAATGGGGGGAATCGTGCCAATGCTTAGCCGCCACATTTACTGTGGCAATAGAACCACTCTTTTCTCATGCTACAATCATGTTTCCATAGACCGCTATATATGTGGGCCCAGTAAAACACATATCATGCTGACAACATATTATATGTCACTAAGTTCAGCCCTGCACACATTATCCAGACTGGGGGAATATGTTGTACAATACATTTGAGATCTTTACTGTCATTCATGTTTTTTCTGATGTGTCAGAATCATACTTGCTGGTTATCTGGAATCCAATTGGCCTTGGATGTTTGTGTATGCAAATTAAAAGCAATGGGATGACAAAATCATAAATAATCTTTTACTATCTTTGGAGAATAGATTATTCAGAAAAAATACTTTTTAAAATGGTAGTTCTTCTGTAATTTCTCTTTGAGTTTCAAAGCATTCCATTTGTTTTCCCTAAGAGTTGGTTCTCCCCAAGAGTTGAATGCTCCTTTTAAATTAGATTGACAAAAAGCTATGATTAAACCCTGTCTCTTCAACAGTGCCATTGGAGCCTAGTTGTACGAAAGAGGGTTATTAGTTGTAACGTACATGAGTACTTTACAAGTGATAATTTCGCAATCTTCTCTCTACTGGGTACCCTGTTGTTACACTTCACTCTGTCAGAGTAGCAGAGCAGAGGAGTCCAAGGCCTACTCAGTGGAGGTGGTGTGAGTTAGTGTGCTAGTCTTTAGGCACATAAAAAACACCAAATAAATCATTGTTCAGTCGGTGTTTTTTGTTGTAAAAAAGGAAAAGCACTTTATTACACCCACACTACTGACTACTATGCATTAACTTACAAACATGTACAGGTAGACAAATAGAAATACCTGTGGACACACCCTGCTAACAGTTTACAAACTTAACAAACCTGTCATCCTAAAAACACAATAACTCTACCTATAGTTGAAACAATATAATGGGCTGTTGTTATCTAAAAAGCAGACCTATTGGCTTTGTCAGGGTGTCACATCATTAATAAAAGCAGAAACATGCCCTGGAAAACAAATCAGACACCATTAAAATCAATATACCATCTTGTAACACTATTCATTAAGGACTTACATTAAACATGTAATGATTTACAGTTAACTTTGTGATTGTCAATACATTTCTTTCCATGAACTTAATTAAACCATATCATATTTCATTGTCCATGTCAAAAACATTCAAGTTAATGTGTGCAACAATCTTTTTATCTTCCTTTAACATGGTGCAATTCCAGTTTGAGGCCAACAAGCAGGAGTCCTCACATTTCAGAGCCTTTAGGCAAAAGCCAAGCTCCAGAAGAGCTTAAAAATAAAGGAACCCTCCCCAGGTTCATGCACATAACCCCTGGGAGTCTTGGGTTGACATTGGGGAAGCTTTGGTGGGGACTGGTACACATCTGGCAGCCCCCACAATACTTCATAAAAGTGATGGTGGTGGCCCAGCCCTCTCTGGGGCACCACAAAAAATGCAGATGCAGATTTGTGGGCCCACCCCAGGACCTTATGGGCGAGCCCTTGCTTAGCAACGCATCTTCTAGGCCTAATGTGGTGATCATTCTGACCCAAGATTAGACTTTAAATTGCATTCTTTTATTTTCATCAAGCAGCCTAATGCTGTCTCCTTGACTTTTTTAATTTAAGGGGACCTGAGTGCCACTGCCCCTCTGTGGAGCAAGCGGGTCCTGGAAGATACTGGGCTGCACAGGAAGCCCACTCATATGCGGTCCTGCAAGCTCCCCACCCAGCCGACACTTCTCTCTGCCAACAAGGGAGCTGGCATCTGAATTCTTCTGCACATCTGTGCGGGCGGACGGATCCATCGGTGTCCACATTGCTCCGCCCAGACATGGGGAGCAGGAGAAGGCACACCACTGTGCTCCCAGGATCCGGCCTCCCTGGGAGCAAAATGCAGTTGGAATTCAGCAGTTTTCTATTTTGTCTGTCTTCTGCCCCCATGGGAATGAGGGTCCTTTGAACAAGACTAGCAAGTGTGCCGTGGCACCCCGATTTTCATAGGATTTTTTTGCGTTGACTCCTCCTGGGGGGACGGTGGCTCCTGAAGCATCTTGTATGGTTAGGGGGTGGGTGGCAATATCACTGTGCGTGAAGATCAGGGCCTTAGCTCTCTCCTGAGGTAATTTAGAAATCTCACAGGCATGATGTGCTCTGTTTACTGCCCGGCCCCTCCAGGTGGGTGGCAAACTTCACATTCTCCTTTTTCTGGTCCCGTTGGGTGATTTTAACAATCTTGGTGGTGTTATACACCTGATGGAAAGCAGTAACCACTAGTAGTATTTTCTTCAGGCCTCTTGGCATCTAAACTTTATTTTTCTTCTGCAAACTTGGTTTCATAGCTCTCCCTCTGATGAGGCTGCCCTCATGTTTTTAGCTTCCAATGCTGGACCTGTCCTAACTGGGCTGTTGTCATGCTTTCATCCAGTGACATCCTCAGTAGCCCCTCTGCCTCCCTTCAGCAGAATAACCTCCCTGCTTCACTCCACAGACCCCATGGCTTTGGCCGACTTGCAGGGAATCTGTCTGTTAGCACCAGAGCCAGCGACTCCCTCCTGATGAAGGCCAACCAGTTGCATGATCAGTCCATTGAAGATCGAGGGTAACCCTCTGGTGTCCCCTAAACAGGTCAATCCCTCTACTCTCCCTCAGCGGGAGCAAAGGCACCAGCTGCACTGGCGAAACATTTCTAGTCCCTGAGTACCGGATGGAGTCCAAAAGTCCTTAAGTTCACCCTTGCAGTAGAGTCAGATTGATTCGTCTTCAAACTGGGGACTCATCTGGATTCATCAACCCCAGGACCAGAAACATCCCAACGGTCTCTCCCTTGCAGAGAGGTTTTCAGGGGGGGGGTGTTCTAGAAGGTGGACACCTCTTTCCAAGCATAGGGTGACACATTATCACGTTTACCACAACCCTCAAACACACCATTTGGGGACATTACAAAATAACAACTTGAAGTGGGGTGTTGAAACATCTTCTCTGAGTGTCTTAACCCTGCCTCTAGCTGCCACAAATGCCTGATCTCTTCCCTCCCAAACTTCAAAGAGGAGCCCCTTCTGTGATGGGTTCTAGAGGCCTGGCTGTCCTTCTTTGTTCTGTGGGAGTGAGCCTTTTCAGGCCAGGTGTGGTTTGAAAGATAATTAGGACATGCAGATTCTGTCCCCACCACTTCCTTTCTGGAAGAGTGCCAACCACTGTCAAATTACTCTACTGAGTGGGGCGGCACTTGGCCCTCTAGCTGTCCAACAGAGTAACTAACTTGGCTTTTTAGAGGGTCAAAGGACTGGTATCTAATTTTGGGCTTAGCCAGCGAATTCTAATCATTATTAAATTAAGCCTGACCCATGGCAAAGTCATAGTATTTATGCTGCAGAAATATTTGTAGTGGTGATCTTGGTGGGTCTTTAAATAATGCAGCAGCACTGATGTTGAGACCCATCGATGACATAGCATGAACATAGCATGAATGTGCCAAACACATTTTATTGTGCGAATGAGGGCACATGTTCTGGTTAGTCTGTTGGTTAGTCCTTCTTACCCTCATCTTAGACTGAAAAGATGACTTCTTTAATATTGTGAATGTGCACAATGATCAGGTCACGTTTGCTATGGGTACCACCTCTGCCACTTACAGTATGCCTCATTGTCTGTTTCTCTTGATTGCAGTAGAGTGATCTACTGCAACTATCTCTGGCTCTTGCATCTTCCTTTTTTTAAGCTGCAATGAGTGTTGATGGATCAAGTAATGTGGATCTGGAGTCTAGGATCCACGGAGATCATGCAGCCTCTGTTGCACTTTCTGCCAGTCTCAAAGTCCGCCTAGTTACCTATTTATGTGTGAGTGCTGCAGACCTGGGCTTGTGACACCTTCCTGCACAACACAGCCTCCTAATGCTTCCATGGTGTGGGAAGCCTGACAACCCTATTCAGAAACAGTTGAGGGATATATCCTGACATGGGTTGTACGTGACTGTTGAGGATTGGTATTCTGTTGACAACTATGTTGTATAGCATGACGAACAATGAAGCACTTGATGTGGATACAATAGATCCTGATGCAGGGATATGTATATCTTCTTGTGGTTTCCACTGTCTCACTAAATTGTGCATTATGCCATATTAGGGCAAATGCACTATTGTGTTTTCTCTAGTCCTTAATGCTTGGGTTATGGCAGAGAGATATAATTGTGCCTTCAAGGTGTAGCTACTCTCACCTGTGTAGGGAAGGATTAGTCATGAGTGGTTGGATTAGAGTTTAGAGGTGCTGCATTGTCTATGCAAAAGTTTAGCAGGGCCCAGTGTCTTTGCATTCATTATGACACTATGGTGGCATCTAGGATGGCTTCAGAAGATCAAGAATGAGGAGCCCATTTTTTGTGTTTCATAACATGTAGTTGTGTGCATCGCGTGCAAGCTATATTTTGAGACTGGTAGATCTTTTGAGTTTGTAGAATACACATGTCTGAATGTGGAATGTTTGATGGTGAGCTGTGTGTAATTCCTAGCTGCAAGGCCAGGGGGACAGCCACTGATTTGGTAGTCCCTCTCTGCTTGTTGCTTCTGAAGTCAAGAATGGAGGGTGGAGGGAAGGTGACACACTGTACCATAATCTATCTGAGAACTACCATTCTGATTTGAATTTGGGTGGTTTTGTCTCTGGTGTCTCTGAGTGGAAACTTGTGGCAGAAAAAATTATAAGACACATCGGGGCTTATTTAAAAGCCCCTTGTGGAACCCGTACATCACTTTTTTCCATGTTAAAAATTGAACCACTGGCAGTGAAAGTGGATAGTAAATATGGCCCACAGTTTCATCAATGCTGTAAGAGAACACTGAGGATGCTCTTAGTGAGTTTGAATCTCTGTAGACATTCCTGGCCGCCGCAGTCTCAGAGTACAGGCTTTTAAATAAATTCACACCATGATTCTGAAGTCTTGCATGAGTATGTCTGGTGTTTGGAGTTGCATGTTCATGGGATGCAACTTTTTTTATCTTTGCCATTATCCATCATCGGATTTTTTTGGTGCATTTAAGTGCAAGTAGGTTCATGTGAGTCAAACATTGAATGCTGATGGTTGTGATGATGCATATCTGTTAACTTAGTGCGTACAACTACTTTGATTTGTTGGCCCTAGTGTTTTAAATTATATATATATTTTTACATTCATACAATACATTGTGTGTTTGATGAGCCATAATAAATTTTGTGTTTGCACGTTTATCAATTTTTCATTGTCAGTCACTTTGAGGGTGTGTAATATATCAGTGCGTTTGTGCCTTTTAGTGTCCTTTGGATTTTTGAGCAATAGCAAGTATTTTTTAAAGGATAGCTGGTTCCAAATTCCTAGCTTTGTGCAGTCAGAGAAATGTGTTTATCTTCAGGCTCTTCTTTTTGAGTGGGTGAAAACTATATAATCTGCACCATAAACCATGATTTATCTATGTGATTATATGTTTCTGTGTATAAACACAGTGTTTTTTATGTCTTTCATGTCTATTCACAAAAGTATTTTGGAGTCTGTAATTGAGTCTGTAATGTATTACACCTGTAGTACTCTTTGAACTTGGCAAATCATGTTTAGGACCTCGCAGGCAATAACCATAGACAAGAAAAGGAGCTCACATCATGGTGAACAATTTTGTAAATCCAGCCTCTCTCATGGACATAGCATGGAAACTCTGGTGTTCAAAACACATAAAGAAATTAAACCACTTGTTTTTCAAAACTGGAGGTTTTATTCTAACTATTCATTATTATTATGACTTTGGCTCACTTATTTGTTGTCAAAACTGCTAATTTGAATTACCTGAACATATTTACAATTTGCATTCAATTTTGTCTAAAATGTTGGTGTTGTGGCTTATTTGTCTTTGTCCATGAGCATTCAACAGTGAATGACAGCTGCGCCATATCAGGCCCTCTTGTCAGATGCTGCTGGTATAGGCTTGTGCAGAAAGGGTGCATTAGTTGCAATATTGACATTCCTTTGTCACCCTGAAAGGAATGTAAATTTTTTTCTGACAGGAAATTGTGAGTAAAATGATTAAGCATACAGACTGAAAAGACAGTGAACGTATAGAAATTGCTTTGCACATGGACAGTTACACGACTTATTGGGAGCCACAAAAAGAGAAGGGCGTTTCCGGTCCAGTATCTGGTGTATATAGCATGCTGACCGCTCAACGGCAAAATCAAAAACAAATGACTAGATCTATATTCAAAAAAGCCTCTTCCCTGCCATGTGCACCAGCTTTCTCTTTTTTCAGTTACAGTGGCGGCTGCTGTCACAGAAAAGTGGTGGCCCAGCACAGGGGAAAGTAACAGAAAAATATAAAGAGTACTTGCCTCAGTGCTGTTCTGCTCCTGTCCCAGCAGTCCATGGGCTGGTGCACAGGCTCCAAGACTCCCCAACGCAAATCCGGATGCTGCTCTCATGCTGGTAAAACTATTAGGCAGCACTGGTCTGAGCGGGCTGGTTTGGCACTCACTTAATGACAGGGAGCCTATGCTTATTCTCCACCCGGCTATTCAATGCAGCTCGGATTGGAGAGATCTAAGTGTGCATGTTTTTTTGGTAATCCTAATAAAGACAGCCAAACCATCATGTGCACTTGCAGTGCCCACCACTCCTCTTCCCTGCTGCAGATGCTATCCGTCAGGATGGCCCCGCCAAAAGTCTAGACTCAGTCAGCTCGGCTGGCAGCCTGCAGGATGTGAGGATGAAAAATAAAATGATAATAAAATTGTTTAATTATCATTTTATTTTTCATGTTTGAATCTGCTGGCTTTCAGCAGTGAGGCAACGCACCTCTGCCCTAACAGAGGAGCCGCCACTGGCCAGTTATCTATTTAATAGTCTGCAAAATAAACATGGCTACATTACAAAGCTGGCGCAAATATGAAAAATCGGGCACAAAGAGATTTTACACCCAGTTTGACACTTTGTGTCAATTACAGGTAAAACAAACATTGCGATTTGAACCAGTATTTTGCCTGTCCACATTTTGCCTGGTTACTACCTGGTGGAATTATTGCAAATAAGATAGGTTGAAAAGAGGAATATAGGGCCACATGTATGAACACATTTTCCCATTGACACAGAATGGGTGATACCCTTTGATATATCTGGCCCATAGTGTGGTTAGACTGGTTGCAAAGACTGTTACTGCAGCTTATTGCCCATTCCACAGGCGAAATAGCAAACAGGGCACCATAATGACCCAAAACAGTGCAGTGATAGTATTGACCTGGTTGGAGTTTGTGCCACATTTCCCCCCAGTAGTTATACTGAGTGGAACTGTGAGATTTGTTGTGGGACAATTGTTGTGTGGTGCTCACTAAATTGTGCACCAGCCCTCTATTCTTTAATAATCACAGAGTCATTTTCTCACAATAGCCTGTGAAACAGTGCAAATACAGTGTCTTCAGCTCTCCACGACAGAGGGGCACATTACAGCAGCCAGGGAGCTCTTTTTTTACACAAGACACAGATAGATAACAAGAAGATTTCTTATAGAAAGAGTGCCAGGTAACCTGCCTACACCAAGCAGGTAGTTGTCCTTGCTAATTCCTATTAACACAGACTGAGTAGGAATCAAACTTTTATAGAATAATATTGAAAACATTTTTAATATTATTTTAGTTTTGTCAATTTTACTTGCCGCAATTCTTGCGATGTTTGCCAATACAACTTTGCATAAAATATTAATCAAGATTTCCCGTGTGTGCTTACTTGAGGGAAAGGATGAGGAGGAAATAGACACCACTTGTCTGTTTTCCCCACTCAAAATGGTAAGCTGATGCTCTCATACTATTGGGGACCAAATTATGTCTACTGGGTGTGATCAAGATTGCCACCATTTATTGTCAGTTACTGTCCACACCGGACAAAACAAGAACCTTGATGTTATAGCACATCTTGATGTTCTCAGTTATTAACATTTATTACAAACACTGATAACTTTAAATTTAGGATCAAATGTACAAAACTTCCATTTGCAAAAAGTAGTTGCGAATTATGCATCAACTTTTTTGTGAATGGAAAAGAATTGAGCAAGTTGACCTGTGTACTAGTATATCGGTTTTCCCAAAACTCCATATCAGAGTGGGTTGCAATCCGATCAATCTCCTCAATATTCAAAAGATAGGTCACAAATTGAGACTGAATTCGATTGGACGTGATAATAGTCATGGTGGCCTCCATAGGTAAGTAGCCAACCATGTCCTTGATCACATTTAAAAGAAAGGAAATATTTTGCAACTTTTTTTTCTTAAAGGAAACGTGCTGCACTTAAAAAGCAAAGTTTACTTTAAAAAAAAAAAAAAACTTTGTTTGAGAGTTGTCATTGGTTCCCTAGATGAATGCCTAGTTCCTTCAAAAAAATTTTTGTACATTCCCAAAATGGAATGGGTCCATTTTTGTGAATAAGTTACCACCCCAGCTTGTAAGTATGTAACTTTTCAATATTTTAATTCTCAAGTGATATTAATGGAAATGTTCCCCTCCCACACCTCCTCGACATCATGTGTGGGTGTCGGGCGTGATATTGCGTGAATTAGCAAACCTTGCCCTAAAAGCAATCTTACACCAATGCATTGTGTGACCCCTTATTGAGAGAGGGGGTAGAGTGTGTGTTTGACAATAAGAGGAGCCATTATCTATTTGTTGTGTGATTTCTCGTGAAAGATGAGTTGTGTCAAAAGCATTTCATATATGTAATTGGTAGAACAATTTCTTACAAATGAAAGCCTCTCCTAAAGCAGTATTGTACTTCTAAAAGCACCACTCCATCACTAGTTATTTTTTCACAAGGAAATATAAAAAGGCCATTACCTGCTGTATTTGATGTCACTGGCCTGGCTGTTGCTTCAGATTTCGTTTCACAAAGAAAGTCATCAATGGAGGGGCTTAGGAGGGGTCTGCTCTCTTGTTGCTCATTAACCAGCTGGAAACAGGAAGACAGAAAAGTTAGCCAAAGGGAGACACAAAAATGCATCAGACAGATAGAAATAATGTCATGCTGCTATTTGTCTATATATAGCCTATAATGCTGGCCACTTGTCCTTGGCGGGTACAGCAGAAACTAGAGTGTAAGCAGTGGCCCTCTGGGGGTCCGTGAAGCATGCTCTGGAGGTCTGCAACTGCTTAGATAATTAAACAATAACAAATGTAAATGTGAAGGAATTTGAAATTGGAAGCAAAAAATGTAGCTAGTATCCTCAGGTTGATTTGTGGGAGCAATGCAAGTGCATCAAACAGAATATAGCATGGATGATGGGCGGCCTCAATTGATTTTAGAAAAGCTCCAACCTTCCTCTTAGAATGCTGATTTTACTATATATTTGTGAATTATTTAAAATATTTCATAGTTTGTGTGCTTGTTTGATGGATGTTTGATTCTGTATTTTTGTGTGTAATTATTCTGCATTTCTAATCAGCAAAAATGCTCAGGCCGCGGTCCTCAGATTCCATTAATGATTAAGTGGGGATCTACAGAAGCCAAAATGTTGAGAACCGCAGGTGTGAAGCATACATGCTCTTGACTATTGATCACACTGGTCTTATTTTACAAGTTCGGGTATTTAGATGTGATGTGGATACAGTGGGAAATACAAACATTGCCTTTTTGTATTCAGAATTTCGTTTTAACATCAACCTCAGTTTGCAAACTTTTAATTCTCCATTGTAGCTCTGACAGGTTCTTACTCTACATTCCCAGTATTTCCAATAAAGTAGGAAGGACTTCATGAACTCTTAAAACAAGCAATGCATTGGGTGTTTTGTAAGCTACAGCATCAATGTGTTAGGTGGAGCGCAGCCTTGCAGTTCCTCAGCACTGTAAATAATAGGCGTCATTATCTCCGCATAAGACGGCACTCCTTTTATCATCTTTAGAAGAATGAAGTGTTGGGTTTTCTATGAAGGGATGTTACAATGAGTGGACCAGATGGGAAAGTTGCACAGAGCGCAAAATTGTACGTCAAAAAATGTTACATAGAGTTAAATGTTCAGAATATTACATACAGGGAAATGTTCAAAATGTTACATGGCAAGGAATGTTCAAAATGTTACATACAAGGGAATGTTCAAAATGTTACATACATGGGAATGTTCAAAATGTTACATACATGGGAATGTTCAAAATGTTACAATGGAGAGGAATGGTCAAAATATTACATTCAGGGCAAAGTTCAAAATGCTACATAGAGGAAAAATGTCAAAATGTTACATGCAGGGGAAAGCTCAAAATGTTTAATAGAGGAGAATGTTCAAAATGTTACATACATGGGAATGTTCAAAATGTTACAATGGAGAGGAATAGTCAAAATATTACATTCAGGGCAAAGTTCAAAATGCTACATAGAGGAAAAATGTCAAAATGTTACATGCAGGGGAAAGCTCAAAATGTTTAATAGAGGAGAATGTTCAAAATGTTACATACATGGGACTGTTCAAAATGTTACATTAAGGGGAATGTTCAAAATGTTACAATGGAGAGGAATGGTCAAAATATTACATTCAGGGCAAAGTTCAAAATGCTACATAGAGGAAAAATGTCAAAATGTTACATACAAGGGAATGTTCAAAATGTTACATACATGGGAATGTTCAAAATGTTACATACATGGGAATGTTCAAAATGTTACAATGGAGAGGAATGGTCAAAATATTACATTCAGGGCAAAGTTCAAAATGCTACATAGAGGAAAAATGTCAAAATGTTACATGCAGGGGAAAGCTCAAAATGTTTAATAGAGGAGAATGTTCAAAATGTTACATACATGGGAATGTTCAAAATGTTACATTAAGGGGAATGTTCAAAATGTTACATGGAGAGGAATGTTCAGAATGTTACATTAAGGGAAACGTTTAAAATGTACATGGAGGGGAATGTTCAAAATCTCACAGGGAATGTTTAAAATGTTACACACAGGTATATGTTCAAAAGAGTGGAGTAATGCATTGAGAGGAATTTTACAGTGATGAGTGAGCAATGAGTAAATATTGTATTGCGTAATGACCAATGAGTGGAATACTGCATCGAGAGGAATGTTACAGCGCGAGAGAGAAAGGATCAATGAGTGATTACTGCATTGCGAGGAATGATCTGTGGAGCGGAATACAGGATTGAGAGGAATGTTACACAGAGAGGAATGCTCAATGAGTGAATACTGCATTGAGAGTAAAGTTACACAGAGAGGAATGCTCAATGAGTGAATACTGCATTGAGAGTAAAGTTACACAGAGAGGAATGATCAATGAGTGAATACTGCATTGAGAGTAAAGTTACACAGAGAGGAATGAGCAATGAGTGAATACTGCATTGAGAGTAAAGTTACACAGAGAGGAATGCTCAATGAGTGAATACTGCATTGAGAGTAAAGTTACACAGAGAGGAATGATCAATGAGTGAATACTGCATAGAGAGAAATGTTACACCGAGAGGAATGATCAATGAGTGAATACTGCATAGAGAGAAATGTTACACCGAGAGGAATGCTCAATGAGTAAATACTGCATTGAGAGTAAAGTTACACAGAGAGGAATGATCAATGAGTGAATACTGCATTGAGAGTAAAGTTCCACAGAGAGGAATGAGCAATGAGTGAATACTGCATTGAGATTAAAGTTACACAGAGAGGAATGATCAATGAATGAATACTGCATTGAGAGGAATGTTACACCGTGAGGAATGCTCAATGAGTGAATACTGCATTGAGAGTAATGTTACACAGAGAGGAATGAGCAATGAGTGAGTAATGCATTAAATGAATTTTACACAGAGAGGAATGATCAGTGGAGTGGAATACTGCATGGAGTGGAATGCTAAAGAGAGTTTAGTATTACATCTGGGTAAAAGCTCTCTGCTGTGGAATAGCAGGAGAGGAAACTTGGAAGCTCTGCTAAGTTAGAGAGTGTACTACTGTACAAGTTCTCCCAACAACATATAGAAGTTTGCCACAAGGGAGGGCAAATGGGAGACAGAGGTCGAGGTGTTGTGGTGAGGCCAGGTTTGGGCACCACTGGGAGGGCCTGAGTTGGGACGAACTCCTTGGGTCAGGCAGACGCCACGGCTTTTATTGCAGCAACAGGAATTAGCAAAAAGAAAGAAGAAAGCAACACTTTGCGGTACTGGTGGAAGCACACCACACATAGCAATAACTTTGATCTACACTGTAACAGTTCTTTATAGTTGACTCTGCAGCTTGATTTCTTGCAAGATGGAGGTGAACATTTTAGGTGAGGTTCCTATCACCAACAATTGGGCAGAATTTCATAAAACAATCTTTCAATTCATCATAGACTGTGGCTCTCTTACTTTTGTGATCTGAAGCATAAAACTGTTCCTTTTGTTAATTGTGATTAAGTAAAAAAAGAAAAACAGTTTTAAAAAATAAGTAATGTTTTTATTTAGAGTGCCTATTATACACTTAATGGCTTCTAGTATGGCTGATAGACTATAAAAAAAAGATTAGATATCATTATTTGCTTGATTCGGTCACATACACCGTTACAATACATTGGAAACCTTCAAGGTTCCAGGGGCGTAACGGAGGACCCGCCAGCCCTTCAATGCAGGAGGGCCCCAATCCTCCAAGGGGCCCCATTCAGCCCAAGGCCAATGAATATCGGTGAGATATGCGAGTCCCAGGGACCCCTTACCACATTCTGAAGGCAGTGAGGGCATCATTTTGAGTTACACCACTGAAGACACATTGCCACAATGTATCTGGTTGATCAATACTTGTCTTGAGGCACATGCAATGGGATGCATTTATTTATCAATACAACGAGTATAGCTGCTCAGTGTGGGTTTCAACCAGCTATACCTCCAGCAGGAAGGATCCGATGGTAACCTGCAGCCAAGGGAGCAACACTATTGTTTTTATTTTCCATGATCTCCTGTGATAGGCATGGGTGCTTAGCAATCATCTAGGGATTTTCATAGGTCACCCATGTCACTTTCAATTACACATAGAAGGGCACTAAACCCCAGCAATGTTAGGACTTTGAGGGGCAGATGGCAGAGGGATTTAATGTAGCAAGTCACTGGGAGTTATAACCAGTTTATTACTTTATTCTTCTCTCCGTCTGTGAGGCCCTACTTAACAGGGTCTGACCTGTTGCAGATCCCTTCTAAATGAAACATCTGGCTCATCACAATGGCTATCACTTTGCGCATCACATGATCGCAGTGCTTCAACTATCATCAATTGCAATCTGAGGTGGAAGGCTGCCACAGGGGCAGAGCAACTTGGCCTTGGTCATTGATACCTATTTTATTTTATTTTATTACAGTTTTATGTAGCGGGAACTTGGCTCAAGGGCATTAGAGCGCTTTCCATGAGCATCAGTTAATATTACACAATGTCAGATACATTTTTGGTCACAGGGAGATTAAAGGACAGATGTAGGTAATTCCTATTTACCGACTCTTAAATAACGAATCATACCAAATCGGTATTTAAGAGAAGGTAAATAGGAAGGACGCATATGTAGGTAAATCTCATTTCTAATTTACCGATTCTGTAACAGTCGGTATTTACCGATTCTGTAAATACCGAATCGGTATTTCACATTGATTCCTATGGGCCTTGAAGGCCATAGGAATCAATGTGAAATACCGATTCGGTATTTACAGAATCGGTAAATACCGAATCCTGCAAGGGTGCAGGGGGTGTCACTTTGACACCCTCTGGCACCCCAAGTACAGGTTTGTGTGACATGTGGCACACATACATACCCTAAGGGCATGTCTGTGTGTCACATTGCACAGGTGTGCATGCACAGATGTGCATGCACACCTGAATTCGGTATTTTACCACCCAATAGGATTGGGTGGTAAAATACCGACTCTTAAGGGCCTGTGGCACTCTTAGGAGTGCCACCTACATATGGATTTACAGAATCGGTATATTTACCGATTCGGTAAAATACCGAAGTGGTAAATTTACCGATTTGGTAAATATACAGATTCTGTAAATAACTACCCACCTACATCTCAAAGCCAAATACCGGTCGGTAACGGACGAAATCGTCCGTTACCGACCGGTATTTGGCTACCTACATCTGGCCCTAAGTGATTTGCCCAGGATCACAGGATGTAGAGCCGATGCTGGGAGTCGAAATCTGCCTTTTTGTCAATTTTTTTGGGGAGTGAAACTGCGCTACCCACCCAAAAGCAGTCACACGAGAGAAACTGGTGGATTGTGGGAGCTCCTTGGCAAAATATGATGGAGGAGAACCACAAGGGCTGCAAAGACCACCAGTGAAATGGGCAGTTTACGGTTTGGTGCTAGATTAGCGCCTTCTTTCACATCGTTATCATGCCTAGCTGAAGTAAGCAGATCAGCAAATCCTTAGCAGAGGCATACCTACTCAAGGAAAACAGTTTTTTGAATAATGAGTAAGCATGTATTACTTCTGAAAATTAATGAGTAAGATAAAACTGCCCACAGAATATTCAGGAGTAGTTCACTTCTAAGGCCCAATCCCTGAATAATAAGGCATGTTGGGCATAACATTCTATTTGCACCTGACCACTGATTGCAAAATGTGAACATTTGCCATGGCGATTTTCCCCCTAGTCAGATCGGTGAACAACACTTACAACGCAACTTTTACATCGCAGAGCCTTTACAACGAAACCATTACAACGCAAACTATTACAACGAATTGCTCTGGGGGGCGCTCTAGGATAGGGAATAGGTTAATTTACTATCCAATAACATTCCCTAGTGTCCACGGGGACTGGAGTTGGAATAGTAAATTAAACTATTCACTATCCAGCACCCCAAAGCACTATGCGTTGTAATGGACTGCGTTGTAATACTTACGTTGTAAAGGCATGCGATGTAAATGCATGCGTTGTAATGTCATACATCCGTCAGATCTAGTGCAAATCAGGCTGGTAAATAAGACATATGCACGCTGAGCAATGAGGGATGGGTAACATGCACAATTACCATTATTAATCAGGGCCACTGGAAATATGAAGCAGAGTTGGCTAAATTATGCAGCTAAAACAGACAAATTATGCGGCGTAATGCAGCATACTTTGTAATAGTTTACTATTATGATTTTGTTATTTTTGCTCATGCTGTGTGGGCAATGTTTCATCTCATTAGCACTAATTTAAACATCCAAATACTGCACTAAGGAATAGAACAGTGACCAATGGCCTTCTGTGAACGATCGTCCACTTTGCGGCAACACTGGTAGCCACATTTTTTGTAACTTTTGATCTGCTTGAACTAGACACTCATTTTTTTAGTTAAAATTTTCTAACTATGCAGTAGATGATGGATTATGTGGCAAATCCTTTATTAGGCAGAAATGTCTGCGGCGACAAAATCTCAATGTCCCTGGTTGTTGGACTCGACCCTCTCTCTCTCAGGATCACCCCCAAACCTTTTAACCTCACCCCTTCTGCTCTGCTGAACTAGTTTTTGCTTGCCTAGGGACTCTGTTAACTAATGTTAAAGTGCTTGCACGCTCTCCTTTAAGCACGGTAAAACTGGCTTACACTCAATTGGCACATTTAATTTACTTATAAGTGTCTAGTAAGGGGATACTGCATGTACCCAGGGCCTGTAAATGAAATGCTACTAGTGGGTCTGAAGCACATATTGTGCCATCTACTTAAGTAGCCTTCTTAAACATGTCTCAGGACTGCAACTGTAGTGTGTATATATTATTAAACTGCCAATTCGACTTGGCAAAATAAACTCCTTTCCAGGCCTAAAACTAATTTTTTTGTAAATATGTCACCCCTAATAAATACCCTAAACAGCAGAGAGGGCAGCGTGCATTGTTTTTAAAATGTTGGTCTTGGACTTTTACGTTTTACACGGCCTGGTAGTGAAAACATCTTTTTCCACTGGAGAGAGGCCTAACTCTCCATAGCATAACATCGGGTGACCTTATTATATTTTTTAACTGATACTTTTGTTTGAGAGCAGATCGTAATATCATGTTTGCTGTTTTAGGGATTGCAATTTAAAATCCTCTTTAATGGTAAAGTTGGATTTTACGTCAAAATTCTGAAACATACTACTTTTAGAAAGTTTGCATTTTCTTGTCCTTATCATCTGAAGCCTACCGCCTGTTTCTTAGGTCAAATGAATAGGTGTACTTGGAACTTTGCCTTTGTGAGTTCCTTCCAGACAGTCACAGGTGGACTGGGTGTTGACAGTATGGGTCATCCAAGCAGGATGGGGGGAGCTGTGCACAGCCCTACTTGCACTTCAAAGACCCTGCTTCAGCTCACACACATTGTGCCTGCAGACCGACTAGGAGCAGGGAGGGAGGCAGGAAATTCCAGACACTTCTGTGGGGGAAAACTCTACGTTTCTTCCACCCTTAAGCAGGCACCATGTATAAAAATAGGACCCTCAGGCCCACTCTTGAGTACACTCCTGCACCTGTGGGTACAACAGTAGAAGGGTGCCAAGCTGCACTAGACCTAGCTGGACCAGCTACTGTACCTGCCCTGCTGTCTGAGAAGGAAATCTGGACCTGCTTCCTTCATTCCAGGCCTAAGTGACTACAAAGATCAGCTGACTGCCCTCCTATTCTGAGCTACAGGGACACAACAAGCTCCAGAGGCCTCCCTGCAACTGCCCAGTGGACTTGCTGCACTGAACCTGCAACTGGGTCTGCCTGAGCCACTGCTGGCCTATGCTGGGTCAAGTTCCTGATCCTCAAGTGGTGCCTTGCCAGGCCTGGGTTCTGGGTTCTCTGCTGGCATCAGAGAGAGCTCCTCCTTGCCTTCTTGGACTACGTGTTCGAGTTAATCCGTTGCAAAGCACCACAAAGCCCAGCAATGCCTCGTTGCACAGCTGCAAACCCAATTGGAACTGAGGCTGATTCACGCGAAGCCCCAAAAGGCCGCACTGAATAAATGTGTGCCTCATCCGAATTTATGCCAAGCACAGCCACATCCGTCTATACCTCGCTGCACAGCTGCCAGGTTTATCAGAATCAACACCGAGCAATGCAAACCTCTGCAAAGCCTTGCAGTGCAGCTCATCGGAACTGACGCAGAGCGACTCGAAACCTTGCCGCATAGATTTGACTGACGTGGGACGACACAAAGCCTCACAAAGTAACGCCATGCAGACCGCGCACCAAGGACGTAAGGTACATTTCTCAGCAGGTCAAACTTGGTCCTGTGCTCATCCTTCACCCCATCGTTGTCGGCCTGAACTTGTGATTTTGTCCCAGTCCAGTGTGACTAGATACCCTCAGCTGGCGCTTTGCAGTGTAAACCATTAGACAGCCTGCTCAGTTGTCTGTGTATTTGAGAGTACTATCCTGAAAGAAGAGGAAATCTAGTGTCTTGTTTAGGTTGTAAACCTCATTGGAGGAGTACCAGTCAGTTGTTATTGTCAAGATGCTGGTGTAGGTGTGTAGTCACAATCCTCTACACAAAATCTTAGCTGCAAAAGGCAGTATGCCATTGGCCGGAAGTGGGAGTGTATGACAGAGTCATGGCTGTTCTTTTTTAAAGAAGGAAACAATGATTCCCTCTTCAGGGAATCCGGGATAAAAGCCTTGCTAAAGGAGCTGTATGGTCGAAAAAGTTTCCTTCCTTTTTGTCATGTAGAGGAAAGGGTTTCTTTAAAGGATAAATATTTTTCTATGGTGAAAAGAAGAAAAGTAAAGTTTATAGCGCTAATGCATATTTCACCAAATGCATTCATGCATGCTCCAAAGGCACCAGTGAAGCAGAGGAGAAGTACACACGAAATGGTGCAATCTGCATAGATTTACATATCTGGTCATTGGAATTTTAGGTGGATCACTGTGAAGACAGACATTTTTACAAATCATATGAGAAAATATTTCAGGAATGGGCCTTTGTTATCATTGTAGAAGGCAAACTTTTGCACCTAAAGCCAGGGAGGAAAGGGACCAGTACAGTCAATTCAGACACTAACACAAGAAAATGCGATTTAAGGTGAAAAACTATTTCAAGCTGGCTGTGGAGGTGGGAGTAGAATACAATTATGAAATTGTCATGTCCAAAGGACAGTGGAAGAAAGGGGGATTTGGAATTACGTTTTATTAACTAAGGGTCTAAAGCAGCATGCAGCAATCCATTTGATTTTTGGTGTTCAAACAGTCTCTAATTTTTTACAAAGAAACAGAATTAATCCTGTTATGAGATGTAGTGGACAACCAAAATATATCATATTATTAACTTAATCCAAAAACCTAAAAAACTGTTTTAATACTAACAAATCTGCAAGGTCTTGTATTATATAAAATGTATTTTTTCAGCACATCAATAATGTGCTAATGCTTTTCAGTAAAACCTATGTACTTCATTTTGATTGTGAGTAGCAACCTTACTCTTACATACCATTTTATACATAGATGCTTCATTTATGTCATTGCTAACTCTTGAAAAAGGGGTTTTCAATGTTGCCTGCCACACAACATCTAAGGGTGTACTTTTTTCTGATCTCTCTTGTTGCTGTTCTCAGAATTGTGTAGTCTTTCCTAAGGTTTTCAGCATTTCGATTCAATAATAAACCTCTATTTGTACCATAGCGTGCTACATTACATAATTAGTGGTCAACTGGTGTACAAATTAGTTTTGGAGGTCACCTGCTGTTTCAAATGTTAATTCTGCATTGGTTACTCAGTGCAAAAATGCATTTCACCGTTGCATTGATTCATCGTGAGTTAGTCATGGTCCAGATTTCCTGAAATCAACAAATTGGTTCTCCCTTCCAGGAACACTCTATATTATGCCAAAGATAAAAGGGCATAAAACTGCTGAACAGCTTCAATGTCCTACAGGGACCAAACAAATGCAAATATAGTCTGATATTTTAATTGGTTTTATATTGAGCTGCATGCCTTTATCAGCAGATAGCGTCAGGTTCAGACAATTAGTGGTGGTGCACAGTGTTCAATATATAATTCATATTTACAGTGATCAAAGAATGCTGTTTACAGCAGATCAAAAAGAATATCAGAAATTTTTTTTTTGCCTCTTTCCTGATGTTTTGCAGCTTGTTTGCAGAGAAGCTGTAGATTACATGTAAACACACGACCAATTGGGGCAATTCCTGCTGATCAGTTTGAGATACTCTATATCACTCAATCTGAAATGTAGGACCCAGGCACTTAAACAGTTCAACAGGGAGGCAAAATACATTATTTAGGATCTTAATTGTGGAACACCTATCCCTGGACATAACATCAAGAATAGATCACTCTGCCTTTGTGATCATTCTAAGTTGTGATAATGTCAATTGCTTTTCTTCTTAGGAAGACAAATTATTACAAGGGCAGTGGAACTAGAGGGGGGTCCTCTAAATGAACACTGTCTTAATCAAAGACCAAGGTACAGCAGCAGGTGTTAATCAGAATCTTAATCTCCAATGAGCTTCTCAATGGCATACTATGGGGCTTTTTCACAAACTGCATTTTCTATTAATTGAAATATTACTACAGCTATACACTAACCTATGTGCGGAGGTCTCTGAATAGAAGTGCAGAGGACTCCGTACATGTAGGTCTACATTTTAAAACTAAAGGTCATGAGGACAACCTTAAAAATGTGGGCATATTTACACCTAAATAGGTTTGGTTTAGAGAGGGGTAAGGAAGGGGTTTACGGAGGGACATGCACATATATACACACACCCACAAATGAGGTAAGGCGTTTGCTATTCACAAAGTAATCTATCTATCTATCTATCTATCTATCTATCTATCTATCTATCTATCTATCTATCTATCTATCTATCTATCTATCTATCTATCTATCTATCTATCTATCTGTCTGTCTGTCTGTCTGTCTGTCTGTCTGTCTGTCTGTCTGTCTGTCTGTCTGTCTGTCTGTCTGTCTGTCTGGCTGGCTGTCTGTCTATTTAACTATCTATCCTTCTAGATAGATAGATACATTCATGTTTGAGTTTGCACTTTTGGAATGAAAAAATAAATGCTATTGCAACCGGCAGTATCGGCAAAAAACAAGTTGTCCGTCTCTCTTGTCGGTGCCTGGAGCCACTCTTGAGTGTTAACGGGATATATATAGACATTTGAGGTGAGCAGATCTAGAGTGTCGCTGGTGTTGAGAGTGCTCTAACAGGAGCTGCTTTCCACCTAAACTTGAGAACTACCCAGAGTTCTCTCCTTCTTTTTTTGCATAATTTATGCGTCACTCTATGCCTGAAAGGGTTTTGTGTTGACTTATACTGGGTGCTCCCTTGTGTCTGGACAAAGCTATACCTCTCTGAAGAGGTCTAATTAGAGCGAAACACTGTGTCAGGGGTTGCTTTACTCATTTCAGGTTGGCTTGAGTGGGTATTTTACCAATTCAAAGCTGTAATACTGAGCCAGGAGTGATAAATGGCTTTTGTCATTTTACAGCTCGGCAAGGACAGCACTGTGCTAGTCCTATGCTAAGATTTTGCTGTAGAAATGGCAAAAGACCTTGGGGCATATTATCAAGGACCGGTGTTAAAATTATCGCCATTTTTTTCGGCAGGAAACTACAGATAGAACAGCGATAAAGGGCTTGATAATACGCCCTTGTTAATTCCCATAGAAGCCCATGTTCTGATGTTAACATGGGCTTCTATGGGAATTAACAAGGGCATATTATCAAGCCCATTATCGCCGTTTTATCTGCAGTTTCCTGGCGATAATTGTAACACCGGTCCTTGATAATATGCCCCTTTGTCCTTTTCTACCTCGGCGTGGATGGCACTGTGCTAATCTTATGCTTAAAGACTTTGATAGAAAAACAGACATTAGAGGTGAGCAGATCTAGAGTGTCGCTGGTGTTGAGAGTGCTCTAGCAGGAGCTGCTTTCCACCTAAACTTGAGAACTACCCAGAGTTCTCTCCTTCTCAAAAAACCACCGCGCTGCAGGAGAGCGGATTGCCTCAATTGCAATTTTATTTAAATTCGTGCAAATTCCACCACAACCACCACTAACGCGTTTCAACCCTAGCGGGTCCTGCTCTCCTAGGGTGCAGTGGTTTTTTGATCTTTGTGGTGTTTCATAAAAACGAGTGACAGTCCACCCTCGACACCGGCACCCACTGTGAAAGGTGCGCACTACTACAGACTGTTTGGTGATAAAAAAAGAATACTATATTTATATCTATCTATATATATATATATATATATATATATATATATATATATATATATATATATATATATATATACACATACATATATGTATATACATATAAATATATATATCCACCACCAGTCCACACATGCGTTGGAGCCACACCAGGAAAGTTTAATTGCCAGCATCAGGACATCATAATCCAATAAAAACACCTGGCAGACGCGTTTCGGCGTTTGCCTTCCTCATTGCCAGCATTGTGTTCTTAGATGCAATGGTTCTTGTGTGCGGTATGTACTGCTTGTTATACTCCCATTGGAGTCCAGTTGGTCCAATCAGAGGCTCCGCTGTTAGTCCTCTGCTGCAGTACTCGCTATGAATGCTGGTAATTAAAGTCCCCACACTGGTAAATAGTCCGTGCAGTTCTCACAGACCGGGCATGTAGGCATTCCCCCAACGTGGACTCAGGTGCAGTGACCGGTGCCTTCAACTTAGTAATGCCCCGCCAAAAGTCGGCCGTGTGAGATTGCCCATTTTCCGCTGTGAAAACAATCTATGGCGGCAATCGTCTCCCGGTGGTGTCCCAATCAGCGGGAATACGCTGCTCTCTCCCCGGTACAAAACGCAGTCTAGGGCGGGGTGCGCCACTGTGTGCTTTCAGCACGTTACACCACAGAGAAATGCCGGCTTCAGTGGAGCACCAGACCGAGAGGCGTGTCGGATATGCAGCGCCGACCGCTGCACTAACATCCACCACCAGTCCCGCCTCTTCCTAAAGAACGGGACCGACACATGCGTTGGAGCCACACCAGGAAAGTTTTATTGCCAACATCAGGACATCAGAATCCAATAAAAACACCTGGCAGACGCGTTTCGGCGTTTGCCCTTCTCATTGCCAGCATTGTGTTCTTAGATGCGATGGTTCTTGTGTGGGGTATATACTGCTTGTTATACTCCCATTGGAGTCCAGTTGGTCCAATCAGAGGCTCCGCTGTTAGTCCTCTGCTGCTGTACTTGCTATGAATGCTGGTAATTAAAGTCCCCACACTGGTAAATAGTCCGTGCAGTTCTCACAGACCGGGTATGTAGGCATTCCCCCAACGTGGACTCAGGTGCAGTGACCGGTCCGTGCACTTAGTAATGCCCCGACAAATGTCGGCCGTGTGAGATTGCCCATTTTACGCTGTGAAAACAATCCATGGCGGCAATTGTCTCCCGGTGGTGTCCCAATCAGCGGGAATACGCTGCTCTCTCCCCGGTACCAAAACACAGTCTAGGGCGGGGGGCGCCACTGTGTGCTTTCAGCACATTACACCACAGAGAAATGCCGGCTTCAGTGGAGCACCAGACCGAGAGGCGTGTCGGATATGCAGCGGCGACCGCTGCACTAACATCCACCACCAGTCCCGCCTCTTCCTAAAGAACGGGTCCGACACATGCGTTGGAGCCACACCAGGAAAGTTTTATTGCCACCATCAGGACATCAGAATCCAATAAAAACACCTGGCAGACGCGTTTCGGCGTTTGCCTTCCTCATTGCCAGCATTGTGTTCTCAGATGCGATGGTTCTTGTGTGGGGTATGTACTGATTGTTATACTCCCATTGGAGTCCAGTTGGTCCAATCAGAGGCTCCGCTGTTAGTCCTCTGCTGCAGTACTCGCTATGAATGCTGGTAATTAAAGTCCCCACACTGGTAAATAGTCCGTGCAGTTCTCACAGACCAGGCATGTAGGCATTCCCCCAACGTGGACTCAGGTGCAGTGACCGGTCCGTGCACTTAGTAATGCCCCGACAAATGTCGGCCATGTGAGATTGCCCATTTTCCGCTGTGAAAACAATCTATGGCAGCAATCGTCTCCCGGTGGTGTCCCAATCAGCGGGAATACGCTGCTCTCTCCCCGGTACCAAAACACAGTCTAGGGTGAGGGGGCGCCACTGTGTGCTTTCAGCACGTTACACCCCAGAGAAATGCCAGCTTCAGTGGAGCACCAGACCGAGAGGCGTGTCGGATATGCAGCGCCGACCGCTGCACTAACATCCACCACCAGTCCCGCCTCTTCCTAAAGAACGGGTCCGACACATGCGTTATATATATATATATATAGAGAGAGAGAGAGAGAGAGAGAGAATATGGGATCATCCAAAAAGCAGCAGACAATCATCCGGCACTCCAGGGTAGGGTTTAAAACGTACTCAGTTTATTTTTAATGACGAATTCACATCAACGCGTTTTGGGAGTCAAGCTCCCTTGTTCACGATGTTCAGCCACCATTTCTTTCAAGTTAAAATACAAACCACAGTGATAGTAGAAATCGATAATGGACACAGTGTTACCTGTGGGACTCTGCCTAGTGGAATAGAGCGGCCATATTTAAATGTGTTACTTTTACCAGCATTCACATATATATATATATATATATATACCGCAACCAAGCTCAATTTCCAATTATTCGATTTCATCGATTCTTGGTTAAAATCAATTAAAATTTGTAACCATATTTCACATCTATTGATTGGGAATATCACTTCCTCAATTTTGTACATTTAAAATTAACGCAAATTAATTCTAAAGCATTTTTTTTTAAATTTACATTTTAGAATTTCAAAAAGTGCAAGTGCTTTCGAGAATTTGGAATTTTCAGCTAGTTTTAGAATATGGTGGCAAGTGCCTATATCCATTGGTTATTAGTTCTTGCAAATTTCAAAGTGCCAGTGCAACAATACAATTCCACATTATGCATACCCTGTTAATTAAGACTTCAAGATAATTCACTATAAAACAGAAACACAAATCAATATGATTTCCCATGACCTATCTACCGATCAAAAATTCATATCAATTAAAAGAAAGTTTACAGAAATCTAGAATCAATGTATGATTCTCAAATTAATTCTGACGCTTGAAAAGTGCTTGTGCTTATGTAAACAATGATAACGTCTCAATGTAAACATGTCACTCCCTTCACTGTAAACCAACTTCAATACAGAACTATGATAAGAAATAAAGTGCAACTGCATATGTAAACTAGATACCATTTCTCTATGTAAACATTACCACTCTTTTTAATTTCTAAAATCCGTTTCCGTTCAGTACAAAAATATCTTAAAGTGCAAATGCATAATAATTCCTAAATTGAAAGAACTATTCTTACCAACTTAATAACACCGGTCCTATTGTTACATATATCAAAATACTATCACTGTAGAAAAAAAGGGAATTTCTTAAAAACACAATCAATTCATGGTTTCAAGTGCAGATTCTCCTATTATAAACTCTTCAACATATTTATCAAGACAGACAAGTATAAAGGTCCTCGTCTACGTTGAGTCCATGCGGTTCCATGCAATTAAATTCCAGAATAAATTATGTCTCTAACTTCCGGAGTTCTCTTTCCCTGTCCCCCCTCTCTTTTTCTTGGGGACCTCTGCTATACATGTATATTGCAGGCTCACAGGGTTACTTTGAGGTGGGACTCAAAATGCCGCGCAATAGGATACGTTCTGTCTTGATTGACAATCGCTCGCCTGTGTTGAAGGATTCGTTGGTGAACAGGTAGAGTGGTACTACCTATATATATTTTGTGACACGAGCATTGTAACAGATACACAACAAAATTACTTTTACAGGTCATAAAACTTCTGATGGTTACAGTTTTGTTATATATTTATTTCAGAACAAGTCAGCATCCATTCAGATGTTGAAAAAAGGAAAGCACGCAGGTCTCCGTGGTTACAAAGGGTTTATTACAGACCCCCCTACCCCTCCCAAAAAAATAATAATATATATATATATATATATATCTTCCACATAAACGCTCTGCAACGAAGAAGCACTCACAGCAGGTAGGTTAACACCATTTATTTTCGTATATGAAGGTCGCATTTCATCCGTTATTTAACCTTACGCCAACGCGTTTCAGAGCTGTCTGCTCTTTCTTTTAGGGCTTAATGGCTGTTTGCAGTCTTTTCTGGCTCATTAGTCATGTGTCTTTAGTAGGCATGACTTCAGGTGTTCTCGCTTAGTAGCTCACTTTTCTGATTAATGCATTGTGGGACGTGTGGTTTTCCATTCTGCCAACACTTCCACCCAAAGTGGGTTCCGCAAACTTGCATTATATTATTAAAAAGGTCACAGTGATTAGTGTGAGTTCACTGTGATATTTAAGTACTCCAGTGTGCCTCGGTATAAAAGTTCACCTTCATTAGTAAAACGCTCTGCTGCGCCGTCACTTTGACAAGAAAATCCTGCCTCGACGGCCCCCTTTCTCCAGCGGCTCTCTCCTCCTTCACCGGGCAGTGCTCCTTCCACGACCTTGCGAGAGGTTACAGCGTCAACATCATAGATGCTGCCATTAACAAAGCTAATGCGATATCTAGAGACACTGCCCTCATTCATAGAAAACCCCTAACAACCTCTATTGAGGTTAAGGAACAACCCACTAGACTGATTTGGACCTACAATAGACAGCATGGGGCTTTGAGAAAGATCATTAACAAACACTGGGATCTTGTTAGATTTGATCCGGTCATTGGTGAGCGTATGCCTAGGAAACCGTACATCACTTATCGCAAAGCCTTTTCTCTTCAGGACGCATTAGTTAAATCTAGTCCTGAGGTGGTTTTGTCTGATAATTGGATGCTTGGAAGCAAAGGCTTTAGAAAGTGTTCCAACTGTAAAGCCTGCTTACATGGTGTCAGCAAAACCGAATACACCGTTCCATTTACAGCTACGCCCCGCAAGATCCTGAAGCAGCTCACATGCAAAAGCGAGTATGTGGTATATGTGCTGGAGTGCCCGTGTGGACTGCGTTATGTTGGTAGCACCAAACTGCAGGTCCACAAGAGGGTGCTCCAGCACATTAGGGCTATCAACACAAACGATGCCACGTACCCGGTTGCCAGGCATTTTAAGGAGTGTCACGGTAACAATAGTGCACTCCTTAGATACTTTGCAATTGATGCAGTAGGTCCTCTCAGGAGAGGTGGTAATAGGGAAGGCCTCCTCAGAGCTCTGGAGACCAAGTATATTATTGAATTAAACAGCAAATCACCTTGGGGCTTAAATTTCACTGAAGACCTTCATACATGTCTTTGAAATTTTGTATATACATTACATCAGTGTTACAGTGATACCACCTATACAAGGTTTGATTCTGGGCCAGTATGTTTCTGAATGTTTATCTCCTTTCCAGTTCCACAATGCATTTACAGCATTTATGTCTTTAGGTTGGAGTAACAGAGTATGTTCTAACCACCTGTGCTTGTGGTTGTTCCTGAAAGCAGCGTTGTAATCAATGCATCATCATAGGTTGGGATCAGCCTATGGATCTTAATTCATTGATTTTAGTTACATATGAGTAATTATGTATACACATATGTTATCACATTCACTTATTAATTTGTTTATTCACTTCGACCCAAAAAATAGTTTGGACACTTGTGTGATGCTTTTTTTGGCATGTTAGTCTCGACTTGCTTGTCGGGCTGGTGTTGCAAATCACATATTGGTGGTTTGGTATTTATACAATAATTGTGTTATTTGTTGGGTTCATTAACAACTGTAACAGATGGAAGGGGTCTTGTACCTGCTCTCTAGGTTATATAAAGAGGATTTATCCTTTATATTGAAAAATATTATAGAGATGCTCTGTGATGAGACTGTCATGAATTTTCCTTGCAATTGGTTTCAATAACACACACTTTGCCATGCCAAATAATAATGCACTATGACACTTTAATTGTACATATGTAATGACGAATTTGGATTATCCAGCGATTCTATATGTACTTTAAGTCTGTCTTTTATGTTATCTTTCAAGACTTGGTGGTGTCCAATCACTAGTGGCCGAATTTTTGCACTTGCACTTTAAATTTTGATCGCCCTCTCGGTGTGTCATGTGACCAAGGCCTTTCGGAGGCCGAAACGTTATGTTGGACGAAGGTGCCGATTAAAATCTTCTCACCTGAACTCTTGGGTCTCGTGTTCCTTGTTGCAGCGGCGCCTGGTAATCTTCAGCGGTGTCCTCCAGCTTAGAGCGTGTGCAAGATATTATTTGCCGGTTGTTTGCTTCTCCGGCGTAACGAGACCCCTCCTCTTCAAGTTGGCAGAACGGCAGGAAGCTGTGACCCCTGGTGACCCGGAGGTCGTTTGTAAACTCCCGTTGGGGAGAGACTGTTCGAGCCCCTGGACCCTTGAAGTAACGCCGTGGACTGAAATCGAGCGGGGCGCGGTGGGACTGCTGTCCTACACCGATTCTCGCGCTCGTTGCAGTTTGGCGTGCACAGGAAAGTCCAGAAGAGGAGTTCTGTTCGTGTGCGGCGGCTCTTCCATTTGTGTACTACAACCGCCCCGCAAGTGAGTACGCGAGCTCGCGTTTTTCTATACATCTTAGCACCATGTCAACTGGCGCAAGGAGAGGGAGGGAGGTTACTGCCCTCGATGTATTTGACGATTCCCCGGCTGGGGGGTCGGTTACGGCTGCTTCCACGGAGCCGACCGCAAGCGCTGGTTCAACGGTGCGTGACAAGTTTAAATTATTGGAGAAACTCACCAAACGTGAGCAGTCCAAGTGGTGGGAACACCGGTCTCTTAGCCGGTACTTGGAAGTCAATCGTATCCCACGAGGGCTTAGGATTTTACTGGCTCCTAGCTATGAGCAACCAGACCCAGAAATGCTAAGAGAGTGGGCTGAGTGTAACCTTGACTCTTCACGCAGACTTGTTGAAATCTTGATCCGCTATGCAGACTCAGATCGTAAAAAACTTCAAACATTAATTGATGAACTGAATGAGGAAATTGACAAATTAGGAGAAGATCTGTTGGCTGAATGCACAAAACTTAGAGATGAAATGTTAGTGCGTGTTCAGAAAGAGGAGGATATCATTATCAAAAAGAAACAGTACAAGTTTCAAAGGGACAAAAATTATTATTTACAAGGGCGCATTTTCACGTTTGCGCGAAAATACGATGCAATTAAAGCTGCTAAACCCAATTTGTCCCAAGCTCCCACCGACAATGGGCTGACCTTTTCCTCCAGAGTTTCCCAGAGTTCATCTAATACTGATCTGAGCTCTAACATCGATAGTGGCTGCGAAACAGAAGCTGGCGTAAATAGAGCTCAGTTGGGGTTTACACGGCTTACCCTGGCACAGGAATTGGACTGTGTACGACAGGACCGACGCGACACTCTGCGTCCCAGGAGCAAGCCTTACTCAAAAGCAAAAACCTCAACCACAAGCGCAGGCAACGACGGAAAGCCAGCGCAAGACGCCAAACCAAAGTGGAAAAAACAAAACAACAAGAAAGGTAGCAACAAGAAGTAAGGGATACTTTACCAGCACTTGATTGTGGTCTTTCAGTATTAAACCTCACTCCTACCAAACTTTCGAGTTCAGATTTGCGTATTTTGTCTATGGGCTTGTCATTTTGCCCACCCCATGATTTCAACTATGCCAAAACCCGTATAGATCTGTTTAAATATACACGCAAGTTGAAATTAAGAAAACATTTCTCAGGCAGCAAATCACGTAAGACACAGGATAAACCCACTGAGGTTACTACTACTATTGGACCTACAGTCATTGATGCGCCTCTCTTGGATGATCTGGAGGCACTGCGATATGAACAATCTATTTCGCAAAACAGCCAAGACTTGCCCATCACTAGTTTTAAATGTCAATCTAATTTCAAACCTAAATCAACATTCACACCTTTAATGACTTTTGATAATATTGACATTTTTCACGAAGCCGTTACCCAGGTGATTAAAGATCTTTATGTTAAGACACTTGCATCTAAGAAACATAAGAATAGACAGAATCAAATGTATTTTGACCTGGTAAAGAGAATCCAGAAAGATGGGAATATGATTGTTCGCCAAGCTGACAAGGGCGGTAATGTGGTGTTGTGGCCAAGGAGTTTGTACCTGGAAGAAGCGCTTAAGCAGCTAAATGACAGCAATTGTTACAAACATTGTGATGTGGGAGTGGTCAGGAAAGCTCAATCTGAGTTTTACTCCATGCTAATGGGCTGGCGTTCATCTGGCCTTATTAGCATGGACGAGTTGAAATTCCTAAAGAATGATCACCCCATCACTCCAGTCCTTTACCTCATTCCAAAAGTCCACAAAGATGTTTTCAAGCCTCCGGGGAGACCCATTATATCAGCATGTGGGGGATTGTTGGAAAAAACTACAATCTATGTTGATTCTTTTCTCCAGGAGTATGTTTGTGGCTTACCGTCCTATATTCAGGATTCAAGTGATTTCTTAAGAAAAATCCGAGAGGTTGAATGGAGTCCTGAATTTTTGTTGGTGACACTAGACGTCACTTCTCTTTATACCAGCATAGTACATGCGGATGGTATACGGGCGGTACAATACTATCTGGGGCAAAGACCATTAGAATTATTGGAACACAACAAAATGGTCACTTCCATGATTAGCTTCTGTCTCCATAATAATTACTTTATGTTCCAGAAACAATACTACCAACAAGTGAGAGGTGTTGCCATGGGGGCCTGTTTTTCTCCCAGCTATGCCTGTCTGCACATGGGCTATTGGGAGAAGCAGGTCCTCTTTGGTGAACACCATGACATCTGCATGAAAAACATCATCCGATGGTACAGATACATCGATGATGTTTTTTTAATTTGGCAAGGGACGCAGATGGAAGCTGATCAGTTTATTGACAAATTGAACTGTAATCAATACAATTTGTCATTTACCTCAGAGATAAGCCCCAATGTAGCGCACTTTCTGGATGTTACTCTCGAAGTCAGTGAGGGTCAGTTACAAACCACCTTGTACAGGAAGCCCACTGCGGGCAATACGGTATTGCATGCGCAGAGCCATCATCCTCCCCACCTGATAAGAAGCATCCCCTATGGGGAAATGCTTCGAATCAGGAGGGTATGCAGCATTGAGAGCCAATGCAAGCTGGCCCAGGAGGCGAGCAAACAGCGGTTCCTTGCGAGAGGTTACAGCGTCAACATCATAGATGCTGCCATTAACAAAGCTAATGCGATATCTAGAGACACTGCCCTCATTCATAGAAAACCCCTAACAACCTCTATTGAGGTTAAGGAACAACCCACTAGACTGATTTGGACCTACAATAGACAGCATGGGGCTTTGAGAAAGATCATTAACAAACACTGGGATCTTGTTAGATTTGATCCGGTCATTGGTGAGCGTATGCCTAGGAAACCGTACATCACTTATCGCAAAGCCTTTTCTCTTCAGGACGCATTAGTTAAATCTAGTCCTGAGGTGGTTTTGTCTGATAATTGGATGCTTGGAAGCAAAGGCTTTAGAAAGTGCCATCTTGGGGAGGTTGACGGGCTAGTCTCCACCCTCGCCTAATCTATATGACCTCTTCCCACCCCGCGCAGCGGTGACGCGCAGCGGTAGCGCCGTATACGCGCCGAAGAGGCGCCAAAGAGAAGCCAGTCTGCGCCAGTCCGCGTCCAGACGCTTCTCGCTGGCCCGGGTCTGGGGTGGTGACCGGCACCATGGTGGGTACTCGAATTGCCTATAACTCCACGAGGTTACACTCCTTACGTCCCCCCGTCAGTCTTTCCTGTTGCCATTCTGTCTCCCCAGCTAATATCGACCATCACTGTAAACATTGTACATGGAGCACCTCCCGCCCATATAGCGACTCCCTCCCTTTGGGAGAGACTTGGAGAATGTATCTCCTTAATTGCCGGTCGCTACCCAAACATTTCACAGAGCTGCATCTGTTGATCGATGAGCTTAATCCTGACGCCCTATTTTTAACGGAAACTTGGCTTCAGATTGACAACGACCCGTCCTTAACATGGGCCACACCTCCAGGCTACACACTTAAGCGCCTCGACCGCCAATCGGGGAGAGGCGGAGGCCTAGCAATTATATACAGGGACAGCTTTAAGTGTCGGGTCACTCCTAATTCCCTGCTGACTTGCGAGAGCTTACACTTTGCACTTGATCTCTCCCCTACCACCACTTTTTCTGGTATTTTACTCTACCGCCCACCGGGTTCCCTGAATAATTTTATCACTCAAATTACTGATCTCACTGCCAACGCAGTCTTGACCTCATCTAACCTCACCCTGCTTGGGGATTTTAACATCCATTCAGATGACCCCCAGGATATGGCAGCTAATAACTTGCGTGCCAACATGCAAGCGTTAGACCTCTGCCAGAGAGGCCATCAGGCGACCCACAAGAAGGGACATCTCCTTGATCACATATACAGTAATACCAACCTTAATGTAGAGTCCCCTGTTCCACTGCCTTGGACTGATCATTTTTTGATACCGTTCACCTGGCTTTCTAACTCCTGTTCCCCCCGTGAGGCCTCTACCAAGTACATGGGCAGGAAATGGTCCTCACTTCCCCTCACCGACTGGACATTGGCTCTCACTCAAGACCCCCCGAGAAGGGCCTTGACCCCTGCCTCTGCTTCTAGCAACTTTGATCACTGGATCTCCAGCACCCTAGACCGAGTTCTTCCCAAACGCCCCTGTAAACTCATCAGAAGACCTAAAGTTGCACCCTGGTACACTCCTGCTCTGAGGTTATTAAAGCTTGACTGCCGCAAACTAGAGAGAGCGTGGAGGAAGGACCATTCTCTGTCTAGGAAAGATGATTATAGGTCCGCAATAAGGCTCTATAAATCAGAGATTAAATTGGCGCAAACCTCCTTCTACGAAGGGAAAATTAGTGCTGCAGCCAACGCGCCTAGGGAAATCTTTAGGATAGCCAAGTCCCTTATTTCACCCCCGGCTGAGCGTCCTACTGCTGAAGGGGCACAAGACCGCTGTAATGAGCTAGCTGCCTTCTTCTCCAAGAAAATTTCGACCATATACTCTTCTTTTAGTAATCCTACGGTCAACGCCCCCTCCGTCCCATCTAAGCCAGCTGATTCTCCGGCTCTCTGCAAACTGGATATAATTCCGCTTCTTGATGCCGGCAGCCTGGATAGATTAATTTCTAAAGTTTCTTCCGGGTCTCCCAATGACCCGGCACCCCCCCGGATCCTTGTCAAGGCACTGGACGTTATTCGTCCTGTCATCCTGGAAGCCTTAAACACCTCCATCGTGGCCAGGTCGGTCCCACTCCCCTGGAAGTGCGCCATGGTGAGGGCGCTTCTCAAGAAGCCCTCCCTGGACCAGAGCAACTTGTCCAACTATCGCCCCATTTCGTTGCTCCCCTGGCTGAGTAAACTGCTGGAGAGGCACGCCAACAATATCTTAACAGACTATTTGGAGTCCAACTGTCTGTTGCGTGCCTCCCAGACAGGTTTTCGCCCTCAACATGGCACAGAAACCGCTATGTTAGCGGTTACAGAGGAAGCAAGAACGACTTTGGATCGGGGAGGAAAGGTGGCCATTATCCTGTTAGACCTTAGCGCCGCGTTCGACACGGTGAACCATGCCACGCTATTACACCGACTGGCGGGCATGGGCGTGTCGGGCGCGGCTCTAGACTGGCTTACCTCCTTTCTGAGTGAGCGCTTTTTCCAGGTCTTCGAGGGTGAGATAGTCTCTCCCAAACACCCTCTCAGGTGTGGGGTCCCTCAGGGCTCCTCCCTGAGCCCGACCCTCTTTAACGCCTACATGGAACCTCTGGACAGGATAGTCCATCCCTTTGGTGTGCGTATAGTCACCTACGCGGATGACACGCAGCTTGTGGTCTCGTTAGACCACGCAGATGGATCATCCGACACCTTAGGCCCCTGTCTAGAGGCTGTTGCCAGATGGATGCAAGCCTCCTGTTTGAAGCTTAACGGGGAGAAGACAGACATCATTCTACTCGGAAATCCCTCCCCGTCTGCTCTTGCACCCGTCTGGCCACCATGTCTTGGCGCTCCTCCTGCCCCCAAGTCCCAGATAAAGAGCCTCGGGATCTGGCTTGACACCGCCCTTGATTTCTCGGTCCAGGCTACTAAGACTGCCGCCACTTGCTTTGGACTAATGAGGATGCTCCGGCGGGTGCTCCCTTTGCTCCCTTTCCAGGCGAGGAGGACCATGGTCCAGGCCCTGATTCTCTCTCGCCTGGATTATGGGAATGCTCTCTACCTAGGAGCACCGGCTTCGGTACTGCAGAGGCTTCAGGTCACACAAAACAGTGCGGCCCGCCTACTGTTCAATCTCTCCCGTCGGCAGTCGGCGAGGAAGGCTCTGAAAGACCTCCACTGGCTCCCAATGGCTGCCAGAGTGCAGTTTAAAGCTTTGTGCATTATGCACAAATCCTTTCACCGTGTAGGCCCAGCGATTCTGCACCCTTTGGTCACGCCTTATGTCCCAGCACGCCCCCTTCGGTCTGGTACCTTGCAGCTGGCCACCTCCTCTAAAATTAACAAAGCCCGTTGGGGTGGCCGCTCTTTTTCCCATTCGGCGACCAGACTTTGGAATGCCCTCCCCTTTGCCATCCGAGGAAATAGCAACCTCCTCTCATTCAGAAAGGCCTTGAAAACGCATTTGTTTGCTAAATCCTGCTGATCTGCCCCGAGCCTGCGCTAAACCATTTTATCTTCAAGCGCTGCGAGGCCCTAGGGCAGTTATGCGCTATACAAATGCAATTTTTCATTTCATTTCATTTCATTTCAACTGTAAAGCCTGCTTACATGGTGTCAGCAAAACCGAATACACCGTTCCATTTACAGCTACGCCCCGCAAGATCCTGAAGCAGCTCACATGCAAAAGCGAGTATGTGGTATATGTGCTGGAGTGCCCGTGTGGACTGCGTTATGTTGGTAGCACCAAACTGCAGGTCCACAAGAGGGTGCTCCAGCACATTAGGGCTATCAACACAAACGATGCCACGTACCCGGTTGCCAGGCATTTTAAGGAGAGTCACGGTAACAATAATGCACTCCTTAGATACTTTGCAATTGATGCAGTAGGTCCTCTCAGGAGAGGTGGTAATAGGGAAGGCCTCCTCAGAGCTCTGGAGACCAAGTATATTATTGAATTAAACAGCAAATCACCTTGGGGCTTAAATTTCACTGAAGACCTTCATACATGTCTTTGAAATTTTGTATATACATTACATCAGTGTTACAGTGATACCACCTATACAAGGTTTGATTCTGGGCCAGTATGTTTCTGAATGTTTATCTCCTTTCCAGTTCCACAATGCATTTACAGCATTTATGTCTTTAGGTTGGAGTAACAGAGTATGTTCTAACCACCTGTGCTTGTGGTTGTTCCTGAAAGCAGCGTTGTAATCAATGCATCATCATAGGTTGGGATCAGCCTATGGATCTTAATTCATTGATTTTAGTTACATATGAGTAATTATGTATACACATATGTTATCACATTCACTTATTAATTTGTTTATTCACTTCGACCCAAAAAATAGTTTGGACACTTGTGTGGTGCTTTTTTTGGCATGTTAGTCTCGACTTGCTTGTCGGGCTGGTGTTGCAAATCACATATTGGTGGTTTGGTATTTATACAATAATTGTGTTATTTGTTGGGTTCATTAACAACTGTAACAGATGGAAGGGGTCTTGTACCTGCTCTCTAGGTTATATAAAGAGGATTTATCCTTTATATTGAAAAATATTATAGAGATGCTCTGTGATGAGACTGTCATGAATTTTCCTTGCAATTGGTTTCAATAACACACACTTTGCCATGCCAAATAATAATGCACTATGACACTTTAATTGTACATATGTAATGACGAATTTGGATTATCCAGCGATTCTATATGTACTTTAAGTCTGTCTTTTATGTTATCTTTCAAGACTTGGTGGTGTCCAATCACTAGTGGCCGAATTTTTGCACTTGCACTTTAAATTTTGATCGCCCTCTCGGTGTGTCATGTGACCAAGGCCTTTCGGAGGGCGAAACGTTATGTTGGACGAAGGTGCAGATTAAAATCTTCTCACCTGAACTCTTGGGTCTCGTGTTCCTTGTTGCAGCGGCGCCTGGTAATCTTCAGCGGTGTCCTCCAGCTTAGAGCGTGTGCAAGATATATATATATATATATATATATATATATATATATATATATATATATATATATATATATATATATATATATATATATATATATATAAATCAAAAATAAACTGCATGTCACAACTGTGACAAAGACCAGTTGGGTCGAAACGTGTTGGTGCAATTGTCTTGGGCAAGAAAGACTTTGAAAACTGAAGTTCCTGCAATGCAGCATACTTTTGTATCATATTGAGATTGGGGCCTCGCTCTGACCCACATGCTGGCACCAGCTGTTGAGTGCGCTGCTTCCACTGTAGTAAGACATATATTTATATATAGTATCATGTTCAATAAACAGAGGCAAAGCCAATAGGTCATACCTATAAGACCTATTGCCAGTGTCGATATTTGTTATCAATGCTGTACAGCATCGCAACTGCTGTGTAGCATGGCTAAAAAAAAGCTGTAATGATGCACAAACTTACAAAATAACACATATACTTTTTTATTTACTGATCCGAGATGGACTGGTAAATGTAAAGAATACAAATCCTGCAATAGCGCTCTTCTAAAATGTATCACAAAAAATTAAATTGAAGAGAGGGTAGTGGTTGGGGCAGGGTGGGTCTTAAGCAACATGGTGGTCAGGCTGTTAAGTAACACGGTGGGTGTGTGCCAAAGTAGGGAAGGAATAACATGAACATGGGCCAAAAAGAGCAATGTGGAATGTGCAAAGAGAAGCAAGTGGGTGATAGAAAGCAATATGAACGAGGGAGAACAGCACAGCATGCTGACAGCTAGAAAAAACACATACTCTCATGGAGTGCTTTAATAAAAAATAAAAAAGTAGTTCCCTTAAAACAAGCAGAGGAAGCATAGAAGCCAGCCAATTGCAGAGATGGAAAAAAGGCTATGCTCCATGGGAGAGACAAATAGAAGATGGACAGGCTGAAATGAGAAAATCCAACAAGTAAAAGGCAAGCAAATACGATTGATGGAATGGGTGATATGCAACCCCCGATATGTTCTTGGAAAGACCACAATATGTCTTTTGCCTTAGGTAAGTTCAGCCCAAACATTATGATCTAACTATAAATCATTTTTATATTTGTATAACATTTAATATTACGCATATTTAAATTTCTTATTTAATTACACTTTTAAACTTACAATTAAAATAATTTAAATTGATTCTATTCATAATTTGTAGAACGTTTTATTAAATAAAAACAAATTGTAGTGTTGGTAGGATTTCTTAAAAAGTCTTTTTTTTAATACGATTCGGGAATTAATTAATTATTAAACTAATTAAATATTTAATATGAATTTAAGTTAATGTGCTGTAACATTGTATTTTATTAGTTCTAGGTTTAAAATACATATTTGAAAATATTGTACATGACTATTTCTCATTCAAATATTTATAGTCATTTTTTAAAAGTTGAATACACTTTTGTAATTTCACCTATACTTTACTGTAGGGAGACCTCTGTCACTATGGTGGTGGTCTCTCCTATGTGTAAAAAGTGACAAGTAGTTACTGTACACTTAGAATGTTAGTGTGGAAGGCTCCACAGAGGGTGGGGGCTGAAGACATGTAAGTTCACAAGTAAGTGTACCTTAAACTCAGATATGGTGTGAAAAGCAAAAAAGTTGAAAGTTACCACTGGGTGTAGTAGTAAATACACACATGAGCAAATCTACAAGTATATATTTACTTTTGTTACTAGGGCCTACAAGTTTGGGTAAAAAAGGGAAGTTCAGTAATAATTTAGAACTTGTTTTATTAAAACCTCTTTTCTGTTGTGTATACCATCATTTAGAAAACCAAGATGGTGGTATTATATTGTATGTCACTACCTTTGAGATTCTTATATTCAAATACAATAGATATCGACTCTGAATATCCCATCTTTTTGGCATTCTGAAACAACTGAACTACGACCTCTAATGCCCCAGTGCACTTCTTGGCATCCCTGAGTTACCCAGGCCACCCCCTCAGGCCTGGATCACATCCAATATCAGCAGATTCAATATGTAATACTTATGTATACATTTTAATTTCAGTCTGTACGTTTCAGATTCTGTGATTCTCAATACCTTTTTGGAATCCACCCTCATATTGGTTAGAGAAACAAGATAAAGGCCATGCCTGGCGCTAACTCAACCTGGAAAACTGTTGAACCATTGTGGTAATGTATTACTTATTGCGGTAGCAAATTGAATATATCAGAACACATGTGTTTTGGTAAAGTGAAAAAAAACTAGCAAAAACAAAAGAATTTTTCTAGTGGCAGAATATCTGTTGGATGTTTTACTGCAACAGTAACCCATTTGGGGGCAATAAAGAGCAGCACAGTAAAGAGCAGTGTGATAGATGTCATAGAAATTAACATGAGATAAAGTAAATTTCTTTAAGCAGGGGACTGGGGAAGAGTGATGAGAAGACTTGAGGGATAGGAAGAGGGGTATTAATAAGACTAGCAAAGGCATGATCACTAGGTATAATGAAATAATTGGGTAGACAATGAAGCGAAGATGGGCAAAGAAGTAATACAGGAGCTATATGGATAAATGCTAAGTATGTATGGAGTATGTGAAAATATGTTTAATGTATGTGATATTAGATACAATACGTCTGCTACATCTAGGAGACCGTTTATAGTCAATTTATTAAAGAGGGTAATTTATTGGTGGTTTCTGCAATCCAATATCTCCATGTATTGATGTGTACAATGATTTGTATGTGACTTTTAAATGGCTCAATATAGTACATTGTACCTATCTAATATCCAGCCATGGTTGCTTCATGTCCCTTAAACTTGGCAAAGATCAGATTAAAAAGTAAGAACATTAAAGAAATAGAAAAGTCCACAATAGGGTGTTTATTAGCAACCAGAACATATGATAACACACTTATTGGGGGACTCCAGGACTACAGGTCCCAGAAACACTAAACTACACTTAGGAAAGGAGGGCCTGTCACTGGCAGGCACTACGCAGTTTGGGATATGCTAGGTGTGCACAAAACCGGGGCCATGCCCGCCTTGGAAATTAACTGGGACCCCCTGGTGAATTGTTTGAGTAATTCCTAGGGCAGGGAATAAGCAAGTCAACAAGTATATCCCTAGGCAATCTTACAAATACATATACGTCAAATATCCTTGTATCTCAATGCTTATTATAAATGCAGAAACAGATAAATGGACTACTGAAGTATAACCATTAAAAAAAAATTGTCAAATTAAAAACATGATTTTATTAAAATACAAACACAATAAAAATGTCCTAGATATGTATCAGTGTATTTTTGTATCTCATATAGTTATATGTACAAACATCACTAGTTCCTAATACATTATAAAAACAATTCCAATGAATTGCAGCGTTTCTTGTGGCAAGCAAAATATAGTAGTCTTCGACGCGCGTTTTGACGCAAACTGCGTCTTTGTCAGGAAGGCATCACTATAACTTGTTCAACCTTTATCATTACATCAGAGGTTAATAATCTGGTGGAAGAAGGTCCAATGAATATACTTGTGGTCAAAATCTTACAAATATTGTGAATTGAAATCCCAGTAATGATGGATGTGGGGATTACTTAGATAATGAAATTCCAATCTTAAAAAACTCTCTTTCGTGGATTTTAGGTTTCTTAAACAATATTCATACATATGGGTGTGTGGTTTTCAGAATAATAAGGACTTTCATGGCAGAGCTGTAGATAAGCGCTGTTTCCTCTTGTCGGCGTCTTAGCGTCCTGACCAGCGGTAGTCAGTGTGACATTCTTTGAGGCCTGTAGCATTCTCTCTGCATTGTGACTGTATTGTATAGTATACAGTAGTTTCAGATGTGGGTCTGTGAGATTCTGGTTAAAGCTTGGACGAGGTACGTTAGTATGTCAGTAACCACATCTGAGGGTGTATTGCAGTGGGGTGGAGCAGGAGCCCTGCAGAAAATCAGCATGGATCCTGGTTATCTAGACCTGCTGTTTCCACGCCTTATTTACAGTTGGTTGAACTACTAGGTTTCCTATTGCCAGAGCTTCTGCTTGCTCTGCTTTTAGAACATTTTGACCTGGCAGACACTACAGAGCTGCCAGATCAGTAGTTCAGAAGGCCAGCCCTTCTTATGACTGGCAGTTGTGTCTGTGCTTTTTCTTTTGAGTGGGGCTGGATACTTTGGGAGTGTTGGTTTCTAGGGTGTTGCATTATTATTAGCCATGCCAATAGCTCAAACTTCAGCCCCTTCAGCGTTCATGACGAGTTCAGCTTGTCATGAGCTATGGCGCTCCGGTGCTCTCGTCATGACCGCGCCCGTTCCGTGGAACGCTCGTATGCTGGGCTGATTCCCCTGCAGTGCTGAGCGTTCCATTGGAACGGGTGTGGCCATGACGAGCTCAGCTCGTCATGAGCACCGGAGCGCCGTAGCTCATGACGAGCTGACCTCGTCATGACGAGCTGACCTCGTCATGAGCATGGGGGGCGCTGTGCACGCCCCCTGCCCCCTAGCACAGCGGGGGAAACAGCCCCGCATGGAAGGGGTTAATAATGCGAGACCTATTGCATCGCAAAATCTTGTTTATATTTACAAACGCCACCATCCCAGCCAATTTGTTACACTATGGCATGTTATCTGTGTAAAGTTTTACTGTGCAGGAAAGAATTGCTTTTATAGATTAATTGTATGATGGAGAGAACTTTTTTAAGTTGTTTTGATCTTATGATGGCGAGATACAGCATATGTCGCTTTTTTTATAAAATATATGTGTGTATGATTTCTGAAGAAATCTAATAAAATTGATTTGATATTAAGGCCCTCATTACAAATGGAATTTGGTGTAGGAATACTGGGATTGGGGTGCTAAAATCTTCTGTTCCGGCCAGTATCCCCACACCAAATTCTGGTAATTATGACTTTACTCCCCTGAATGGGGAAAAATCACATGGGCACGGAGATACTGGGTTCTTTACCATGTGTTTTTGCCAATTCATGGGATAAAACTGCTGACATATTCCCTCTGCCCTGAGCAGATGGACAATATCAATGAGAGGGCATGTGCAGAATGGGAGGCTGTATTAAGGGTTCAAGTATGTGTGGCTGGGGGGTGTACTGTTTGCTTCCCTGTCTGATGCAAGGGTCTGGTGGTGGCGGCTAAGCAGTGTTGCTGTCCACAACTGCTGCCCCTGTAGCATTGTAAAGACTCTAGTGTCTTTCTGATCTTGACATAATCTCTTGAATCCCAAATCCTGATAATGGCTTTTAGGAAACTTCACCTCTAGTCATTAAAACTTAAAGAATTGGTCTGCAATTAATGGAATTTTGAACACAAATAGTTTGTGTAGCACAGGTATCAGCACACATCTAGCAGGAGGTCAAAGAGTTATCTTGCAGTCACTCTATTTTAGGCACTGTAAACATCTTGCTTCTTCAGTTTTATTAGGAAAGAGTTTGGCTGAGTTGCACCACTCCTTAGCTGATGGTATAGTGGTTACCCATTAGGTATTAATGCAGTTCTTGAGTACTCTGGAAGCAGAGGAGTCTTTGTCTCGGAACTTAGAATATGTATTGGAATGTGCACTGATGAAGTGTGATACCAGATTGGAGCTTGTTGTTGACTGTTCTATACGGCACTCCAATTGAGCTATCACAGGAGTTCTCCTTATGAAATATGACACTGAAGAAACTTCTTTCTACTGCTTATCATCTCCTCAAATATTTTAGGAAGTTGGGATCTCTGGTCACCTACTAAAATTGCCTCTACGGTACACAAGAGGCAGGAATTCATACTTCTGGCATTTTTTCTGGGATTTTGCCATCATCAGCAGCAACCCTTCATTCTTGAATGTGCGTATGGTAGAATATGTTTACCTGGAAAATACCAGATCTTACATAACACCAACACATTATCTTCCTACTGTTAGGCAGCCTTAAGAAATTCAAGTCTCAAGCGGTCCAGTTAAATGGTGGGACGATGGGTTAGGTTGATGATGACTTTGAATTATAGGCTGTAAAACAAACAAAGAACTTCCAGGTGACACTGAGTATTCGCCTAGACCAGTGTTTCTTAAACTGTGGGTCACGATGCGCTGGTGAGTCGCAAGCTATTATGTGGTGGGTCGGGAAAGACGGAGCAATGAGTAAAGAGGCGTTTAAATTCTACATCTAACTTGTCACATTTGTTGTGATTCAAAGACAGAGGTTCAATGTCAGGCTGCTTTATTCTTTTAAAATGGGTATTGGTGTTTACTTTTCTTTCTCTGACTGCAAAGTGAGAGGAGTTTTTTGTGTGAATTATGTGACAATATAGGATGTTTTTTGCAATATACAGCAAAATGTAAATACTTGTAAATGTACTGTATGCATCAATCAGTTAGGAAAGCAAAACTGAAGTTTTTTTGTAATTCGGAAGTTTGCTGGAAAGAGAAATTGTAATAGGATCAAAACAAATAAAGACACTTACTTGGTGATGCACAAATGATAAATATTCTGAGACCCAATTTCCAAACATTATCATTTGTGTATCAGTAAAACTGTATGTCCAAATTTAGTGGCCAATTCAATGGAAATGTGCTGGCTGTAACTGACAATGGGCTACCACACAATTTATTTACATTCAGAAATTGCCCCGCCTCATGTCCATTAAAGGTAGATAGGTTGCAAAAGTTAGTTCTAAAAAGTGGGTCATGTTTCTAAAAAGTTTGGGAACCACCCTCCTAGACTATGGTTTGTGCTTGAAGCTCAAAACCCTCACTTTGCCAATATCTGGGGGTTTCAATGTGGTCTCTGCTTATACCATCATTTCCCTGTATCGACTGAGGATGGAGATTTGAGGGAGAGGAGTTCTGATTCCATTCCATAGGTGTGAATTTATGACTGGTATTAAAGCTCACCAGTGTGTTGAATTACAGTAGTGTGATGTGTCCTTTACATGTCAGGTGAAAGCTGTAACTTGTTGCCTGAGTGTACTTTGTGACAGTAAACACTAGGAAAAGAGCAAGCTTAAGAGGTAATGAATCTTTTATTCCGATCCTCTCTTCCCCATGCCTTTACCGCCTGGTAATCCCATTACTACGATTCTCCCTTCATCTAGTTGACTTAAATCCTCTACAAAAAACATTCCTTCCCCTGGGGCACTTAGCTGCTCTCTTGACATGTTATTGGTAGTGATCAAAATTCCCTTTATTGGCCTTATGTATGAACTTATGTTGGCCTGTGAGCTGCTGGTCTTTGAAGGTAGACCCACATCAGAATTGTAAGGACTATGATTAAGGTAGGTCAATTAGCTTTGAATGAGCAGGTGCTCTTAGGCACTCTTGTAATGGATGACTTTACTCTGAAAGAGAGAGTCTCACTATTTGTTAGCAGGGTTGTAATACTAATACTAAGAGAGTATCAGCACTCCTCAGGGGCAAACATGTACTTTGGGATAGTGAATTTCTGAGCTTTTAGCTTTTTATTTCAAGTACTGGTAGTGAGTTATCCTAGCAATAAATGCCAGAGTCAGCTAAGATAACTCTATTTCAATCAGCAGGAGGTGCACAGTAAGGTACATTTAAGACAGATAATTTTACAGCAGATGAGGGTCAATCGTCCCATCTAATCCTGCATAATCCAAAAATAGATAGTTTGAAAATCCATAAGTATTCATATTTCAGGCCGATAACTGCATTGTGGAGAGCTTTTAGGAGAGATTGCTAAAGCAAATTAATACAATTAAAGATTAAACGCCTCACTGCCTGCTAAGCCTTCTTATCTCCTTGCAGGAATATATCACAATATTACCAGCTCTCTAGCAAAATGCCTGTCATGGATTATAATTGTGTGTGCTCACTGGTGGGCTAATGCTTTAAACATGCAAAAGAAGGTAATTAAAATGTTCCAGTTCATTCAATTTTCTTAAACTCTCTACCTCAGCATTGCATTCATAGGAAATCAAAAGGTTTGCCCTTAATTAAAGAAGGCAAGTAACAGCAAGATATGAAAAGGCGCTTATTTGAGAATTCCATTGAGAGAGAAACTTAGTGCCTGATTACGATCTTGGCGGATGGGGTAATCCTTTACAAACGTGACCGATATCCTGTCCGCCAAATTACAAGTTAATTAGGACATACTGGAATTGTAATTGGGCAGACTGGATGTCCATCACGTTTGGGACGGAGTATCCTATCAGGCCCTTAATCTTAAAATGTTCATAAACTTTTCCCACTTAGACACTTTATCCTACAGTTTGGAAAGTTGAAATGATTGCCACCGCAACCATTCATAATGCTCAGTGAGTACGTAAACAGCAGGTTAGTAAAGATTTCTTTTATTTTTATGCCTTTTTGCAGTGCCTAAATTGGTTCATTGCATGCTGAGATCAGGAAGAACATGATAGACTACACACCTAATCAATGGTTTCCCAGTAGCAAGACTGTGTTTTACTTTGTGCTAGACTCAACATATGAGCTGTGCAGGGCTTTAAGCACACATGTCCTCATTATGATCAGAGGTGCAATATTTATTGCACCGGATAAAATCCGATTCCGCGAAGTCAGAATTTATTGGTGCATTGAATACTATCCCTTTATGAGTTTATGAGGAATAGCTTGGATTTTGGTACTGGAGAAACAAAAATTTCTGTGGTCCCCCAAAAAATGGGCATTTTTCCAATAGATATCAGTAGATTTACCTTGCCGATATTTATCACATTACTTATTTTTGCGACATGTGCAGTAAAAGCAGTTACCACACATATTGCAATTAACCGGGCGGTTTCTAATGAGGGCCACCATTTAACTGAAGAAAATCGTAGAAGAAAACTGACTACTGTACTCTGCATGAGAAGAATTCTTCAAATATGACTGGCAATAATTACAATACCTTTTTTGCTGTATTGATATAGAAAAAAGACTTTGATACCTATAACTGTATATACATAATAATATTATGTTTACATTTCACAGGAGCAACTTACAAAATACAATGTGTAAGTTAAATATTAATAAATTAATCGATTATAAAAATACTTTAAAACTTCATCATGTTAAAGGACATTCTTTTTATAGAGCCATTGAAATAAATCTACAGGCCCCTTGTGAAATACGACACAGTACAGGGTTGGCCAGACTGATGGTCCACCCACCCTATTTAGATTAGAGTGGACAGTAAATATTACATTAATGGAGTCCCTATTGGCTCCATTGATTGAATTCTTCCTCCAACGGTCCAAATGAATAGGACGTGTTGGAGGAAAAACCTGACAGTGAGAGATAAGAAAAAAACAGTAATGACCACCTACTCCAAGGGAGAAAACTCCCAGGGTACGGTGGCCATTTGTTTTTTTGTTTCTGAACAAACTCCCACTGTGTGAGTTATTTTTAGGTTTAAATATTTTTATTCAGTGTATCAAATCAAACAGTTGTTAGTGAGGCAAATTATTAGGTGCATTTGAAAAACAGTAAACCCCTCTAACCGAACCGCAGACCCAGCCCTCCCTCCCTTAATCAACCCTCCCTTTCCCCTGGGAGACTTTTGTTAACAAAGGAGGGAAAACCTGGTCCCTCTCTCTAGCTCTGATTCGGGCACATCAATGTGACTCCAGACTGTATTAGGAAGGGGGATCTGTGAGACGTAGAAGATGTAGGTATCTCGGACAGGTGAGCTCCCCCAGTTCCGTGCTCAGTAAGGAAAGGAATGGGTGCCATACGTCTGAGAAAGTGGATCCATTACCTTGTAGTGAAAAATATATGTGTTCCATCCCCAGCACATGCCACAATCTATATAACCACCCCTGATATGTAGGGATCCGCTCTGCGCCCCAATGGGATAGTAGGTTTTGCAAGGCCGTGCCTAAGGCTAAGCCTATTTGCCTACCTCTGCATGATCTAAGTGGGAAAGTGAGTGCGTTGGGGAGGCCCATCATGCCATACACTGGAAATCAAGGTAATTGCGTATTGATGTGTGTATGTCGGTCGGCAAGGACTTGTGTCCAGTAAGGTGCAATGATGGGGCAGTCCCACAAAATATGTTTTGATGTGCCTAGGGACCCACATTTCCGCCAGCAGTCAGGGCTGCGGTTTCGGTTGCTTTTGTGCAGTGTGGGAGGTGTGAGGTACCAATAAGTTGTGATCCTGGTCACTGTCTCGGTGCTGGAAATGTTGCGGGCTGTGTGCCGGGCACAATGAAATATATCCTCCCACTCCTTGTGAGTTATTGTGCATCCTAGTTCCTTCTCCCAACGCCTCTGTCCTGGGATTGTAGTCGTCGGTTCCGGTGGGCATTAGAAGTTGTTAAGCTCAGTAATGAGGTATGTGCTAGAGGTCTTAGTGAGCAACCATTTCTCATAGGGGGTAAGGGGTCTTTGGGCATTAAGTCGTATTGTGGAATGGGTGAATCAGTGTTGCACCTGCTGATATCGATTGCACTTGGATTCCAGCATAGCCATGTCAGTTAGAAGGCTCTCAAAGGACACCGGGTCATCCTCATCGAAGAGGTGGTCAATTGATTTGCACTTCCCTCGTCCCATTGATGGAAGACTGCTATATCGAGACCTGGAGTGAAATCCAAGTTGTTTACAATCGGTGTCTGGGGCGACAGGAAGGAGGTAAGCCTGCACCTAGTAGCAGTTGAGTCTCAAGCCTTCAATGTGGCACCTGTGACAGGGGATTGGTATAGCCTCTGCGGATCTTGTGGAGGAAAGGAATCGTCCACAACGACAGGCCAGCTAAGGCTCTATCCATGAAAAGCCAATGCTTTCATGATCATGATGCGCTCCAGGACCATTCCAGGAGCTTTCGGACTTGGGTAGCTTGATAGTAGTGGTGTATATTTGGTATCCCAAGGTCCCCTTACTTCGGATGTCTATAGCTCAGTTCTCTGTGGGTCCTCGGTCTCTTGTCCACCCAGACGAAAGAGAGAAACTCTTGCTGAAATGCCTGAAGAACACCGAGCATGGGCTCCACAGGGAGTGTTTGGAATAGATATAGTATCTTCGGTAATATATTCATTATATTAGCCGCTATTTGCCCTAGCCATAAGAGGCCTTATGGTCTCCAGTGGCATAGGTCCTGTTGCGCTTGTAATTGAGAGAAGCGGTGTCCTGAGTGAAAGTTGTAAGCTGGAGCCCTAAGTAAGGTATCAAGGCTACTACACACAGTTTCGGGTATGACTGTTGCAGGGACTCTACCGTAGAAGAGCGGAGGGAGATTCCAAGAGCTTGTGATTTGTGTATGCTAACCTTAAAGCCCACTGCGTGGGATAGGGCCTCCAGTACTAAAATGAATGCTGATATTGAGACCTGAGGGTCTTCCAAGATTGACATCATCCGCTTATAAGCTGATAGCATGCCTTTCTCCTCCGGACTGAACCCCTTTCATCAGGGGGTTGTCCTGTATCATTTGCGCCTTGGGCTCTATATATAGAGTGAATAGGAGGGGTGAGAGTGGACACCCCATGCCTTGTGCCATTGGTGATTGGAAAGGGGGCTGACATGTGCCCTTTGACCTGCACCACTGCTGATGGGTGGGTGCAGCTGCTGAATATACATTTCCTAAATAGGTCCCCTGTTCCAAAGTATTTGAGGGTCGCTTCTAAGTAAGGTCAGTGTACCATATCGAATGCCTATTCGGCGTCAATAGATAGCAGTGTGAGTTTCAGATCTTGGTTTTGGGCCTCATCTATGAGATGAATCAGTCTTCCTGTGTTATCGCTACTCTGTTGGGTGGACCCGGATCGCTACGCCTGATCTGGGTCCACCTGTCCCGGCAGCATCGGGCCCAATCTGTCCGCCAAGATTCCAGTGCAGAGCTTCAGATCCATGTTTAGGAGGGATATTGGTCGGTAGGAGGCGCAATGCATTCTATCCTTACCAGGTTTCGGGATTACGACTATGAAAGCCAGCTGCATCATGGACGGGACATCCGCGGAGTCGCCCAGTACGTTATACAATTTGGTTAGTATTGGCACTATGATGTTACAAAAGGTTTTGTAAAATGTGGCCGATAACCCATCTGGTCCTGGAGCTTTAAGGGGTTTGAGACAGGCAATGGCAGAAATCACCTCATCTACATGGATCGGGCTGTTCAAGAGAGTCGCCTGGTCGGAGGGTGAGTTCTTTTTTTTAATAACAAAATCTTTTGAAAAGTTTACCGGATGTCTGTCATGGCTGACAATAACATCTCTCAAACCTCTTATCCATTGACAGGAACTGCTGTAAGCAGTCCTCAAGACTGGCAGCCAACTCTAAATTTGGTGGGTGGAAGCCACTCGAGATGCCATCCCAACCAATCTCTAAATTAGGCTCAAAGCACTGAGGGGCAAATTAACTAATATTAGATGCAATGCAGAGCAGGAACTAAAGTTTCTACACTGCATTGCACAAGATGGAGAGAACCGAACACTGCCATATCTACTACATATTACTATAATACAAAGCCTGTTTTCCATGTCATGGCTCACCTGGTTTGTTTAAGCAGAAAATGTGATCATATCTCCCTGGTGTTGAAGAAACTAATAATGAGCATAATGGAGTTTAAAATAAGTTTCTTGGTTCACAACGCACCACACCCGTGGACCCTTCGTTAAGTAGCATCTCTTCTCTTAATCTCTGGAGAACAAAGGGTAGGGGTGGAGGCTTGTGACACCCTGAAGCTTTGCTTCTGTTGTGTCAATAACCTCAGAAAAAACACTCCCCATGAAAGCACAAAAGTTCAAAGAGTTATCAGACAGAAATCCTGGCTGGCACAATTTTGCAAATCACTGGCCCTGGGCATGACATTTGGGAAACACAAGAATGAATTTACATAAGATATTCATGACATGCTGCTGCAATGCTACAGTGGGTAGGTGCCATGCTATGAACACTGCTTATTAGGTAGTTAGGGGCACCAAAACCTAACAATACAAGAGACAGTATTTTCCTATAAAAAGCTAAGTTGCACTTAGAATGACTTAAAAGACTGGGTGACATCCCCACAAACAGTGGTATATATTTGTGTATGATACTGTCTTTTTGTAATACCGGGTAACAGGGCACCTTGAGGAAGTGAAGTCTCACACCTGTGTTCCCAGCCTTTTTGAGTCATTGTGAACAAAGCAGTCCCCACCTGAGCCCTGCAGCTAAGATCCCTTGTTCCAAAGGAGTTTGGACAGAGAAGAGATGTGACCTTACAAGGGTCTTACAGCTAGAGCTGCTGACCTTGAAACTGGGGCACCAGGTTTGAATGCCAGCCTTGGCTTGAACTCCTTAGGGTTTGGACAAATCACAAAGATCCTATTACGAGTTTGGTGGGCGTAGTTGTGGTGGTGGGGACATTACGGGCTGCGTGAAAGCAGCGAAGCGTCACTTGTCAGTGCGCTCTCCTTGCGACACACCTGATGCGTCATATTTAATGTATAACGCATCATGTCGCAAGGAGTTACACATATGTCAGTATTTCTGACGTATCTGTAAGCGCAAAAGTGATGCATTGCTGGAGTGTGTCACAAAAGTGACGCAACCCCAGCAATGCGTCCTTTCACATGGGACAAGCTCCATGTGAAAGGGCCTGCGTCAGTCTTACGCTGCTGTGAGGCAGGTGCAAGATTTTGACGCAACAGCGTCCTAGAAGTGATGCAGTGAAATCTCATAGATTTCACTGCGTCACTTCTACGAGGCTTTTTGCGGGGAAACGCCCCCCGCATACATTATACCAGACGCAGGGATAATGTAGCGCAGGGGTTCACAAAGTGAGGCATCTGCTTAGATGCGTCACTTTGTAAATAGTGCGCAACAGAAGGCATGTTTTACGCCGCCGATGCGTCACAAAAAGTGACGCATCAGAAGCGCAAAACTGACGCAAGGTCTCACAAATGAGGCCCTACATATGCCACCCTGACAAACTATTGCCTGTTAAATTTAGAGATCACCTTCAGCCTAGTGATGAAGTCTGTACCTTTAAAGGAACCACCATCACAGTGATTAATCTGAAGGTACAAACATTTTGTAGACAGCTGCTGTCCATTTTGATGGCCAGCAACCACACCGTTTGTTTTTCAAAAACAACCTCCTAAAATGAGACTTTCTTTTGGAACAACAAATAATTATTGACCTCCAACCCCAGGGATAATTTTCCTTGTGTGTGCGGGTCATAGTATATTTTTATGTCTGTGATTGACAGTTTTTCCCTGGCAGTGATGAACAGAAAATCTGATCTAAATAGGGTGGGTGGTCTGATGGCTTTATGTAGTATTCTCCTATTTCTATTTATCTATTATGTTTACTTGTCCCTAGCTGCTCAGCCTGTGTGAATGTTCTGCGTGGAATGTTGGTGTGAGGGCTGAGTGTGGAATGCTTGGATGACTGGATCAGAGTGACAGTTGGATGGATGGGGCTGAGCAGCTAACAGGCTGCTTCCGGTGGGACTGTATATGGATACTTAGGACTTGGGACAGAGACCTTCTTACCTGCTTTATCTACTCTACAATAAAGCTACATTGACTTCATCATACCTGTGTTGTCCTGATTATTACACTTATGCACGTGTGGGTTCGCATCCCATCCTCGTCGCCAAAAATAAGTGTAGAAATCTGGACAACACAGGTGTGATGAAGTCAACTTAGCTTTATTGAAGATCTCTGTCAGAAGTACCAAGTGTCTATTAACAGTCCCACCGGGAGCAGCCTGCTAGCTGCTCAGCCCCATCCATCCAACTGCCGCTCTGCTCCAGTCATCCGAGCATTCCACACTCAGCCCTCACACCAACATTCCACTCAGAACATTCACACAGGCTGAGCAGCTAAGGACAAGATAACATTAGAGATAAATTGAAATAGGAGTATACTACACTTTACTTCAACACTCTCTGCTCTGTTGGGCTTTCACAGTATGTTTTCTCATGGCAGAGCCAGTGGGGCACTGTTGTCAAAAGACTGACAGTCTACTCACCTCATAATTGACTGAAAAAAGAGATCCACATCTATTAGCATATCATTGCACACAGTGGACGTGCTGGTAGTACCACCACTGAACATTCAATATAACCACTCACTGGATAAAGCATTTTGACTCCAAGCTTCTTACACTAATGTTTTTTCAATTACAGATACTACACACATGATAGAGTCTCTGCAAGAAGGGGAAGCACCAACCCGATAAGGTTCCTGAGGACTAATATCTTTATGAGATCACTGGCTGGGCTTCTTACATAAATCTGTTAGCAAGTGAAATTATGAGTACCTTAGGAAACTACAGACTGATTAACATGATAGATTACTTACAAAAGTATTCAGCAGGCAGCTATTAGACAAATTGCAGAGGTGGATGGGGGGGACTCGGGTTATATCTTGTGAGGAACCAGGTCCTGTTTGCAGTGCACCCCACTTTTTTGTCCCCATTTTGACTACTAGATGTTGGTTTTCTGACTCTGATAGTGCCCTGGGCTCTGGTAACCAGACCCAGGGCCTGTGCTGGTAACCAGACCCAGGTCCTGTGCTCTGATTAAAAGTACAAGTTACTTAGGTATAATTGCAATTGGTACTGATATCCCACCAGTAATTCCCTAGTATATGGTAGGGCATGTAGGTTTAGAGACCCAGTAGGCTTAATGTACTTACGTATGCACTACTGTGGTGCCTGCTGTCATTTTAAAAGCCGCAAAACACACAAGATGATGGACGGAATGTTGCACAATGGCAAAATATTCATCCCCCAGTCACAGATCTGGGTTTAATCCATCGTTATTTTGCTCACCAAGCCACCCCAGTTCAGACATGGCCATATGCAAATCAGTCTTGACCCTGTGCCTCATGGGAACAGTCCAGCCCGAACTGCCAAGCCATGTCTTCCCTGGACCGGAATCAAGCATCCTAGGACCGGTTTCTGGCTATCAGCCTTCATCAGCCGGGATAGCTTGACTCCAGTGGCATAGTGAGCACGGGACTCACGTTTTGGCATACCCTTCCCACATAGGGTGAACAGCAAAACACACAAGATGATGGACGGAATGTGGCACAATGGCAAAACATTCACCCCCAGTCATATATCTTGGTTTAATCCATCGTTATTATGCTCACCAAGCCACCCCAGTTCAGACATGGCCATGTGCAAATCAGTCTTGACCCTGTGCCTCATGGGAACAGTCCAGCCCGAACTGCCAAGCCATGTCTTCCCTGGACCGGAATCAAGCATCCTAGGACCAGTTTCTGGCTATCAACCTTCATCAGCCGGGATAGCTTGACTCCAGTGGCATAGTGAGCACGGGACTCACGTCTTGGCATACCTACCCTTCCCACATAGGGTGAACAGCAAAACACACAAGATGATGGACAGAATGTTGCACAATGGCAAAACATTCACCCCCAGTCACAGATCTGGGTTTAATCCATTGTTATTTTGCTCACCAAGCCACCCCAGTTCAGACATGGCCATATGCAAATCAATCTTGACCCTGTGCCTCATGGGAACAGTCTAACCCGAACTGCCAAGCCACACCAAGCCACCCCAGTTCATACATGGCCATATGCAAATTAGTCTTGACCCTGTGCCTCATGGGAACAGTCCAGCCCTACCTTGCAGGCTGATTTTTAAGCAGAATTGTGTGCAAATTTGACTTTGGAATTAAAGGTACTTCCAAAGTAGTAAATGACCTTATTTGTATATATGTCACTGTCGTGTATTTCTATAGGTTCTGAATCGATCCCCCTATTCCTGACCCTATTCTGGTTAAACTACCTAGCTAGTTAACTAACAGTCAGCCCATGAGGCAAGAAATTCCCCATGATGCAGATACCGTTATCTGACGCAGTCACACTACAGCACAGGAACGTGTTATCTGATTAGGTCATAACGCTTGAGATCTAATTAGACAAGCGATATTCCTCCAGCCCCTGATAAGGCATACGACGTTCTCATAACAAATCAAACCTATGACAACCTGGATAATCCGTGCGGCCATTGTTTTGATTTCACAGAGAACTTTAGTAAAGAATGTGCTAACGAGCAAGTCGTATGACATCTTTATTGACGTACCTATGTCCATCCTTACGTCAATCCCGGCACCTTTAAGGTATAAATATTGCCGATCTTGCCCTATGCAAAACACACGCGTGGTGACAAGACGGAGCAGCCATACTTGCCGAAGCCGAGAGCAGAAGCAGACCCCGCAGGCAGCAGCCCCGCCTTCCTGACGCGCTGAGAGACGCGCTGCTATCTCAAGCCGAGAGACCCAGCACCGGCGCTTCCGGGTAGCCCTCGCAGGCAGCCTGGAATATCGAGAGCAGAGAAAGAGATACCATTCCTCATTCATCCTAAATTCCAGGTACAGAACTGAATAACCCCTCCTAGAGAATTCTTTAGTTATTCACTTGGCAAAAACAAACTTAACTTAAACTGTAACTTTCTATTCCCGCCCACGCATTAGACTTAGGTCAGGTACACGGGGTAGGCGTATTTAGAAACACCAGTTGAGTACGTTTAGTCAAATGTATATGTGTATGTAAATATATTTTAATCATTTTAAACATCATATGGCTCAGAAACCATATCAATGTTTTTACAGTATTATTTTATACTATTGCTTCTAATGTATGCACTTTACTTAACTATAAGTATCGCAATAATATCGATCCATTTCTCTTGTACGAGAAAAGAGACTGATCAATAAATAACACCTTTTATTGAACACGCCCGTCTCTTCCTTTTCTCTACATTCTGATGAGACTAAGAATGCACGTACTGACTGAGTAAAATAATTGCCTTGTGCTCACACGACTCTCGAGATTGACTCTTGATTAGGGGAGAGCAAAGTTGTCATGTTCTATGGTTGTCAGAAACTAAATCCCTTCTTGTCTAATCAGGGAAGTTAATCCTTCCTTGAACATTCGAGAAAGTTTCTAGCGAACTCTGAGCTTAGCTGGCAAACCCAAAAATTAAGTCTAGTATCGACAGTAGTAGACCTAGTTAACGTCTGGCCTAGGCCTTTACTGCTGTAGGTACTATTCCAATGCGCAGAGCCTATTGGGAAAATAGGAACTACACTACATGGCGCCCAACGCGTTTGGAAAGGGCGATAAAACTAACGTAAGACATTTAGAGTAACTCAGTCGTGCGTTCTCACTCAGACCCCTTTTCCCAAATACTCCAAAGACGTCTGGAGTGGGTGAAAGGTTATTATAAAATCCTCCAAAACCTCGCAGGAGGGAACTCCTATGTATGGTTCTTGGTCTAGTCAACGTTGAAGGATAAAACAGTTCCAGAATATTGTGCATCTAATCTCTGTTTCCATAAAGAAACCTGATCTGCAAATAAAAATAATACCATCCTGTCAGTAAAATGGGAGACAGTGATGGAGAAAGAGAGGCAATTAGATTAGCTACTGAAATAGCAGATGCTGATGCTACCATGCAAACAGCAGACCCGGATATAATACTCATCCAGGTCGCCAAAAGGAGATCTATAACCTTAAAACTTATAGAAAATGGACTGACACCTAGAGGTGGCACAGTCATATTCGTAATTGAGGCACACGAATATCGGCAGACAGAGGTATACTATACATGGATACATTTTCCAGCAGCAAATGCTGTAACAAAGTACTTCCACTATTACAAAGTAGAGGAACCTCCTGAAACGTACACTCCTTTCGAGGAGGTGGAAGTACCACTCAAATTCCAAGAGCATTTGCTCTTATTTGATGGCGCCCTAAAACATAATAATCACATTACAAGGCTCGGTCCTTTAGGAAGACCAGGAGCAACGTGGCCGGTCTTAGCCGGATACACACCACATCCAGACATCGACGAGATGACTGCACCAGAGCTATTAATACAGCTAAAACAACTACTAAAAATTCACAGACAATTAGTTCAGTATGTAATGCGGACTTCTACAATTCAGCCAGCGATTAAACTACCACAGCTGACCTCTCACCAGGGGAACACAAATAAAATTACACCACAGAACATCCAATCCTGCCTAGGTAAGGTTCCAGCTAAAAGGGAACAGATACCATTCTGGTTGGCACAGAAAATCACCCAAATAGAGGCGGTGTTTCCTGACACCACCCCGCTAGAGAAACACAGGATTCTGACTATATGTCTCCCAATGGGAATCGCACCACACATTGAGGACTGTGACACTTGGGGTACAGTCTTTGCTTCCATCTACACAAAAACGCACGGTGTTCCATCCATTTCGGTAATACCAGATGTGCTAAAACAAATTCAAGATGAATATGGTCCAGAACCTGCTTTAACTCTTGGTATGAAATTACTGAAAGACTTCAAGCAGGTCTCGGCTATATTACTAGCCAACATAAAGGGTGAAGCAGCAAACGTGGCGATCCGCCAGAGGTTAAAAGAGACAGATATAGCAGACCAACCAGCTGAAATTGCCAGAATCATAGAAAAATCCTATGAAGAACTAGGCAGAGATAGTCTAGGTGGAATACCAGTAAAACCGCAACTGACTACAAGTCCAGAAAAAATGTTTTTTAATAATAATAATAATTCACCAAAAAAGAACTGGGATGGGAACAAACAATCCAATCCTAAAGAAAAGAAATTCCAGTCCAGAGGAAGGTCTCCTAGGCGAAGAGAGAAATCTCCAAACCCGAGACAAAGGTCACCTCAGAGTGAACCCTCTGGGAATAGATATAACCTTAGAAATAGGGATAATATTAAAAAACCTGATAGATATCAAGACATTGATACACGTCCCTCTCAATCTTTTCAGAATTCCTCGCAGAAATCGGAAAGAAGAGGACGATCAGAAGAGCACGCCAAGTCCAAAGACAAGGAACCTGCTCAACTAAAAAAGAAATCACAATTTCCAAAAAAGAAGGTAGCCAGTATCAAGGTAGTTAACAATGCCGAGAATACTGAGGACACAATTGAAAAACGGAGAGTGGGCTCAGACAATGCTAGACAGCGCAGCAGAGGTGAGCATAGCTCGCAAAGTCCTTATGAATCATCTGGAGACAGTGGACACGAATGAATACCTTCAAGTGGAAACTGCAGATACCAGAGTTAGCAAGCCCCACAAAATATACGAGATAACATTACGTATAGAGGGAGATAAGACTAGGAAAATAAGGGGACTATTTTGGGATAACCTATCCAAGGGCTATGACATCCTTCTAGCTGAAAAAGACTGGCCACCGGAGTTTGTCAGGGAGTGCCCTCATGGCGAAGAAGTAATTATGCCTGCCTTCTCGAATCAAATACCGATTCATAAAAAATACACACTTGCTAGAAAGTGGGCAGTGGCCTTAGCACCTGCTTTATATAAAAATCACGTAGGATGGGATGAGGATTCTCCTCCTCACAAAGTCCAGCTAAAATCACAACCAACTGCACAAAGGCAGTACCCAATTAAGCAAGAAGCTAAAAAACAAGTAAATGAAATACTAGATCAGCTAGAATACCAAGGGGTGATTGAAACTTGCACCTCACAAATGAACAATCCTTTGTTTCCGGTCTCCAAACCAGACAATTCGTACCGTCTAGTTTTGGATTACCGACACCTTAACACATGTTGCAAAACTTTTGCAGTGCAAAACTCACACAGTGCTGCACTAATGAATAACATAGTGCGCAAAAAATACAAAACAACCTTGGACATCTCCAACGGATTCTTTTGTCAAAACATAGCACCAGAGAGCAGATATTTAACTGCATTCTCAGTAAATGGCACTCAAAAACAATTCTGTCGGTTAGCCCAGGGGTACAAGAATAGCCCGGGGGTATTCTCAGCGAGAGTAACAGAATTACTACAACAATATGATGATGAAGCATTATCTTATGTCGATGACATTTATTTAACAGATGATGACTTGGAGACTCACTTGAAAAGAGTGAACACCATAATACTTGGTTTCGCTGCAGAGGGTTACAAATTCAACTTCAAAAAGTCCAGAATTGCCCATCTGACGGTCCTATTCTTAGGATATGAGTTATCAAGTGAAGGCAAAAGCCTGGCAGACAATTTCCTAGAGAAATGTGCCGTAATCCAAGCTCCTAAAACACTAAAAAACCTACAGTCAATTCTAGGCTTCCTAAATTTCGGAAGAACTTACATTGCTAATTACGCAGAAAGGGTCAAGCCCCTTTACGATCTAATTAAACCAGACTTTAAAAGATCCAGTTGGACTCAAACTCACACAGAAATTTTGAGATCCTTACAAACAGACATGCTAATTAAAACAAAATTAGAAACCCGTGATAATACACGCAACCTTGTGATCCGAGTCATCCCAGGGAGATGCGGATTCACATACCTAACCTCTAATGAGGGAGATAAGGTACCAATTGCATTTAAATCGCACTTGTACACTAAGGCTGAAATGAAATTTAGCCCAACGGAAAAAATTCTTACAGCAACACAGACAGCTATAGCAAAAGAACGAGCCCTGGCACAAGGTAAACGAATAATAATCGTGACACCAATACCAGCCTTAGAGGCGGTAACAAAGGCAAGCATTCCAAATGCTAAAGCACTCCATCCAAGATGGATACAATGGGCTAACTCTCTTGCTGCAACAGACGTGGTGTACGAATTTGATCCTTACTTAAAAACACAAGAATTTCTACAATATGAATTCGAATGTCCTCTGCCAACCGAAATTCTGCCTCTAGACCAATACGGCTGTATAATATATACAGACGGATCAGCACAACCCGCAGTAGGGGGTAAACAAGCTTACAGTGCTGCGTGCGCGATTGTTAAAGGTCGTTGGCACGAAGGGAAATTTAAACCAACCCTGACTAAGACCCAATCTCTAGGAGATTGCACAGCTCAGCGAGCTGAATTACTAGCATTCAAGATGGCGCTTGAAAATACCGATCGAGAATTCCCCACACTCATAGTGTGCGATTCGTATTATTGCGTTCAATCTTACAATGAATACTTGCAGATCTGGCTTCAAAATGGTTTCAAGGATGCGAAAGGAGGCACAATCAAGCATAAAATGCTATGGGAACAAGTAGCTCTTTTACAAAAAGAACTACCAAAGACTCACGTGATACATACACTGAGTCATCAACGTGATGGCGTTCACGTTGCAGGGAATTCATTGGCTGATGAGGCCGCGAAGGCAGCTGTGCAAACGGCTTCCGTAGCTGCCATCACCCGGTCAAAAACAAAAATAGACAGCGAAATATTACAAGCTGTCAGCGCTTCAGAAAAGGATTCGATAGAACCACTCCCTAAAGGCTTTCCAGTAAAATACTCATACATAACGGATGAAAACAATGTTCCTTTTGCTCAAATCCCTGGAGTGGGGGATAGGGCAATTCCAAACATGGAACACAGATTAGGACTAATAATAGCGGCACACGAAGGGCTTGCTTCTACCCATGCTGGCGTCTCAGCCACAGTATCATTATTAAAACAGAGATACTGGTGGCCGCAAATGAGAAGACAAACAAGGAACTATGTTCTAGCATGTGAAATATGTCAAAAAATGAAAGTATCAACTGTGAGACGTCCAGCACAGACGCCCCTTCTAATCTCGGATAAACCATTAGCCTGTGTTTATCTAGACCACTGCGGTCCCTTACAAAGGGACGGTAACTATAAATATATCTTGGTCGCAGTGGACTCATGAACGAGATTCATATGGATGTGGCCCCAGCGAACGGCTGACGCCAGAACTGTTATAAAAGATTTGCGGGTCTTTATCGGCACATACGCAATTGGCATTCTGCATTCGGACAATGGTCCTGCTTTTAGCTCTCGGGCTTATAAGGAGGCCATGGTCAGCATGGGCGTGCAATTGCGGTACTCTTGTCCATTTCACCCTGAGGGGAACGGAATTGTTGAAAGAAAAAACCGTGACATAAAGCAATCTATAACGGCAAAGGTATTAGGTTCGGGAGCTGGGTGGGTCAAACATCTAATAAGTGTCCAACGTAGTCTAAATAACTTGCCAAGAAATTCTCTGAAGGGATTCAGTCCGTACGAATTATTATTCGGAACTAGGATGTTGATCTCTGACCTTGATAGTCAGACTTCAGTGGTAATAGAAAAAACCTTTGATGTCAAAGACCGTTTGGCTATTTTGCAGGACTTAAACAAAACAAGAAAAGACCTGAGCAACATACAGTTGAAACAACAGCCAACAACCACTGAAGAATCACCACCTGTCCCAGCAAGACCTGTCTGGATTCCAAAAGTCGGGGATCTAGTCAGGGAAAAGATCGCGGTAAAGAAGGAATTTGGGCCTTCTTACAGAAAAGCAGTTCCTGTCTTGTCTGTCAACGGGACAAGATCAGTTGTACTACCGCCACTTGCTGGAAAAAAGGAGAACCGAGTTGTATCCATCGACCTGGTAAAACCACAACATGTGGCCGATAACAAACAGTAGGCCAAGTGGACTCCCAATAAGTATCAGAACACCAAGGTTTGCTACCAGTACAGAGGTCCTATCAAAGAGGCTCATCACATTCGAAACGCCTACAGAAGAACAACAAGGACTATGCAACAATGCAATAGAACTTAGACCTCTGAAAACCCAAATAAAGACATTTAGTAGAGACACACCAATCTATACAGAAGTACCAAGTGAAAATGCAAGAAACAAAAATCCTGAACCGATTGGAACAATTAACAGAACTGCATCCGGTTACTTCATCAACTTCGATGATTCCTCTGACGGTTTCAGCGAACAAAAGACACAGCCATCATCAAAATCCTTTAAAGACAAAGCGAAGGAACTTTTGAAACAACTAAAAGAAACATATCTGATTTCTCCATGGATTGAATTTTGGGTGGGTTTTGGTGCATTTATCCTCATACTTTGGCTCATCATGGTATTTACTTTGGGACGCTTCATTGAGGGAAAATATGCTAAAATGGACACAGCAAGTCAGAACATCAACTTGGTCCTCAAACCACACACATCTTCACACGTCGAGAAACGAGAACTTTCTTCAGAACTTTCTTCAGCCAACTTCACAGCAATTCCAATACCTGGTGGGGTAGCCTGGGACAACACTGACTATGAAATTTATGGTCCGGTCGAGATCCTGAAATATCCACACCAAATCAAGATCTCTTTGAGTGACTTTGCAAAACCAAACTCATTTGCTGATGATTGGGACTTTGAAAGTATTAACAATATGATGTCTGACTTAGTAATGTCTGCTAAATTTACAAAACATGATTATTTGCAAGGTTCTACAAATTATGATAGTATGTATTGCTATAACCACTATGGTAACCATTTCTTGCATAAATCTGCACAACCTAGAAATGTTTTAAATTATAATCAATGGGAACATTGTGCTACACCTCCAAAAGGGAGCTCTAGAACCGTATATGACAAATATTCATATTTTTCAGGTTTTAACATAACTAATGCTGAAACATTTTATTACAAATTGTCAAACAAGACAGGGATGAAAACCATGATAACCAACACAAAATTGATATATTCGGATTCTTTCTTTGAAAAAATGAATACTTTTGGATTTGATTATTGGGACAAACATGTTGATTTGAAAAGTGTTTGGGGTACAAAAGAATGGCAAGTACAGGGTATAGAAGCTTTGTTTAGAGCCTGCATGATCCCAGAACAAATGATATTTTTAAATGACACCGTCCAACAAACCACCTGTCTTGGCCTAGCAAAAATCAAAGATTTAAATAACCTATCTATTCCAAAGCCAACAATGTTTAGCAATAACTCTGATACAGATGAAGGAATAGACATAAACCATATACTTAACCAAAACAGAACACATCCTGATTGGAAACAATGGTTGATCTGGCCCACAGATACAAATAACTGTCAAGATAGATTCCTGAATAAAACACAGGGTTTCAAAATGACCAGGCCAGACCCTAGATATCCCCAAAGACATCACCCAGGGATAATAACAACCTACAGTGTGGGCAAATTATGCCTTCAATGGCTACAAACTTCCACACTGCCTGAAATTAAGCAACACCTAACTTTACTTACTAATGGTGCTGACTTGCGTGATTTCATACTGGGACCACGCAAACAGCGTCATACGCGTTTCATAGCAGCCTCTGTATATGCAGCATACAATGAGGCCTGGAAGGTTACTCAAATTGAGACAGCAGAAAGAATACGGGAAATTGACCGTATTAATTTGGAAAAATCACTTTCTGTAGTGGACAATGGGTTAATGACTCTGTCCTCCAGAATTTTTTCATTGGACAGCATTGTGTCTTCAGCAATCGATATATTATCGCAAGACTTACTATTATTACAACATGGTCAGTCACAATTGCGTTCTATTGTACAGCTTGGTTGGACGTTACAAAATCTGCGTTCAGGCTATGTGCCTTGGCGTTTAATCAACACAACGTCACTATTCCAAATCTTTAACCTTACTGATAGACAAATCGGTATGGCGCAGAAGGGTGCTGATTATACAATCTTGAGCATTGAAAAACTAGAAAGATTACCAATGACAATGTCAGAACGACCTGTCAGTGAATGGATAATACACGGAATCATAAATATTCCAATCTCAACCTTCAGGTTTCAATACTGCCAAAAATATATACAGGCTGGCATGTACGAGAAATTGGGAAAAGGGTACCTTAAAACAACTTGGAACCTGCCCTATTCACATGCATGTGTCAGTAACAAAGGACAGAAAGTGTTTCTTAGTGGCAACAATTGTGCTATGTCACTGAGCGGCACTCTTCTGTGTAACGGTATTAGTTTGCACGGAGCCTGTGAAGGGAATTCATACAACCTTTCATGTCACCAGCAAGGCGCACCTGCAACTGAAATAGAACCATTCTTTCAAAGACTCTATAATGGGAGTTACATTCTTATTGTAGACCGCAGATGCTGTAGTCTTATGCCCGGGACTCCTTATCTCGTCACTACGACGGCGAAGGTCAAGTGCTGTGGACGTTCTTTGTTCCCCAGCTCCTTTCCAGACAGGGAGGCAAGGGCATGGCCCGGTCTGAAAATTACTTCTATTCGAATAGACACTTTAAGCAGAATGAAAACAGTGCTTCTTCAGACGCCTACAAGGCTCACGTCATCTAAATAAACGTATGATCTACAAGTCGCAAGGACGACTGCAGAGATACATACATTATTATCAACCAATTCCCCCGTACATTTCGCGGAAATCCTGAGCGAAATCTTAAATATTTCTGATACCACAGGGGTCTCAAAGGTATTTAAGACAGTATTTTCGATGGCATTAACACCATTCAAAGCCATACTGGGTATTTTTCCAGACTTCGTCCATTCGATTTTTGGCGGACTTCCCCTGATCCTAGGACTAATTGCAGGAATCCTATTCCTAGTCCTTATTTTTCGTTATGGCAACCTATGTCACAGAACAAAATCTCACGACAATGGAAGATACGATCCTAGCCATTGGATACCGGGACCGGATATCAAAAATCCTGGGACTCTCCCGGCTTAGAGACCTAAACATGACTTGGTTTCTATCATTTCGACCAATGTGGCAAAGGTGTGTTTTACCTGTACTAAGGTGTCTGCTATGCGGAGAAGAATGCGTGTTAGACACCTGTCTGACGCTACAATCGGATGCGCCAGTGGATGCAGATACACTGTTGGTTCCTACCAAGGTTCACGCACTGTGCTGCCCTCAAAGGCTGCCAATTCTGATGACGGCATTCCTGGAATCTTCACCACTGCGATTGAAGAGTAGTGAAGTTCAAGATGAAAGCAGCATCGAACAGGTACGACCTTCTGTCAGCAATGCAAATCAGAATGTCAATGGAGACAATCATGCGCATGAATGCATGGTTACCCCTATTTCCGACTTAGTGGAACTTTCCCATGAAGCTGTTGACAGTTTTTTCGAAAGCCTGAATGATATGATGTTCTCTCCGGAACAGAAATAGAGACTTTTGAGTAAACTCGCACACGGCGTTCCCTGAATTCGGCCTTCAACTTTAAAAATAAAGTCACATGAACAATTACAATCCAGTTCACGGACAGCAACTTTTTTCAGCAAGCCCCTAAAATATTTTTCTATATATTTTTTCCCGGGACACTGATCTTCTGCTTAAAGTAAGAAACTATTCCTAGAGAACTAAGATTTCTATTTTTTTAGATTCTTTATAGTCTTTATATAGACTTTAGCTGCCCACTGGTATGTTCACAACATATTTTATGTGATGAAATGGTTTCGACTTTTTTTCTGTATAGCCATATTAAGAGCCATTTCATGTGTATTTATCATATACCAACAAACAATAATGCATAACAATGCGTGTTTACTTTTGCATTTGATTCATAGCTTAAGTGCATACGATATATATGACTGCAATTTTTCAGTATATTTGAAAATTTCAAAATGCATTTATGTATTTTGGGGTGGTAAGGTATACACTATACTCTATAGTATGTTGTACTATGTTATACTATGCATAGATTAGTAGATATGACCATAGTTAGCGTGGAGTGGGTGTCGTGTATTTCTATAGGTTCTGAATCGATCCCCCTATTCCTGACCCTATTCTGGTTAAACTACCTAGCTAGTTAACTTACAGTCAGCCCATGAGGCAAGAAATTCCCCATGATGCAGATACCGTTATCTGACGCAGTCACACTATGGCACAGGAACGTGTTATCTGATTAGGTCATAACGCTTGAGATCTAATTAGACAAGCGATATTCCTCCAGCCCCTGATAAGGCATACGACGTTCTCATAACAAATCAAACCTATGACAACCTGGATAATCCGTGCGGCCATTGTTTTGATTTCACAGAGAACTTTAGTAAAGAATGTGCTAACGAGCAAGTCGTATGACATCTTTATTGACGTACCTATGTCCATCCTTACGTCAATCCCGGCACCTTTAAGGTATAAATATTGCCGATCTTGCCCTATGCAAAACACACGCGTGGTGACAAGACGGAGCAGCCATACTTGCCGAAGCCGAGAGCAGAAGCAGACCCCGCAGGCAGCAGCCCCGCCTTCCTGACGCGCTGAGAGACGCGCTGCTATCTCAAGCCGAGAGACCCAGCACCGGCGCTTCCGGGTAGCCCTCGCAGGCAGCCTGGAATATCGAGAGCAGAGAAAGAGATACCATTCCTCATTCATCCTAAATTCCAGGTACAGAACTGAATAACCCCTCCTAGAGAATTCTTTAGTTATTCACTTGGCAAAAACAAACTTAACTTAAACTGTAACTTTCTATTCCCGCCCACGCATTAGACTTAGGTCAGGTACACGGGGTAGGCGTATTTAGAAACACCAGTTGAGTATGTTTAGTCAAATGTATATGTGTATGTAAATATATTTTAATCATTTTAAACATCATATGGCTCAGAAACCATATCAATGTTTTTACAGTATTATTTTATACTATTGCTTCTAATGTATGCACTTTACTTAACTATAAGTATCGCAATAATATCGATCCATTTCTCTTGTACGAGAAAAGAGACTGATCAATAAATAACACCTTTTATTGAACACGCCCGTCTCTTCCTTTTCTCTACATTCTGATGAGACTAAGAATGCACGTACTGACTGAGTAAAATAATTGCCTTGTGCTCACACGACTCTCGAGATTGACTCTTGATTAGGGGAGAGCAAAGTTGTCATGTTCTATGGTTGTCAGAAACTAAATCCCTTCTTGTCTAATCAGGGAAGTTAATCCTTCCTTGAACATTCGAGAAAGTTTCTAGCGAACTCTGAGCTTAGCTGGCAAACCCAAAAATTAAGTCTAGTATCGACAGTAGTAGACCTAGTTAACGTCTGGCCTAGGCCTTTACTGCTGTAGGTACTATTCCAATGCGCAGAGCCTATTGGGAAAATAGGAACTACACTACATCACCCCTAAGGTCTCCTCTAGGTGCCCCAGGCTTAGGGTGCCTTGTAACTATAACTATGGACATTATAAAAGATGTTCCATATGCCCTAGTGAGGGAAAATCTGCCAATTTCGCATTTCCTCATTGTAATGCATTGGCTTCCTAGGCTATGATGGGACTACTGTAATAAAGTATAATTGTTGACAGAAAGGAGCTAAAAATAGAATTCAAGGACTTCATTAATAATTGTAATAAATCCAACAACTTGTCATTGATAGATTTGTTATAACTATTACAGAAAATAAGTTATAGAAATGTCTTTTCTGTGAGCCAAAATCCTGCCTTCCAGCAGACCTGCTCTGATTGGCCAGCCTCTGGCAGGCTGAGCCAAGCTCTCTTAATGAGGTGTGAAGTGGCCCGCTAGAGAGACAAAGGATTTCCTGTAGAAAATAATGACAGTGCAGATGGCAGGAAGTGGGTGGAGGGTGAAACTGGTCTTCAAACAGGGGATGACAGTTTGAACAGGACACAGCCTCACCCCCATATCCTACACGCCCAGTCAGAAAGAAGCCCCAGTAATTAGATTAGTGAGGGGGCTGGAAGGGGAGTGATAGGGAATCTTAGCCACACCAGTGGGTTGGCTTAGCCACATCTAACTCTTCAGGAGAGACTTTCTCCATTTTGGATTTTAGAGGATTAGTACTTTCTGTGAAAAGAATAAGCCACACTTTAGAGGAAGTGGCCATACACCCACATCCTATTGGTCAGGGATGCCCCTCGTGCTTGACGCCCAGGAACACTGAATAAATATGGCAGAGCTGTCAGGCAACTCAGATCTACTGCCTGGGACAACAAGGGGAAGGACTGCCCTGCTGGAACTGTACCCAAAGGACTGATCCGGCTGCACAATCTGGTACCACAGCCCAAAGGACTTTGCCTGGCTTCACAAGAATTAATAAGTGGCCTCCCTGAAAACTACAGGTTAACAGAACCCATCCCTCCTGGAGTGTGTCCAGTAGACTTTTAAGAATTTGGCCAAGTGCATTGTGGAAATTGTAGTCTCAACATCCAGAGTACCATCTTAGAGCTTCTAGACCCCTGGATTGGTGTTTTGGATACTTTGAACCCGCAAGAGGAACTTCAGGAAGAAGTTTCAGTAGTTTGGAGAAGTTTGGGGCAACTTTTGTAAAAAGCTCCATAAGCTGCCCAGGTGCACTGTGGGAGTTGCAGTCTCAGAAGACTAGAAAAGACAAACAAGAGCATCTGAACCCTTGGCTGGTGCTGTGGAGTGGACAACTTTCCTGCAAAAAAGAAACACTTTTGGAAGTAAGTGTATAAGTGTTACATCGTGGGTGGCCTGAACTCTGGACTTTGTCCTGGTACAGCGCCACCTTTTTTTTAACCCTTTGAGCGCTATTTGCTTCTAAGCACTAATTTTACTTTTAATCTTTAAAAAATCATACCTCTGGTTCCCTACATTGGTTCTTTGTAGTAATAGTGTCTATTTGATCATAGAAATGTAACCTATTTTCATAAATTGGTGTTAGATTTTTATTTTCTATTGTGTCCTCCTTATGTAATGTATTGGTGTTTTTAAATGCTTTACACACCTGTTGCCTAAGTTAAGCCTGTCTGCTTGTTGCCAGCCACCTAGGGTTGAGCAAGTGAATAATTCATTGAAACCTTGACTGAACCTTTTATTGTGTCTGTGGCCTTATCACTAGTGGTAAGTCCCTACTTATCACTACTAATAAACCACTTTCCAACGTATCTCCCCTGCAAGCAGGATTTATTGTAAAAATTAGAGTACAATCGATCAAGAATTCCAATTTGCTCTAATATCTTGGAAATATTTAAAGGTGAGAAAAAGCACTTATACACAAGTTGAATTGAGGGCTGCATTCAATGTGGTCCCAAGTCGTATGCTATGGAAAGCCCTCAAGTCAATGAGTGTACCATTTTGCATATTGAACATCTCAATAAGGCTTCATGAACAGAACTATGCCCAAGTAAATTGAGCTAGCGGGTAGAGCTTACAGGTCGCATCCCCATAGACGGAGGAGTTTGCCAAAGGCACGTCGTAGCACCAACTTTGTTTTCTCTATCTATAAACAACATAATTAATTCTCTCAATGAGTGTGTTCATGACTCTTCTAAACTGCAGAGCAAGTCAATCCCAGCACTTCTGTGTGCAAACAACACTTTCTTCATCTTGAGAATCCCTTATAGAGCAAATTAAAAAATTTCAATAACCAAATTCATGACCCTTAGCCCACATAAGTGCTTTGGGAGTGTCTTGGGATGTTGGGGATCCATTTCGTCAAAGCCGAATAATTTGACTCGTGGGCATCAATGTCGACAAGTCAATCACATGGAATCGCACATCCAGAAGAGTAGTTCCATAATGCCCCAAAGATATGCTGCTGGTCTCAAAATGTTTATAGCTATTATGTCTGGGTCACCGTCAATTAAGATATACAGAGCCAAGGTAGAAACTTCAGCTCTTTATAATGAGCAGCAATTTGGGAAATGGGTAACATAGAAGATCTGCCCTGGAAGTTGACCAACTTAGCCATGCACAGTGATGTCATCAATTCAATTAATTTCTGCGTAAGGGGGTGTCATTTTACGAAAGGCACCCCTACTGGCTTTGGCAAAAGGTCAAAACACCAAGATAGTCAAGCCTATTGGCTTTGCAGGGGATCACCACATCAACATATAAAAAGGCAAACCTATTTGCTTTGTCAAATGACACCAAATCACTAAATCAACCACATGTCATAATTTTCCAATAAAACCAATGGAATCTTTAACCATAATCCAGTAAATTCATTATTAATGCACTTATTGCAATGTTGAAAAATTGAACTTGTCACTAAACGTTTTGAATCAAGCACTTTTTTTCAAAAAAGATAGAAGGATATGTTTGAGTCTTTATTTAACACTCTTCTACACAAATAAGCCAGCAATAGACCAACCACAAGGGGGCACACGGTCCATCCGACGAGCATACAGATCCAGCTCAAAGTGCTTTCAGAATAATGGGAAGCTCTCCTGGGGTCACATATTCAATGACCGAGAAGACTTACTGCATGTTTACTTGTAATATTCCTGGGGAGGGCTACTGCACTCGCTGTAGTCCCCCACAAGGTTTAAATCAATCGTTGGTGGTCCCCTGCTCCTCCTAAGGGCACAATGACATACAAAAAATGCAAAAACAAAGCCCTCGTAGGGCATTATCGGGTGCTCTTTTTTTGAGCATTGAATATTTGTTTTTGTTGCTCTGCACATCCCCACATCAAGTCAAAAATACTTTTATTGATTCTTCAAAAACCATAAAAGGATGGCAAACCATCATAAAACACAGAAAATTAAATGAGCATTTTTTTTTAAAACATGAGAGAGGAGAAAAAACCTTAGAGTCATTACCACAGTTAAAAGGCTAACATGTAGTACAATATGTTTAAGAAAAGTCAGCAATCAGGTTGTTAATTAGCTGCTTAGCTTAGATAAATTTTTTCCAGTTCCTTTGCTGCTATTTTCCAGAATTGTATTGCATTACAGGAGAGGGGAATAGATAGCCCTCCAACACACCTGATGACTGAAGTTCTACATATTCTTATCTGTTCATTCCTTAAAATCTCCCGAAGACATCCCCACATGTTTTTTGTTCATATTTTTCATGGGTGCCCGGTTCCACCCGGGGCACCCACACCACAAGATATTGTTGTGGGGCACTTGGGTAGGCTCAAGGCTCCCCACAACTCCGCCGGCTATGCAGCCAGCACCCATGCTGGGTGCAGGATTCAGTAAAAACATTTTTTAACACTTTTGTTTTTGGTGAGTGCCTCAGTCCCACCCAGGACCCCCACAACTAAACCTCTTGTGGTGGGAATGGCCAAAGGCCCCTTTGGCCCCACTGGCTCCCCATACAGCACTCATCCTCGGGTCCCAGTGGGAGCTGGTCACAGTGATTGTGTCTGTGCTCCCGCTTAACGGGCCCTCCCAAAGTGAGAGCAATCCAACATTTAGTGCAAAGGCTCCCCGGGACCAATACCCGGCTTGGGGAGGGGGGGTGGCACGCACAGACCCCCTCATTATTTACATTACATTGAGCCCAACCTCATCCTTTGCAGTGCAAGCAATGCTCAAAGCCCTTGCACCACCAAGGATGCTTTTGCAAAAAAGTCCTAATTGATCCACCTCATTAATATTAATGAGGCAAGATTCTGAAAAGTGCTAATGCTGGGATGGAGTAACAGCAGACCCCCATCCCAGCATTTTCAGTGCATCTGCATTGTGAACCCTTTCCTGTAAGGGGTCAAGGTTCACAATGATGCAAGCAGTGGCACATTGTGAATGTTACCTGGGGAAGGACATACAGTGGTTCATGGGACTACTGTTTGGGGCCTGCAGCCTCTAGAAGCAGAATGTGAGTTGTCTACATTTGACAGCTCACATTTTGGGAATGGATACTGCCTGCCCTGAAGCAGGAAGGAACAAACCATTTCATGCTTTTCGACTGAAACATGATTGCAAATTATTTGTGCATTTGTATTTTGTATCACAAGAGGTAGGAATGCTGCTTGTGATGTCCAATGATGTGTAATGCTTGCTTTGCAGTGATTCGTAATGTCCATTAAAAAAAGGAATACACTTTGATCCATTGCAAACAGCGATTTTAAGTCAGTTGCACTTGCTTTACAAATGCAAAGGCGTTTATGTGTCAGGATTGTGATGCTGTATATGGATTTGATATGTCTTACTCCTTTAATGGAAATGCATTAAGCGGCCAAGTCTGAACCTTTTCAATTTGTCTACTTCCTTTGGCAAATACAACGGGGTTACCTTAGGTTAAGATGGAGCACTTTCTTCATCTGGTTTATTTCTCAGGCACCCTCGGATCCCACTTCAGAGTTAATAGCTTTCAGAGGACCTGCAACATGTTCAGTCTCGAGACGGTTGTGAAATATTAATGAATTAAATCGTTAAGACTCCGTCTCAGACTTCCAAGGGGATGTTTATCTCCACTCCTCGGCCTATTAAAATAATGCCTTAGCTTTTCTATTTTATCACCAGTGCACTATAAATAAATGGATATTTTTTGCATTCATTAACCCTAAATGCGTTTTTAATTACTTCCGATAGAATTACACTGATTTTTAATTTCATTGCATTAATTTCAATTCGGCATTTTTCATTTTCGCTTTCGGGTTTCAAGCTTCAGTTTTCCAGGATGATGAGCATGAATTCAGTGGTAATTTATTCAAATATTTCTGGCAGCGCAACCGTTTTTTAAAGTAACCTCAATTTTATTAATGTATAGTATGTCACCATTTCTTGTAATCTAGTAAAAGAGGGGAAGAGAATCTTGTATGCACTAAATTGCATGCCTTAGATGTAGTACATTTGCCAAAACCGCAGCAATCCTGCCCTACACTGCCACACCCAACATGGCCACCTCCTACGTCATGCATGAGTATGATGCACGGTCCACACTAATGATGCTCATCAATAGAGGAATTATTAGACATGGAGTCATGCTCTCCTATCTCGCCAACATACACCAGGTGACCAGCACTGTTGGTATCCCTTTGAACTAGTTGCCTCAGCTATAAATGCGAAACAACCTTTACAACTCAACTTTTACAACGCAACATCCATTACAACGCATGCCATTACAACGCAACCATTACAACGCATGGCACTACAACGCATGGCACTACAACGCATGTCATTACGACGCATACCATTACAACGCATAACATTACAACGCATAGTACTCTTACATTATCCAACACTTACCCTACAGTTGCACCCCCTGGAGTTAGAATAGTCATTTTTACCTCTACACTATCCAACACTTACCCTACTGTTGCACCCCCTGGAGTTAGAATAGTAATTTTTACCCCTACACTATCCAACACTTACCCTACTGTTGCACCCCCCTGGAGTTAGAATAGTAATGTTTACCCCTACACTACTACACTCCAATACTTACCATACATGCAATGTAATGTTATGCGTTGTAATGGTATGCGTTGTAAAGGTAGTATGCATTGTAGTGGAATGCGTTGTAAATGTAGTTTTTAAATTTGTAATAGCATGCGTTGTAATGGAATGCGTTGTAATGGATGTTGCATTGTAAAAAATGCATTGTAAAGGTATGCGTTGTAAAAGTATGCATTGTAACGGCATACATCTGCTATAAATTGTTACATTTCAACAAATCTGCTTACTTAACTGAGCTTTTTGCCATGTTAGAATGCAAAGATGAGAACCAGGAGCTTAAACTCCCTCTATTTCAAGGTTTTTGGCAACAGGACCTCTCTTGCAAAGAAACACCTTTCTTTGGTACTGAGCCCTCCACTTGGAACTTTTCACTCCTTCAAATGAGAGCTAAACCCACCATTTACCGCAATTAGGAAATACGTAAAACAAATCTCTTCCATATTCTCATGTTATGTTATGTTGTGTTATGTTAGGTTATGAATATTTGTAGATAACACAATTTACCTGGGAGAATATCCTGGCACTGAAAAGCAGGAATGACGTGTGCCGAGCCAGGGCCGAGACTAGTTGATGAGCCATGTCTTCAGTTTTTTGGGAAATTCAAGAACTGAGAAGGTGCCTCTGATGTGCTGGGGTAGGTTGTTCCAGGGTATGGGAGCGAGTTAGAAGACGAACCAGGCCTGATTCTGCATATGCGGAGGATGTGTGTGAGTATGAGTTCGGCTGAACGGAGGTGTAGGGTAGGTATGTGAAAGTTAATGGGACTGTTGAGGTAGGTGGGGGCCAATGATGGCCAAGGCTGTGTATGTGTGCTTGAGGAGTTTAAAGAGTGCCCATTTGTGGATGGAGAGCACCTGGAGACCTCTGCAGTGTGGAGTTATGTGGGTCAGGGGGGTAAATCTGAGTGTGAGTCTGACAGCCAAATTCTGTATGCTCCAGAGCCTTCTGGTCAGTTGCGTGTCGATTCCTACGTAGTGTGTATTCATGTAGTCTAACTTGCTGGCGATGAGGGCCTGGGTGACAGTTCTGCAGGAGTTGAAGGAAAGCTACTTGATAATGTTCTTGAGCATCTTGAATGTATAGAAACAGGTGGAGGAATTAATCGTGGCTTTCACAGCCCATGAAGATCCTGCAAAGTATTCGCCCCATGTTAACTTCTTATCATTCTCTCCAAACTGGTCCTCCCCATTACTTCATTTTTTAATCCTCAATGCTATCCAGTTTGTTGTGATATAATCCAAACAGATAATGTGTAGCGGTGTAAGATAATAACAGTCCAGGTACCCTATATAAAATAAATAAACATATAAACAATCTCCTTCATTAAATTCTCCATCTCAGCTCTTAGATGGGCCGAACACTGTTTGTCATTGATGGTCAATGCTGCACTCTTTTTTGCACTGTGGGAATAACAAATGAATGTCTGTCATTGAGATGTAAAACGTTTCATGTCTTCTTCAAAATTATATTCAGCTTTAATTTATTCCCTTTTATTCAACTTATTATTTGATGTTTATCATCATAGCTAGGTGTGTAAAAAAGTGGCTTGTGTTTATCTCACCAGTTTAAAGTCATTTCCTTTTGGGCTTGCAAGAAGAGATGTATTGATGAACACACGTGTGTCGTTTACAGTTTCAACTTCTTCTGTTGTTTTCCTTTCTCATTCAATGTTTAATTCATTTTGGGGCCTATTCTGATGTCGGTCAGAAGCCTCCGACCGCTAGTCGGAAGCATTCTGACCGTGGTTGGACACTTTCCGATCGACTTGGTCGGTTTGCAGTCCGACCGCCCGATTACGATGTCGGCGGTCAGAATGTAAACTGGCTGGTCATTCTAACTCGGTTCCAACTGGCTCCCGGAGGATTCCTGTTGGTCGGAACCACACGGCAATCCCCTATGGATAGCATTTCTGCCATTGGGATTACGATGTTGGTCTCTAACAGCCTTTCCGTGCCGGCCTTTCCGACACGGAAAGGCTGTCGGAAAATGACTTTGGGGGCCCTTGCATGGCCCCTTTGCCTCCACAGCCTACGGTTTGTGGTCAACGGGGTACCCAGGGTACCCCCTGTAAAACCCTGCACTGCGTAGCAGGCACCAAAGGGTGCCTGCCACAGAGTGCATTGTTTTACACACACACACCCATTTCTCTATAGGAGCCTGTATTATGGCCAGTTTACAGTCGTAACACAAGCTCCCATAGAGAACAGTGGGAATCTGACAGAACAGTGTTCGGTCGCATTGCAATCAGGCAGTCAGAATCGCCGACCTGAGGTTGGTCGTCCCGAGTTCAAGACGGTGTCGGTCAGAGGCAACTCCGACCGACACTGTAATAAGCCCCTTAGTGTCATGACATCTATGACCATCTTACGAAGCAGACCTGAATGAATCTTTGTGAAGCAAATAACTTGTTTCTGCACATCATGGCATACAATGACTAGAAGACTTTAGTTGTAATAACCGTGTGATGGGACCCTGAGATTCTTCCACCAGACTTTAAAGTTGCTTCGACTCAGCAGACTCAATTCCTTTTTCAATTCTGAAAGAAGCAAGAGAACTGTCTCTTCAAAGAACACCCTTCACTCTCTGACAGTTAGTCTACTCAGCTCATCCAGATGTGAGTCCACGCTTTTGGGCTACTATCAGTGGTGGTCACCAGTTCAGTGTTACAATTCTCACTCCCACTCTTCCACCAGATTATCAGAATTTGCCATTCTCCCCTCGACAGCGCATGCTTTTCCTGAACCCTTAATTATAAAATCCCCTCTTGTACAGCACACTTTTGCTTTGGAGCTAAGTTTGCACTCTATAAATCAAAATTGATTTAGGGATTGTTGATCAATGATCAATACTGGATTTAGCCTTTTCAATGGATTTCAGGACACCTGCTGTGCATCTAAATGCTTTCTTTGATCTAGCTGATTGATGTGCCTTGTCCATCACATAGGAATTCCAGAGCTTGTACTTTTTAGGGATGTATGACGTTATAACGCATACTTTTACTCCGCAGACCATTACAACGCGACTTTTACACCGCATACCGTTACAACGCATAGCGCCTTGGGGCGCTGGATAGTGGTAAGTATAATTTACTATTCTAACTCCAGTCCCCGTGGACCCTAGGGAAGGTGTTGGATAGTAAATTATACTTATCCCCTATCCTAGAGCGCCCCCCAGCGCAATGCGTTGTAATGGTATGCGGAGTAATGGTCGCGTTGTAATGGGTCTGCGGAGTAAAAGATCCGTTGTAACGGGTGTATACCATTTTTTAGTACTTGAAATTCAATTGCCCTTGCCATGATGACTCCTCTGAATGCCTTATAAATATCTTGTACTTAATTGTATTGTTACATTTGATTAGTGCTTCTTATCTCTGCTGAGACTGTGAGGCAGTTTGATTTGTATCAGTACATGGGTACCATTTTAGAGTATAAGGTTGAAAGGTTTTCCTAGCTGGGAAATGTTGGTTGAGGTGCGTGAGGGTAAGAGATGTGCTCCCGACATGCTGTAGCATATCTCAGCGATTGAGGATGTAGGATTGCGGAGATTGAGAAAAGATGGAGCCATGCATACAAAATTACACACTTATTGTAATCCCAATCTTTTCCTTTTAATGCGTGGCAACAGATATCTTATAAATCTGTCTGGAACTGGAGATGGTTTTCAGTTCCTCTTATTTGAGCAGGTTTCCAAAAGTTTGTGAATTTGGAATGGAGGGAAAGACAGTAATGAGGAAACCTTGAGTGCAAAGGTTTGCTTTGATAATAGATAAAGAGTTTTGGAAGAGAGTTATTTTGCTGCTTCTATACTTTGCTGGTGTTTTTTAGGAATATTTTCTTGAATTTTGAATCTCAAGTGATACTAGCGATACTCTTTGGGGAATGCACAGGGGCACAGGCATTTGTGTTTCTAAACGGGCTGATTATTTCTAGGTTACAATGTGGAATTAATAGCCTCCAAGGAAAGCTCTGTTAGTACATTGCTGTCTTTTCTAGGGGCGCTAAAACCGTTGCATATTCTCAAACTCTGTGCACATAAGATGTTTATAGTAAGTAGGTCCAGATGAAATTTAATTTACACTGGCATAAATTATAACATTTTGGGAATTTAATGTTACACTAAATTTCAAAATGTATGTCACTACGCCACATCCTGTATGTCACTGTTAGAGGCAGAATAATAACATAGGAGCTCAGGTACAATGCAAACTATAAGAATGGGAATGGCTATTATTAGCAGCAAATCCATTTTTCTCTTTTTTAGTGCAAACTGCATCCTCAAGTCAAATATTTTGTGCTAAAACATAGTGCTAAATGATGGATATGCATTTCATGTAATTATGCGAAATTATGCGTAATATTCCCAACATTTATTGCAATTCCTCGAAAGCTAATTACATGAATTTCGCCTATCCCTGGTGGTAAGTCTCTCTTCACAGTAGCTTTCATGTTAGCCTCTTTCTTTGAAGAGCTTTAGCCATCACTCTTTATAAGTGATGACCCATGTTCCCAAGACCCATTTTTACCAAGATCAACATCTGATTTCATATTAGATTTCATCTCGAACAGGGCATTTTTCAGCTACAGTCAGTACATATATTTACACAGCTATAGAGAAGAAACTAAACTCTAGACATACAGTGCTATACAGCCATTTGTATGGGCTATATCAAGGTGTTCTTATTCGAAGATAGGCCTAAAACAGTTACATTTCTTTTCCAGCAACATTCAGGCCTTTGTACAGGTGGCTGTCCTTCAGATTATCTGCCATCAGGACAGAACCTCTGAGCAGAGTATTGTTTCACTCCAATGCATTTTTATTTCTGATGCTGGTCTACAAACTCAACCTTTACATTGTATGGCAAACTGGACTTCAGTCATTGAAAGGGAATTAACTGGTTCAAAGCTTGATTTGGATCATTCCTGGTTTTATTTGCTTCTCATGCTTTGTATTTTCTTTGTATTATCTAAATAGGTCATTGCAGTCTTTTCTCAAATTGCTTTGGTTGTGTTGTAAAATACCACAGAAACTATTCCAGGTCAAGTCTGGCAAATTAAGGGCTGTAGGGAATAAGAAGGAATGACCAAGTAATGTATGTCACATATTGACAACTACCACTACTCATGTCATGACCTTTATCAGTGAAGCCACATGTACTACCACTCTTCCTTCCTTGACCTTTACCTCTTTCTCTGTCCTCTCTTTTTTCTGCCTTAATCTATCTGTGACACTTGCCATCCATTATTCTCTTTTCCATAACTTTATTCCTTTTACTACTTCTACTTGCTTTTCCTCTTTCCCAACGCTTCTTTCACAGATTATTAATGTACCTTTCATTCCTTTACTTGTATGCCTTATTCTTTTTTTCCACAGATGTAGATGCTTGCCCCTGCTATGCTGGTGTTGGCAGCCTACAATGCTTTGGCAATTCTTAGAAGGTCAATTCAAGGTCTTCTCTCCGCTCAAACACTTACCTGGTCCAAGGATGGTGGTAATAAAGACCCAGAAGCATTCTGCACAGAGTGCTCCCGTACAGTTTGGTATTTTATCCTTGCTTAGCTCTAACTTGATGGATAATTGTATGATGTTTTGAACCATCCACTGTCTCACACTATCTTTTAAAACCTAACATATCTCCATTGCAATATTGTGGAAACTCCAATTACCTCACTGTGGGTATTTTCTTCAATGTAGGGTGTCCAATCTAGGTCCAGTAGGCCCAGATCCAAGCCAGACTGGGAGTGTATAACCAAAGGATAATTTACACACATACAACTAATGTATATGGAACTAATTTGCATATTCATTGGTACACCCACTGATGGTAGAATGTTCTAAATTAAAAAGGGAGATACAAAAAACTAACATTGGAATGTAGCAGCTCCGGGCTTCTACCAGCTTCAACGGAGCTCTCAACATTCCAATGTTCTAATTCCATATGTGCTTTTACCTTTTGATATTTTGTCGTTCTTTATTCTTGTACCACAATAATGTTTGTGTGGATATTCAGGACTACAACCACTTCTAATGTAGTCCACAATCTGCCTGATTCCTATAGTAGTCATTCATTAGGTGAAGCACTGTGTTTTATCATTATTGGAATGCATTTCACCAGTGGCGGCTCCTTTGCCAAGGCGGAGGAGCGTCGGCCCACTGCTCTTTGAGCAGTGCAAAAAAGTTAAATCAAAATGATAATAGGATCATGTTATTATAGTTTTATTTTTCACTGCTGGCTCGAAGCCAGGTTAGGGCGGGGTGGGGCTGGCCAGAGCAGAGGGAGAAGTGGTGTGCCCTCCTTAAGTGTGCATGACAGTTTGGCCGGACCTCTTAGGCCCGCCAAACAGTCATGCATACTTTGCATGTTCTCCACCAGGCTGTAATGCACAGCCTGGGTGAGAACATACACAGGCTTCCAGTTCATCTCTGAGGGCAAAACCACGGGGGGTCAGACCAATCACAAAGTGGCTGTACAGCAGTGTCGTGATTGGGCGGGAGAGCCTGGGAGCCGTGGTGCTTCCGTTCTGCCAGTGCACTGCTGAGAGAAGAGGATGGAAGAGAGGTGGCAGCGTTCACAAGTAGGTTTATTTTATTTTATTTTTTCAAGACAGCCGCCACTGCATTTCACTATGCAATGTTCTGGGCCTTTTCCCAGTTCAGCTAAATGCTCCTTCTTGTCACTCATATTCAACTGATTTGGGAATTATGCTCACGCTTTTCTTGTGAATTTATAGATATTTCCTCTTTAACTAAATTCAAAGCTTAAACAGGCGAGGCAGAATTAGATGTGTGCTTCATTGAATATGTATTCTTATTCTTTAGAGCCAAAACACTGCACTACCTAGTATATTTTTTTGTACCCTCACCAAAATTCAAATTATGAACTCCACAATACAAGTGTGTGAAGATAACATTCGTCAGCAAAACTTACAACAGATGCACTCTGTGAAGTTGCTGACTTGGTGTACTTTGCACAATTTAAGCAGCAGGCAATGTTTAATTCAAAACAAGCGTTTTCTTACAAAATCTATTTTTGGGAAGAATTTTCAAGCTAAATCCGCTTTCGCAGAGATTTTTCCTTGCTGGCTTTCAATAGTCATTTAAAAGAACTTTACGAAATGGTTCGAGTTTGACCACGTTGTCCATCCATGTTTTGCATACCTCAAAAATTGATTCACTTCTCTGTGCTAGTGTGCACAAAAAAATGAATCCCATTCACCCCACTTAGGATCCAAACGCTCTAGCTGGGGACTGGCCAAGTACAAGATTAGTAGTGGGGGTAAAGTCCTTTCTTTTGGCTGTTAATTTATTTGTGATGCACCCTGCAATGACTGACAGCCTTTTAAGTGCATGAAGATATAATACAGTAAAGATCAAAGGATCATTAAAAGATCAACCTTTTCAGTGCTTTCTTATAAGCCAGCATCTTCTGTTTTTTTTTTGGTTTGAAGTGGATTCTTAGTGCACAATCTTTGGTGAAGCACTTAAAATCTTCTTCCTCCACCGCCACCTCTAAGACTTGCATTTAGTACAGGGAACAGTTAAGTGGAGCAGATTGAGGACTTGCGGGAAAGAGCACCAACGATGATTCACGATCACTATCACTACTACGGCTTGGCGACCCACTATAGCCGCTTCTGTAAATGCATGTGTAATAACGTGCATATTATCATTAACATAACAGAGTTGTATGAATTGTTGAAAATCAATACAAACATTTTTTTTAAAGAGGAGCATATAGAAAAACTGAAGTGTCTGGCAGGATGAATATGCCCCAAAAAAGCAAACATTTAAAAATCAGAGTCAGGGTTTTACACCTTACTCTGGCTTTGACCGCTTCAAACCCCTTAAGAGCCGAAACATAACTGCACTTCCATAACCCAGATATTAGAGAAATAGCTGGATTTGAGCCTTTTAGCTGTTGCATTTGAGATGAATATAAAATCACATTGAGTGGGTTAAGCAGTGGATTGTGTTCAAGATCATCCCTCAGCCCCACTCTGTTCAACATCTACATGACCACTTTCGTAGACATCGTCAGATCCCACGGACTCAACATAATCTCCCACGTAGACGACACTGAACTGATCTTCTCACTCACCAAGGAACCCTGCAACACCAAAACCAACTTCTGCAACGCCATGACCAATGTAGCCAAATAGATGAGAGATGACTGCCTCCAACTCAACTCTAATAAAACTGTAGTACTGATCTCCCGTAAGAACACCTCCGCATGAGACTGCAGCTGGTGGGCTGCCGAACTCAGACCCACACCCTTATCGACTGACCACACACGCATACTCGCCATCATCCTCGACAGCGAACTAACCAGGAAATGACAAGTTGACGCAGTCGCCTTCTCCTCCTTCTACACACTTCGCACGCTCAACAGAATCCTCAGATGGATCCCAACCAACACCAGAAAGACCGCCACTCGACACTCATCATCAGCTGCCTCGACTACGGCAACACCCTCTATGCTGTCATCTCCACCCAGTTCCTCAGAAGACTCTAGATCATACAGAACGCTGCAGCAAGACTCATCCTGGACTTTTCCAAAAGAACCGACATGGCCCCCCACCTGAGAGATCTCCACTGGCTCCCCATCCAGAAGGATGCCAGTTCAAGATCTTCATGCACGCCTACAAAGCACTCCACGAGCTAGGACCTGCGCACCGCAACCATTGACTGAACTTCCACTAACCTGCTAGACATCTGTGCTCCTCTTCACTCACTCTCTCACACACATACACACTGCGCACCCGCCTCAGCGGTGGCTGCTCCTTCTCCTACATCGCTGCCAAGACCTGGAACAACGTTCCCCTACAGCTCTGTACAGCCCCCTCACTGGCAGACTTCAGAAAGAGACACAAGATCTGGCTCTTTGCCAGAGACACAGCACTCAAATACCCCTAGGGGTGATAGTGTTGTACTTTACAAATGCTGTTTGTTACATATATTAAAAAGGACATTAAATGGGCGTGTGTGTGTGTGTGGATTGGGAAATTATACAAGATTGGGAAATGATACAAGAAGCAGGGAGATTTAGGGGTTTGCCCAAAGCCATATGATTTTCAGTGAGGGGCTGAAACTGAGTGAAAGATGGCAGCATAACTATTGAATCATGCACACCTCTAGGTCTAACTCGTGTGTGATGTTGCAGCTCGTCAGCAACAATTGCACTTTTGCGGCAAGTATTTCTCTTTTGAAATCTCAATTTTATTGAAGCAGGATCTGCAAACTTTGCTATTGATTACTATTGATTCAGTAAGATCTGCCTTAGAAACCAAACTCAGTATCACAATACTGCTAGATTGAGATCAAATCTTTTTTCCTAAACTGAATAGTGAAAAGGAGATTCATATTTTGATACCAAGTTGCCAAACTTTTACCTTTCTTTCAAGAAGGCCAGCAAGGGAATACAGAGAAAGCAAGTACAGAAGCATTGCCTTTGCGACTTCTCTCTAGAGACAGTCTATCATCTGATAGAAGATGATGTGAGCTGTGTTACTGTGACAAAAATAGTAAAGGGCTTAAAAAGGAAAGAATATGCTATACAGCTCCGTTTTCCCTTGTTTTTTTTTTTACATTTTAATTGTGTAAATATTTGTAAGAACTGTTGAGAGATTGGAGGCGCCAAGTCTTAGCAATTCACCAACCCACATTTATTTCCTATTTGTATATTTCTGGTGATGAGATATATGCTTACAGTAGCATTTTTTCCAAACCACAAATCAATGGCGTTAAAGAAACAAAAGGAAGATGCATGCTTTCTATTTTTGTTCTGTAAACCAGAACACAGTGTCTGCCTGAAGATCAATATCATTCAAAGCTTGTGAGGTGCCCTAGAAAACAGCACTGTTTTAAGCCCCACATTCGGAAGGTTTGCTACTGGCAATGCATGTTTTGTGTTGCAGAACCCGACAAGGTATAGTTCTGCATAGATATGGAGCAGCATAAAGATCAAATGAGTCACCAAATTCTATATTTTCTAGTGCTAATGCTTTACTAAAACACGCATAAACTATTAAACACACCAGTTTTTAGTTATTTACACACTGTTCTCCTTATAGTCAAAGTTCTTACAGAGTGAGATGTTTTATCAGATAAAAGGTAGGACAGAAGAATGGTGCTGTAGTTGATAAATATCAAAATATTCCCATCATTTACCCTTGTCATTAATTGTAATGAGGGACAAATTGGTCAAATGCAAAATGCATTTGGGACATTTTTTTTGATGACTTCTAACAGGGCTCCCATTAAAAAAATCCCTAAAATCCACAAATATAATCTTTTGTTTTTCTAACCAACCTAATTTTAGCTTGTTGAAAGGTAATGGCTAACTCATAAACTGGTCTATGTCATTCTGCATGCAATACAGCACCCTCAAGCATAAATAAAAAGATATTGTAAATCACAAGAATTATAGCGATATAGAGGCACGAGGTTGCATGCGAAGTATTGTTTTAAAGGTATGAACCTCTAAGGGTGACTTGAAAAATTATTTTCATGTTTAGTTGGGGTACTTTGTTCCTTATAATAAATGTGCCTGATGCCTCACCTGCTTGTATTTACCCCGACCTGCTTGTATTTACCCCACCACTGCCATAGCTGCCAAGTGATCCTTATTTAAATGAACACCTTCAGCCCGGCATAACTTTTTACCCTATACCACTGTTCCTGGTAGGACATGTTACAGTGTAGTTCTTTAAACTACAAGCCCCAGAATGCAGCACACAATTGGCTGTCAATTCATTACTGGCTGATGGTGTCCCCTCTGACATGGATCTCTTGGCAGTTAGAGAACAGAAGGATTTCAGGCAATAAAAAAACTCTTACTTGGCCCGAAGATTAAGCACGTTCCTGGTTGGAACAAATGAAACAAGGCACATTTGAAAAGAAATTCTAATCCCTCCCTAATTCGTGAGCTACCGAGAAAGGTCCTAAAAAAGAAATGTTTGGCCCATTTAGAGTCTTTGAGACTAACAAGCGAGATAACGAAACCATCTGTTACTCATGCCTTGCTTACACAAACGGAACCTTTAATACAACCATATCTCACTTATAACACCACAAGTTATGAACGATATCTGTTGGTAAGGTTCAGAATGAACTTATTTCATAGATTGGTCGCATTTCCTACTAGAAACAACTGGGCAAAAGTACTCCTTCCTTGTCCCTGTGATGGCCATTCGATACAGTCTACTTCCCATATTTTATTGTTCTGTACATTTTATTATAACCTTAGGAAAAAATGGCTTATACCCATTCTAAGGAGTAACGGTTTTAAACAATATCGTCCAGCATTGCTGTTCCTACAATTGTTACAGGGTGAGCAATTGGTTTTTCTAGTGGCAAACTTCCTCAAAGGTGTCGTTTCCCATCGTTTGACCAATGGGCCCCCTCTACAAATAACTGAAACTTGAATTTTAAAGATCTAACAAGTAATGCTTAGGTATCTGAATTCAATTTGCATGTTGCCAGTCGAATAACACTTTTAGCTTGTACATACTGTATTCTTAAATGTTTTATAAATGGTTAAATGATTGTATTTATTAATGATTATTTGTATGTTTTGTAGTGTATGCTTTTATGATTTGCAACCAAAATCGAAATAAAGCAATATTGAATGAATGAATGAATGAAAAGAAAAACAAAATATTTCTGTAGGAAAGCCAGCTGCTATACTCATGTTTTAAATGCAGCTAGTAAGAGACAGGTTTGAGAGTCAGAAACCTCTCTCATATTGGTAGTGGTGTCCAAGCTGGCAGGTGGAATTACAGCCACGGCACAGCGGAAGCAGACGGATATAGTCCCTCCCCTCAAAAAATGTGTGGCAAGTAGTGTGCAAATACCAGAGCACAGTTTCTGTGTGTCTCTAGAGGAAGGAGTTTGCATTTTTTCCTCCCTATTTCCGGAACCCAGAAAGTCTGGTGGGGGGATGCACTGTTTCTTCTGTTATAGCTGACTAATCAGGGTGTAGGAAAGGCCACTGTGGCATCACACCTCACTTGTAATAATTAGGCCCAGGAGAAATTCTACTTATGCTGGTGTAATTTCATATAATTTCTGCCAAATCTCGTTACACTTTTTACCCAAAATGCCTGAGATTATGCCATTACACTACATTGAAAAATTGACATTTAATATAGGTACAAATTCTATTGTTGGAACACAGAAGTATGGAGTACGAACCGAACACTAGTGGCAGGTATTCGCGTTATACACAATTTTACACTACTGTGTGGGGCAAAATGCATCATCGCATTCAAAATGGACACGAGACTGCATTTTCCATTAAAAAATAGCACAAATGCTGGATGGGCATTTTGTGTAACAACATGTGATTTTGCATAATTCTTTTCAGTATTACGCATACTTTCCCAAAAGAAATACCACCGATTTTGCCCAGGACTAGTAATGAGGGAGTAGTGAGTTGTGATATTTATTTCTGATCAGAGGCATCTTAGACCTCAAAACATTCCTTTAATAGTAAAAGTTTCAGTGTTTTCAACCTGGAGGTCTGTGGTGTTGATTGGTTGTTCATTGATGGCAATGCCAATGAGGTGCGGTCTGGCACCAAAGAGGGCTCGGCATAGACGGATTCCACCACTGAGAGATTAATATTAAGGAAGCTATGACAAAGTGTGGCCTGGAGGCGATGTACCCTTGGCGGATCGGCTAGGCAGGTTGATCCCGCCTCTCAATCAATGGATCTCCAGGTACAAAGTTTGTAGAAAGATTGTATGTCCCAGGTTTTTTCAGGATGTTAGGAGGACTACACTCTGATACCAGCCAAGGGCTCTAAGACCTCAGGAACAGAAGTTAGGGACCAGGACTCACTTCAACATAAGCCCTCAGCAGAGTCTAGGCAGGCCCATTTGAAGCTGGTTAGCTTGGCGTTTCCAGGAAAGCTGACAGATTTTGTGTCCTTGTAGAATAGCAGGACGTCAGCCAACTGACACTGGGAGTTAATTTTTTGCCCTTTATACAAATCAGAGCGGGTGCAGCCCATTAGGGTTCTTCTTACATGTTTCAGCAGCAGGTGAAATCCTTCATCTGTCTTCCACAGGTCCAGTAATGTTCTGAAGAGGTTGCTCAGGGTTGTCACATTTAGGCCTTGCGCTCGCCTGTGGGTGGTGGTGATTCAGAGCCTGACCCTAACTAATAGGGAGATTTATCCCAGGGGTAGCCCTGACCATTCTGTCAGCAATTGTAAGCTCTACAGCAACCAACCCCACTGTTCCCCTCTCTACCTAAATCTAACGTGGCAGAAGCCCAGGGGTGTGGCCAGGGAAATGAGTAACCCCATCCTATGTAATCACTCAAATCCGGTTCTGGGGGCAGTTTCTCTTGTTCTGGGATTGAAGCCTGGCTGGTTAGGAAAGCAAAGGAAGGAGCAGGTCCAATGGGAGAGGATGTAACCTTATGGCTAGAACGGTCGACGTCGAAACTGGGGAACCAGGTTCGAGTCTCGGTAACGACGCTCAACATCCCGTGATTCTGGGCAAATCACTTAGGGCCAGATGTAGGAAGGTCATTACCGGTCGGTAACGGACGAAATCGGCCGTTACCGACCGGTAAAAGGCTTTTCCTATGTAGGTGGCAAATTAACCGATTCGGTAAATACCGAATCGGTATTTACCGATTCGGTATTCACAGAATCATCATTTACCGATTCGGTATTTACCGAATCGGTAAATGAAATGTAGGAAGCACTTTGAAGAGTGCTTCTGTGCTTACAGGATTCGTTATTTACCACCAACTATTAGTTGGTGGTAAATAACGAATACCTCTGCAAATGCAAATCTGTGCATTTACACCTGTGCCATGTGACAGACATACATGCCCTTAGGGCATGTATGTGTGCCACATGTGCACACAAGCACCATTCAGGGGTGCATCAGGGTGTCAAAGTGACACCCTGCGACCCTTGACTCTTTCCCTATTTTAGCAAATTGGTAATTACCGCCCATAGGAATGAATGGCAATTACCAAATCGGTAATTACCGATTCGGTAATTACCGAATCTTAACGATTCGGTAATTTTTACTGATTTTTTATCTACATAGTATTTATCGATTCGAAAATACCGAATCGGTAACATTTAGAATTTTCGAATCGGTACATTTAAATTACCTACATCTAGCCCTTAATCTCCCCGTGCATAACAAAAATTAATGTGTCCTAATGTAACGAAACTGGTGCTATATAAAACGCTCAGATACCTGGTATCTTCGGGTCTAGTTAGCGCTATATAAAACTCTTAAAAAACATTTTTTTTAGCTGCATCTGCCTATGACAGGGAAAGCCTCTATGAAACTAATTAAGTTGCTGGGCACTGCGTAGATGGTCATCCTGTCAGAGGAAAAAAACACATTTCCACAACCAAGGACTCTGTCTTAGCCCTGGGAGCAAATTCACACGTCATCCAGGAACTATTCAGCTCCTGGGCGAGAGTTGAAAGCTCATGCAAAGCTTTAGGCAGGTACAAGTGGAGATGACTTTTTATAAGTTCCTTTTCCAAATTAATGATCACAATCAAACTTTATCAGTGAATTTGGCTCCTAATAGATATTTTAAAACATCCAAGAATTCATTTTTCAGTTGATTTCTAAAAGGATATAACATTATTTAATTTTATTATTATATCCTAATGCTTTCCTGTGGATCAGCTAAACCCTAATATAGTGAAAACAGCTTTTGGAGCCTTGTCACTAAAAGGACATATTTTGCAATAAACTTGTACATGCCCTATTCTTAAATACTGTATGCCCTGCCTTATTGGGCATTGCGGCCTACTTAGGGATGACTTATTAATATTTAAAAGAAGGATTTCGGCTGATCACAAGGGTTCATTTTGACAGGTCAGCTTGTCACAAGGGTTTATTTTGACAGGTCGAAATTGTAGTTTTAACACTGTCCACACCAGCTATAGTAGTATGCCTACCGTCATGTTCTGCACTAGTGAAATTTAACTTACAGGACCTGGTACAGTTTATACCAAATACTAGGGACTTAGAGGTAAGATAACAATGCCAATTAGGAGTATAATGAATTTCCGCATGTGTTAGGGGACAGAGCACATGCACCGAGGCCGGGTTAGCAGAGACCCAGGGTGCAAAGTTAAAAAATGGCAGCATCAGTTCAAAATAATGGGGATGATTATTCAAGAAGAGGACTTACCTTCAGCTGTCTCTGTGGTCTTACCCTAAAGCCTCTCTTAATAGGGCCATCATTATAGAGTGTCCTCGCTCTTCTGAAGCAGTTAGAATTCTGTGGTTGAAATTTATTAAATCTTCATCCAGCAACCTTAACAGATTGTCTCTGTTCTCTAACACCTAGATCATCATCAAGTTAAACTATTAACTTAGGCAGCATTTTTTTTAAAAATTACATCAACTCACACAAGGCTTTTGAGCTTCTTAAACCTTCAGTTCATATGTACATTTGGTTGCGGAACTCATTCAGCCTGGAGGTATTATTATCAAATGTTATTCATCCCGAGGAGAGAATTCTCATTTTTGAAATGTGTGGTTTGGTACCATAACCTGTTGTTTTATAATTGTATATGATGCATCTGATTTCAGAATTCTTAGATATGTGGCTTATATTGTTATGCTTATTGATGTGATTGTCGGTTGTACTTTTATTTCATTTTTATATCGCTGAAAAAACCTTTTTTTCGATTGATTGGTTTGATTGTGGAACCTATAATTCTAGTCATTACAGGAGATGGAAACAAATTAAATACTTTTAAAAACAAATATACTAATCTATTTCCATATTTGTAATACCTTAAGGATTGCTCTATAACATGCAATAGTTGCATTTAGATTATAATTTTTTTTTATAGGGAGAGTCGGCGGTGTGGGGCCATCTAGGAAATTCTTTTTTTATGTGGTGCATTTAAAAAAAAAAAAAACATATATATGGGATTTGAGCTTCTCATTACAGCATTTACAGTACTACAAGTACCATAATTCTCTATAGTATGGCATACCGGGTTCTGTAATTAGTGCATGCCATATCAGGGTTTAGAGCATCCTAATAATGCCAAATCAGAGCAAAAAAGCTTATGTTTTCCATGCCGGTGTGATTATTTGTGAGTATTTCAACCTGGTTGCCACATTTTATTGAGAAAACTGGGTGAAAATTGCTTCCATTTTTGCAATTTCAACAAAGATTCCTTTTCTATATATATCTCACACAAGGGTTCATAGCATGCCATATAAAATATGTATGATTTAGGTGTGACGTCATCTGGAGACTGAGGTCTGTTGTGCAGAGGAGCGAAGCAAAAGTTTCAACTTTAAAACATTTGAAAACCAACATCTTTAAAATACTTAAAAATGAGAAAAAACATTATGAAGCCAGTCCCTATAGTGCACCTAGCCCTCTCAAAGATGGTGTTTGTCTGGTACAAACAAAGTTTCACTAAGAGGATCAGTCCGCTTCCTATAGTGTGCAATACCCTCCCCTCACACACTTGTATAGCATGCTTATTGCAATGCATCATTACCCATTATTTGTTAAATCCACACAAAATCTCTCCAGGGGGAATTGAGAAGTTTAATTTCATCTATAAAACAATTTATCTTCAGAAAAAGGTCCAGATGAGTCACAACATTGTATGTATTTAATACAGTTAATTAAAAAATGGAAATTAGCTTCCGAAGCATTTTAGAAATGAATTCAACATACATTCCAAAAACAAGCTCCCAAAGCTGGAGTTTGTTTCTGAAAAACGAATAACTATTGACTCTAACAACAGGGGAGTTTTCTCCCATGGTGTTGGGGTCATTTGTTGATTTTACTATCCCAGAGCCAGGATTTACCTTGCGATGACAGAGAGATAAAAGACGTAAAATCCTTCTGATCGCCCACTCTAAATTGAGCAGGTGGTCAGATGGCTAGCTTTCGACGACCTGTACTCGGTCAAGTCATCAGAGGAGTATGTGGGTGACAGAGCTAGAGTAGGCTAATCGTTGACACACTTTTGGACCTCCTGCCTCTGAATAGGGTGGACAGACTAGACTGTAAGTCTGGTGAACAAGGGGGCATATTACCAAGCAATAGCGATAATTATCGCTATTGCTTGGTTAGAGACAAAAATATACCGCTGAGCTGCGGCGATTTTTATCGCAGATAAACCTTGGTATTACGATAAAAATCGGCCGCAATGCATGAATATCGCTGAAAAGTCAGCGATATTCATGCATTACCGAGCTAATGCTCTTAGCCATGTTATCCACCTCCCATTGGATAACATGGCTAAGAACTGCTCAGGGCAGGTGTTAGCTTTTGGAGATATTCGCGCTTAGCGCGAATATCTCCAAAAGTTGGTAATAGGAGATAGCGATGTTAGCGACTGTTTCCAGTCGCTAACATCTTGGCACGCCCACTTTGCATGTCATTAGTGATAAATATCACTGACATGCAAAGTGGGGCCCAAGATGGTCGCTATCTCCTACTAGCTGTCGCTAACTGGTGTTAGCGACAGCTAGGTAATAGGGAGATAATTTTATCTCCGCTTTCTTGGCTTTTAAAGCCAAAAAAGAGGAGATAAACCCCCTTGATAATATGCCCCACGATTCTCTGTTGGTGCTGAAACCGAGTACCCTCTCCGTCAAACTCTAAATCAGCCTGTTTGTTGTAGCTATTGTTACTCATTGAATGAATAGATGGATTGTTTGAGTTAATTTCAGCCACTGGCAATTACTCTGGGCCACCCTCCAGTCCATCTTTTTTTTTGCCCACCCTGCCACTTCAGAGAAGAACCAGCCATATGCAAACACGTTTTGGTCTTGCTCCAGTGGGAACCGTCCAGCCCAAACTTCCAGGTCATGTTTCCTCCAAACAAGCGACTTCAGACTGGTTTCAGCCTATTCGGGCCTTATCAGTAGGACGATGCTTAAGAAATGTGGCATAGAGAGCACGGGTCCCATGTTTGGGCATATCTGTTGCACTTAGAATGCACTGAGAAAAACAAATATACAGTACTAGAATCTTTCTTACACTTGGATGAATCAGAAATAATGGTGCAGCATGTTTATGAAGAGTGCACCTAAATAATCTTTTTGCAGAGGAAGGAAAAGCTTTTCAGTGAAAACTGTTTCCATTAAAATGTAACAAAGAAAATAAAGGTTTTACACTTCTTCAATATCCTGAAGCCATAATGATTTCAGAAGGGAAAAAACATCCCAGTCTAAATACTATTTGTTTACAGTAAAAATGTGCTGGAAACATTGGGAATGACTCACAAAAAGTGTTTTATCAACCACTGCGTTCTTCAATGCCATGTCATTTTATCATGCTATACTCGGTGTTAACATCAGCTTATCATTGTTATTACCACCAGGTCCAAAACTGAAGTGAGCACAATTAACTTTCAGCTCTTAGGCCCTTATTACAAATCACCTCTTAATTCAGGTGGGGCTAGCAAAAGCGGCTACTAGCCCCATCAGAACTATGAGATCTATGCTAACACTTACCTATACCCAGAGATGCTGAAACAGGTGAAATCTCTGGGTGAAAGTCCAAGGGAAAATGAGGAATTACCTGGGGAACTGAACTCAGAATTACAGAAAGTAATTGCTCATTTCTTAGTGAACCCCCAGGGTTCAACTTATAATGAGCTGGATTTTTCCAACCCCCAGAGTAATTGATATCCACGGAACAGGTAATTCAGAGGGTATGGAAATATTGACCATTTTAATGGCTACTCCTTATGAGGCCCTTAAATTGATGAAGCACTATAAAGCACACCAACCCCATTAGCAGCCATTTTTATTGCGGCCTTGCTCTCTCAATGGAGCCGCTATTGTCATCCATATTTCCTTCAAGAAGTATTTGGAAATGTAGACCAACACCCACATATTTTATGGGAGGTGTGGTGGAAAAGAAGCCTTGACATTGCAAAACTGTTTCCATGTGCATGTGTTTCCTCCCTCACAATCTTGTATGAAGCAACTTTAGGCAAAGTAGTAGAGACACATACAATCCTTGTACTCAATGACTGCATATCCTGGTACCATTTCACATTAGAGACGTGAAGTTAACTGTATGCTCTTGTCTGACACAGTAACTCTTGTATCATATTTATTCTTCCTTTACTTTGTAAAACTGCAAAATTCCCAGCACAAACATGTAAACAAGTTCTATAAACACTTAACTCTATATCTCATTGTCATAGCCTAACAACTCAAAAGTCCATATCAGAGTTAATGTAATGAGTATTGCATGGCTATTTATTCTGATGTTGGAGGGTTAGAAGTTAACGGTTACACTGAGAAGGTGATATGGAAATAACTGCTCTGTTATTCATATGATAAGCAAAAATATTGTATGTTATGCACTTGTTTTTGGATAACACACGGTTGCCACTGGTGTGGCTCCCCAGCACCCACTAGCCTGAACTGGTTGCTGCAGACACGGCCAGGATAATTAGCTTGTGGGGGTGCATGGATCGAGTGTGTCCTACTTGGGATTCGTATGTGAGGTGCCTGAGGTTCACAGAGGTGCTTTAAGTTTTCACATAAAAGGAAATACTTTCAATTGCTGCAGTCCTGAAAAAGATGACATGGATGGTAGGCTTGCGCTTGAAACACAGTCTGGGTTTGTGTAGCGAGTCGATGTGATATCACTTATGAGTTAAGTGTTGATGAGATATATAATGTTCTAAGAGGTGCTCCTGTCTTGTACCTGTGATCGTGGAAGTGCAGGTAAGGGCAGAATACGTGCAAGGGCAGAACATGTGCTTCATGCCTACTCTTATAGAACAGGGTTACTGCTCAGGTCAGTGATTGGTGACTGAGATCACGATTACAGTTGGCCCGAAAAAGAAAGGGTGCAATATTACTGAGATACAGTGGTTGTGCCATGCAAAGCTATTCAAAAGTACATAATATACACCTTATGTAAGTCAGTTGATGTACACCATGCTGAAAAAAATGCAAATATAATTTGTTCTGGAGCAAATTAGCAGAGGAGAAGAGTCTCCCCAACTTAGACCAGCAATATTCATAACGTTTTTAAATTGAGAATATTTAGAACTGTTTGAAACATACTTGTTCAAATGCATTTTGATAGACAATGTGCAGTGCAAAAATGTTTTGCAATATTTTGTGGACTAGGTGCCTCATTATGAATTGGTCAGTGCAGGGGTTGGGGGGATTTCTGTAAGTCCAGAACATTTGATTGTGGTCAGTTATTCCTTTCCTCCCCTCATCAAATATGATTTTAACAGACTGGAGACCTAGATTTTCAAGATCTAATTTACTTCCAGATTATGGCCTTGTTAATGGCCCCATGTGGCACCTCTGGAGTCTGTCAGGTTGGAGATATTTCTGTATATAATTAGACTAAAAAATTTAGGCCGAGCCTAGCGGCAGCGCACATGCACTACTCGCTCCGCGAGCCTGCTGTAGTAGAGTAAGGGAGAGAAGTCGTGCCCACTGTCCACCACAGATACCATCACCAATAGCACCAATACCACCACCACCACCAATACCAATACCAGAACCATTACCAATACCAGTGCCACTACCACCAATACCAATACTACCACCAATACCAATACCACCACCAATACCACCAATCCCACCACCACAAATACCACCAATAACAATACCACCACCACCAATGCCACCACCACCAATACCAGTACCACCACCACTAATACCAATGCCACCACCTCAGCTCCTCTCGCTCACTAGTAAGGGGCACTGTACGAGGCCGGAGCTGCAGCTGAGGCCATCGTTCCCTCCATGCCTGCCAGGGCCCTACTACAGCTGGAGTGTCTTTTTATTAGGCCAAAGATAGCAATGACATTATGCAATGCCACAATGCACGCTCAAATCACGGAGAGGGTAGAAAATAGCCCCCCCCTCCTGTTCTTCCTCCTGAGCCGTGACAGTGTAATTACAGAGCAAAAGGTGTTGGAAAGCTTTGTTAGTGTTTATAGCTCGGATCATATATAACTCTCACTTCACACTTTGTGTCCGTGTAATTTACAACAGTTACACTTCTTCTTCACTGCACTATTTATCAACACTTGAATACTTGGAAAACATTGCCGGCCGGTCTCTTCCTCTAATATTTACAATCTAACAAGCGGTACAGAAGGCCCTTTATTGCAATGCAATAGGTCTTGCATTTCCGAGAGTTTAAGCTATTAGCATTGTAAATGACAATGCCTTTTATTTATGTAACATAAATAAAAGGCATTGTCATTTACAGTGCCATTAGCTCAATGTCCCATGAATGTGATGCCTATTGCATTGGAAATGCTTGCAATGCTTGTTGGGATAGGTAATGTATCTGAGACAAAGTGTTTGACTGATATGTTTCAGGTAATTCTGCCAAAAAATGATCTTGCAGTGGTGAGCCATATTTTGCAACATAAATATTGTGCCAAGAATATTGTGATGTAAAAAATATAGTGGATAGGAATATTGTAGGTAAGAATATTGTTTCAAGTGTTGCTTTTATTATCATTGTCAAAAATATTGCTTTGTAAAATATTGCTGTTTATAATATCATTTTTTATGGGTTATTTATTAAGTTATTTGTGGTATTTTATTATTGTTGTATGTTAATGTTAATATTTAGAGTTAATTGTTTTGTTATTTTGAATAATTATAAATATTTAATATAGGAGTCGGATGCTGAGTTTTATAGGGGAAAAGGATGAGGAGATTATTAATATTTGTGAATAATAATATATTTGTGCATTTATGTTTGTAAAATAGGCCTGTTTACTTTTTGTATTTTTTTAGGCTTTCTGCATTTATTTTTCCAATTTTTGATGGATTATATTTTTACAAACTGGATATCGACAGCTACAGAATAGTATGTTTTATTTATGTAATTATTTTGCCATGAGAAAAGTTACCTTTAATAATGTATGTGTATTTGAGGTCATTATTAGGTGTTATTTTGTATTTGAGCTTTGTGGTTGGTGATTTGTTGGTTTTTAACTAAAAAAACATATTTTTATGTTTCAGTATTTTTTGTTAGTTTACTTGTATGCTGTTTTGACTAATGTATACAAATACATTTGTTTAATATTTAATATTTAATATTTAAGTAAACCTATTTAAGTTATTCAGGTGTTCACCTTTGTTAAGGTTTATTGGTTAGTGTTTTGATTGATTGTTTTTTTGTAATTGGTATTTGCTATTGAAGTAGTGTACTCCTTTGTTGTTAATAAAGAGTTTTACATTACATTGTAGCCTGTTTTACATTCTATTGGTTTGGTTTCTAATTTTAGGTTTAATTTGGCTTAATGATTGCTCCATTTTTAGTTGGTGGTATCTTTGTTCTTTTTCTACGGCTTCTAGGAATTTGTATAGTGTAGGTTGGGTTCTCCCTAGTGTAGATTGGAAGACATTGTGACATCCTTCTACTGTGTGGTTGGTTTTAGCTTCTTGGGCCTGGGTGCTGTTGTAGACATGCTGCAATGATATTTTGAATTTGGGTTAGCTACCTCTGTTACGGGGACATGGGCTAGTGCAATAATTAGTTTTATTTTAAAGGCAAAATAGGTATGCTACAATTAGTGCAGATTGTTGGAAGTGTTTCCAAGTGCTTTGGTTAAAATGGTCGTAATAACTTTGTATGGCTGTGTGCGGGTATAGTATTGTTTGTATCATCCATTGTTCAAAGTGATTCTAATTTGTTTTAGTAGTTTGTAGTAAGTGCTACTTTGTTTATTAGATAGCTAGGTGTGGTATAATAGTGTTTTTATATTCACCATCTATGGTGTATATCTGAGTATATAGGTTTGGGCACATGTTGAATGTCCCATCTATCATCCATGTTCGACATTGGCTTAGTTTTAATGAGTTATCTGCTGTAGCAAATATAAATAATGTTTTTCTTATTGTTAATGTTGTCATTTAGCAGGGCGGGTGATTCATTATGTGTGGTGGTTAAATGTTCGGGAACTAAGATATCTTGGTACCTTCTAGGGGAAGGAGGAGTACCACTGGCATCTTTTTTAGTTCATGCATTTGAGTGTTTCAAGGTGGTTTTAGCCGGCCCGTAATGTACTCAGTTACTTTAGGAAGTACATCTTTTAGTATGTTACTAGACGGCTCTTAGAAACTAGTGTTTGCCTCTTTTAAATCTTGTAGTACATGCCTTACTTTGATTTCGGTGACAATTAGTGGGTGGCTGCATTCTCTACCATTAATGAAAACATCATTCTTTGGAGTAATATTTTGTACATTTCCGATAAATATTTTCAGTTCTTGTACTTTCTTGGCTGTTAGTGTAGCAAATGTGCAAGGGTGAACATCCTTTACAACGAATCTTTTACAACGCGGTACTGTTACCACGCAACTATTACAACGAAAGTCGTTACAACGACTTGCGCTGGGGGGCGCTCCAGGATAGTAAATAATTTAATTTACTATCCAACTCCTTCCCTACTATCCACGGGGACTGGAGTTGGAATAGTAAATTAAAAAAATTACTATCCAGCGCCCCCCAACGCAAGTCGTTGTAACGACTTGCGTTGTAAAAGTTGCGTGGTAACGGTACGCGTTGTAAAAGTACGCATTGTACCGTCATACATCCATGTGCAAGAGTAATGTTTTGTCTTTGTTTGACGTGGTGGGGGAAAAAAAGTTTTATTTTAATTGTAAAGGTTTATTTGTTTGTAGGTAGTAGGGACTGAGGGATTTTAGTTTTATAGTTTGCATTTAAGGTGACTTGATATAGAGAACCGTTCTTAATTCACTTACTCTTTATGTGCTTTTTTCTAGGTATTTGTTTAATTAGGGCCTTATTATGATGTCGGGTGGCAAGCCATCTGACAGCTCGTCGGAGTCTTTCTGCCTGACATCAGAGGTTTGCGTCTGACCGCGGTATTACGATACTGGAGGTCAGATGGGCTGACAGTGCCTGTAATCCTCCGCTATGAGGCCTGGGGCACCTGTAGTGTCCCCCCAAACATCCATGCATCATGTGGCAGGCACTGCATGGTGCCTGCCGCAAGTGCATGGATGTTTAAACAGTGCTTATTTCCTATTGTCCCGTTTCCAACACAATGTCAGTCGGACAACCAGCATTGTAATGGGGCCCTTAGTTTCTTGGTAGGTTTGTAATTTGTAGATGGTATCGTAATTCTTCTGTAGTTACTAATGTTTATGACATGAAAAAATAGAGTGTTTGGTTAGTTATTATTACATATTCAGCATGACCACTACCCGGACATACTTTTTATTCTGTTATTGTGTGCTTCAACTAGTGGGGCCATTTGTATTTTGTATCTATGTGGATGTATATGGTGAGAACATAGCTACAAAATAGTAGAGTGGTTTACCATTGTGGGAGTGAAAATGGCACAGAAATAGTCATTTGCAGGAGAGTTGACCTGCGAATGTGTGCATCAAGGGAGGAAGGGAAGAGTGAGGAATAAGGATGGGTGGCCTGTGAGAGGGGCAGCAGAAGCACGGGATGCTCAGTACAGAAGAGAGTAAAGTTGGGGCAGAGGAGTCCAATATTTCCACCCATCTTATTCTTCCACCAATTGCCAGTAACTTAGCAAATTCAATATACCTTGATAATGATTCAATAAAGGCTTATTCAAAATGAGCCCAGTGAAAATCCCATGTTTTAAAAGACCACACTCTGGTATGAAGCAGTGAACACAAAATCAGGAAACAGTGGTAAATCCAGTTTTAGGTCTGAGTAAATTACTTTTCAAGTTAATAAATCTTTGCAGTGCCAAGAATCCCTGCAAGGAGAACATTGTAGGATAGTTTTTGTGCTTGAAGGGACACCTTCCTGCACAACAAGTATTGACCACAACGCAAACACACTTGCACTATAGTACAAGGGTGTCAGCGTTGGCACAAGGCAGCATAAAGTGTGCCAACACAGGTAGAGAGCAGAACACTGCCACATCCTTGTAGATATGCCACTGTTCTGCTCTCTCCCATTCCTGCAATGCAGTATGGCAACTTTACTTGCTGCGTTGCATTGTGTGATGTATTTGTAAAGGGGAACATCCTTTTCAACGCGGATGTTACCCCGCAGTGCTTTTACGACGCGTCCTTTACAACGCAAGTCGTAACCACGACTTGCGCTGGAGGGCGCTAAAGGATAAAGAATAGTATATTTACTATTCCAACACCTTCCCTACTATCCACGGGGACTGGTGTTAGAATAGTAAATTATACTATTCACTATCAGCGCCCAACAACGCAAGTCGTTGTAACGACTTGCGTTGTTAAAGACGCGTTGTAAAGGCACGCGTTGAAACGGTACGCGTTGTACCGTCATACATCCATTTGTAAATCTGATCCATGATGTGCATTAAACGTAATGCTCTGATCATGCCAAGTACTGGCTCAGATTTGTGACTTCAGAAGGCAGACACCTATCAAAACAAGCCACAGGATTCTTGATTATTCACTGTCTCCCTTGGCAAATTAAGACTCCACATTGTTCTGTGACAGAACATTCTATTTTGTTCTGGCAGGCAGCCAAGTCATGCATTTGACATCTTGTCGTCAAGGAAACCTATTTACTGGCCTTAGGAGAATACACTTCCAGAAATTATGTGTACTGTACTAAAAATAAAAAAACATTAGGCAATTAAATCATTGTCAGAAAGAACAAATTATACCAGATAATTGGTCTGTAACTAAATATGTCCAGAGGTAATTATTACATTTACTTTAGACCATCTATAGACACAGTTGTTGGAGTTTTATTTTTATTTCCTGCCATAAGGGTCATGGTAATTTTAGCTGGTGTGGTTGATGCTAAATCATTGGATGTATTTGATTGTACTAATGCCATTAGGGGGTACTTTTCTTCCCCTATGTGTAGCATAAGTGGGGCAAAAGGTGGGTGTCCAGCTATTTATTTCATTCAGATGCAAAGGGTTGAGGGAAAGAGAAAGTGTGTGGTGTGCGTTGTAGGCAAAACAGTCAGACTAAGGGCCTTATTTAGATTTTGGCAGATCATATATGTTGCGGAATGCCCATCCTCCATAGTTCAAGTAGTTTAGCCTATGGCACTTGTATTACAGATACCGGATATCTGGAACGTTTTGATGGGGTAACCAGTCTCCCAAACTCTAAATAAGGAATTTGAGATTTGATATATCCTAGCGGAGATGTGAGATAAGCATGACAGACCTACAGGAAAGGGAGGTAGAAGTTTGGCTCCTCTGGCTGCGGCATGCAGATCTGCCTGAAAACAGCAGAAGCTGTTACATGCCTCATAAAACTGGAGTGAACCATATAGAACTGGGCAGTAATCCTGCTTGGTCATATGGAAATACCCTGCTACTGCTGGAGAGTGCAGAATGTAGTGAAACAGAGAAAAACTTTGAAGTATAGGACAAAATTAGAGGGGACTGAATGGCAGAATACAATTGAAAGGTAAATATTTATTAGCTATAAGACACACATACACACACACACAGACACATACACTGAAAAAAACAAAGGTTACAGGGACGTTATAGCTAGGCTCATATTTCACTCGTACAAAATCAGCGAAACTCAGCAGTTATAGTTACCTGAGCTAATTATAACTTACTCCCCACAATACACTGCTTATGGCCTCACAAATTACATCACTCATGACATGGTCAGTGCCATCACTGATAACATCACTCATTACAACACTGAAGACATCATCCAGTGATTGTGGGTGTTTTCAAAATGTTTTTATGTTAAATGCATATGCTAAGGTACCACAAAAATGTAATTAGCATACTTTGTGTGCTACTAATGAGTGATTCATTTTTATTAACATAGCGTATGTGAGTTGCTGTCTGACTGTGTGTATCCGTGTGTAAGTGGTGTCTGTGTGGCTACTCGCGTGTGTGAGTGGGTGTCTGAGTGACTGTATGGGTATATAAATAGGTGTGTGAGTAGCTGTGTGAGTGACTGCATTGGTGAGTGAGTGGGTGTGTCAGTGGCTGTATGGGTGAGTGAATGAGTGGCTGTGCGAGTGGCTGTATGAGTGGGTGGGTATGTCAGTAACTATGGGTGAGTGAGTAGGAGTCTGAATGGTTGTATGAGTGAGTGACTGGGTGTGTAAGTGGCTGTTTGAGTGACTTTTTGGTTTAGTGAGTTGGTGTGTGAGCAGCTGTATGAAACAGGGAGTGTCTGTGGGATTGGCTGTATGGGGAGTGAGTGGCTGTGTGAGTGGTTGTAAGGATGTGTGAATGGGTATGTAAGTGGTTATGTGGGTATGTAAGTGAATGCTTGTATGGGTATGTGAGTGGCTGTGGTGAGAGGTTGTGTGGGTGAGTGAGTGGGTCTGTGAGTGGCTGTATAGGTAAATAGCTGGGTGTGGCAGTAGCTGTATGGGTGAGTTTGTGGCTGTGTGAGTGGCTGGGCTGTATGGATGAGTGACTGATTATATGATCAGGCTCTAAGAGCGAGTGAATAGGGGTGTGAGTGGCTCTATGGATACGTGAGTGGTTGTATAAGTACTTGTGTGGGTTTGTGAATGGGTATGTGAGTGATTATGTGGGTGTGTGAGTAGGTGTATGGGAGGTTGTATGGGGTGTAAGTGGGTATGTGAGTAGTTCTGTAGAAGATGTCATCAGTGATCTCACTGACCATGTAATGAGTGATGTAACATGTGAGGCCATAAGCAGTGCATTGCAGGATACATAAGTTATAGTTATAGTTCATTTTTTTTCAGTAAATTTCCAAGGTTATTTTAAATTCTTTTTCCTAACTCTTATGTCCCGATCAGCTGTGTTTTTTTCAGTGGATTTGTAAGCATTTTAAAATTTTATTTCCTAACATTAACCACTAACCTTTGACACTGAGTGCATGAGTGTCCCAGTGAGTGTGTGTGTGTCTGAGTAGGTTTGTAAGTGGGTGTGATAGAGTACGAGTGGGGCTGTAAGTGGGTATATGAGTTCTAGGTGGGTTCATGAGTGGGTTTGAGAGGGTCTGTTAGTCAATGTGACTCCCTGAGTAGATCTGTGAATGGGTGAGAAAGAGTATGAGTGATTATATAAGTGGGTGCATAAATGTCTGTGTCTGTGAGTGGGTGTAAATGGCTGAGTTCATCTGTGAGTGGGTGCATGAGTGAAAGGGTCTGTGAGTGGCTGTGAGAGTGTCTGCGTGTTCTCTGAGTGGGTGCATGAGTGCTGAGTGGGTTCAGCTCATTTTCTGCCTTTTTACTGCTCATTTCTGACCTTTAGTTTGCCTCTTTCTGCTTGTTGCTAAGCTTTATTTTTCTTCTTCCTATTCGTTTTTGGCATTTATTTTGCCTCTTTCCGCTTGTTTCTGGCCTTTAACTTGCCTCTTTCTGCTTGTTTCTGACCTTTATTTTGCGCTTTTCTGCTAGTTTCTGACCTTTATCTTACCTCTTTCTGCAAGTTTCTGATCTCTATTTTGCCTGTTTTGGCTTGTTTCTGACCTTTATTTTGCCCCTTACTGCTCCCTTTTGAGCATTTTATTTTGCCTTTTTCTATTTGTTTCTGAGCTTTATTTTGCCTCTTTCTGCTCATTTCTAATTCTATTTTACCTGTTTCTGCTAGTTTCTGACCTTTATTTTGCCTCTTTCTGCTCGTTTCTGATCTCTATTTTGCCTCTCTATGATGATTTCTGATCTCTATTTTGCCTCTTTCTGCTCAGTTCTGACCTTTATTCTGCCTCTTGCTGCTCATTTCTGACCTCCATCATGCCTCTTTCTTCTTGTTTCCTACCTCTATTGCGCCTCTTGCTGTTCATTTCTGATCTCCAATTTGCCTCTTGTTGCTGGCCTTTATTTTGCTTCTTTTTGCCCGTTTTTAACCTGTATTATGCCTCTTTCTTCTCGCTTCTGGGCTTTATATTTTGCCTTTTTCTGCTCATTTCTGATTTCTATTTTGCCTCTTTCTGGTCATTTCTGGCCTTCATTTTGCATCTTCCTGTTTATTTCTAATCTCTTTTTTTCCTCATCCTGCACATTTCTGGTCTTTACTTTGCCTCTTTCTCCTCATTTCGGATCTAGTCGAATCTCTGTTTTGCCTCTTTCTGTTAATTTCTGACACCTTTATCTGCTTGTTTCTGATCTCTGTGTTGCTACTTTCTGATAATTTCTGGTCTCTTTATTACCTCTTTATGCTTGTTTCTGACCTTTACTTTGCATCTTTTTGCTCGTTTCTGATCTCTATTTTGCCTCTCTCCAATCATATCTGATCTCCATTGTGCCTCTCTCTGCTCAGTTCTGATCTTTATTCTGCCTCTTGCTGCTCATTTCTGACCTTTAATATGCTCATTTCCTACCTCTTTTCTGCCTCTTTCTGCTCACTTCTTATCTTTTTCGTGCCTCTCTCTACTCGTTGCTGACCTTTATTCTGCTCTTTCTGCCCGTTTCTCTCCTTTATTTTGCCTCTTTCCGCTCGTTACTTACCTTTATTTTGCCTCTTTCTGCTTGTTTCTGATCTTTTTACTGCCTCTTTCTGCTTGTTTTACACTTTTTTTCGCCTTTCTTCAGATTGCTGATCTTTATTCTGCCTCTTTCTGTGAGTTTCTGACCTTCATTTTGCCTCTTTCTGCTTGTTGCAGACCTTTATTTTGCCTCTTTCTACTCATTGCTCACCTTTATTTTGCTTCTTTCTGCTTGTTGTTGAGATTTATTTAACCTCTTTCTGCTAGTTTCTGACCTTTATTCTGCCTTTTTCTGATCATTTCTGACCTTCATTTTTTCTCTTTCTCCTTTTTTTCCGCGGGAACTGCAGATCTCTGTCTGTGAGAGCAATCCTTTTCTCTGTTTCACTGCCTGCTTGACAGTTGGTAGGGAAACAGACAAAAACTATACTCTCAGCAAGCATGAGCGGTTTCACAGCTCTTGCTTGCTGAGAACGGAGTTCATGTTTGCTCTGACTTGGCGGGAGATGTCTAGACTCTCTCCAAGTCAGAGCAAACACCTGTATCCCTGGGGGGGGGGCACCCCCGGACATAGCAGGAGCTGGCTTTGACTGTGGCGGTCCCTAGGGCCATTGTTGGCTCCAGGAAGAGGGCTGTACATGGCCTCTTCCCAGGGTTTTAAGTGAGTTGGCCCTGGGGAACTGCCCCCCTTTCCTTTCATATTTTGCCTCGGGGAGGTGGAGATCCAAAGGGCTTGTAATAAGCTGAAGAAAGGGGTCTGCACACCCCTTTCCATAATTACTAGGATGCCCAGGAGAAGGGTCCATGCGGCTCCCCTCCATTATGTAAATAAAGCCCCGGAGAGGTGGTGGTCCCCGGGTCTCTAAGACCCTTAGTAGGGGGCTCGTGTGCCCCCCTCCTTTTTTTAAAAATGAACCCAAGACCCGGCCCACCCGGGAACCCTTTTCAAAACAAGCACAGGAGACTGCTTGTTTTTTTCCAATTTTGCTTCCGATCCACCCATGATTTCATGGCAAATTTGAAAAAACATTTGTTAAACACCAGCGGGGTCCTTCTGGGACCACACATTTTTTTATGGGACTAGGTTGAAGCCGTGTCCCAAAATAGCTGCCAACACTCCGTAGTTGAAGTGTTGGCAGCCAATCAAATTTCAGCACTGGGAATGTCGGATCGGCGGAGGATCCACGTTCGCAGATATACAAATTTGGATTTTGGTTAATGTCTTTAAAACTACTGAACGAATTTATACCAAGCAACCAAAATGCACTACTCTGGACCAATATCTACCTTTCTGCCAAATTTAGCTGAAGTCATGTCTAAAGTCCCTATGGGAATTAACATGGGGAAAATGTGTTTTGGGACCCCCCTTTCCAGATAACAGCTGAAGTGTATAGATATATATCTTACTGGTGGTCGCCAGTAGGTAGTTATGGTTAAGTCCATGTTTCCATAGAAAGAGTGTTTTTTTGACGTGCCTATATCTTTGGCGCCTTTTGATGAATCTTCATGAACTTTTCCCAAAAAGTGTCATAGTGAGTCTTGCTGTCCATGGAAAGTTTCAGGGTGATCTGCCAAGCAAGAAAAAAGTTGGGATTAAAAAAAGTGGGTTTCCCATGTCTATGCCCATAGACTCTTTAGACACAGCTGCAGTCTAAACCACTGAATAGAATTATACCCCATTTGGTAGAAAGCTAGCGTTTTGTCTGCGGATTGTGCTTTTTGTTATTTGGAATAAATCCATTCAATAGTTGTTGAGAAATTTAAGGACATCCAAATATAGATATCTGCGATCGTGGCTAATTCATGAATAATAACGAGCTCAGGTAGAGCTCTGATAGGCATCCATCTTAGGACTTGGCTTCAGCTAAGTCCCAAAAGAAAATGCAAAAAAAAAAGAAATGGGGGCATACCCTGACCCCCAAGCCTTGGTCTTGGGGTCCTAGAGGGACCCGGAAAGAGCAAAAGACCATTTGTATTTTAAGTTTTGCAGTGACTTCATGAAGTTCCAGGTCCTAGGGGCATGTGCGAAAGGAGGGGGTGCACTGTGCTCCCCTTTTAGGGCGTTTATATGCCCCGGGGACCACCATCTCCTTTTCGCTTAAGAATTAATCATTGTGGGAAGGGCTCTCACTCCCTGGGTCCTGGGACCACCACCTCCTTGGGGCTAGAAAAAAAGGAATAGAGGGAGCCACAAGGACCTCCCTGAGCCTGAGGGGTACTACCACCTCCCTGGGGCTATCATAAAGATTGAGGAGGAGGTCCACGAGTACCCCCAGCCCAGGACCATATCACTTAAAATACTGGTCACCTACCCAGACCATTCTCGGTCCCGGGTACCACCGCCTCCCCCAGAGAGGCCCTTGAAATTCAAATGAGCGGGGCAGTGTGGCCCCTGTCCTGGAGCCATACATTGCCCTGGAGACCGCTACCCCCCAGGTCCAGCTTCTGCTATGTCCTGGGTTGCTCACCCCAGGGACATAGCTGTTTGCTATTGTTTGGTTGGAGCTGTCAGCTCCTGCCAAACAAAAGCAAACACTGATTCCAGTGGGTGGGAGCTGTCAAAGTGCTCCCACCGGCTGAAATCAGAGTTTTGATCGCTTTTTCAACCCACAGACATGCTGGCAGCTAAAGAGATGAAAGTATTGTTCCTGCACGGAGGGAGCTGCATTTCCAGCAGCTCCCTGCATGCAGCAGCAATGTCGGCTCCTGTAGGAAGCAGGGAGCAGGCTGGGACCACGGGGGTCATGAGGCTTCCCCTGCAGTCCCCATCCTGCACATCGGTTGCCCTGGCTAGGACCAGGACACCCAGAGGCACATAGCTGGGCCCCAGTGGATAGGGTCCCAGGGACCAAAATTGGACTGTGGAGGTGGGCCGTGCATTAAGGCCAGTTCCCAGGGGATGGGATCCCTGGGGCTGAAATCAGCACAGGAGGGAGGTTGAGTGCCCCCCCCCCCCCGATCAGGGTCGGGTTAGGCACTGGTAGCGCCAGGTGCAACAATTCTCCTCACCCTCCCCTTCTAAACAGCAGCTCACTGAGCTTGCCACACAAAAACAGTTCTATGATCTGTAATGGTAAACGTTCTTTGTAGCAGCCATATTACCTTTCTGAACTACTTTATCATGAACGGAAACTGCCACTAGACAAAACTCCGATCTCGTGTCAGCATTAACATTAATCACCAGTGTTATCTTGACATTGTTATTATTGCCTCAAACCTGGTGGACACACAATGAACTCTGCAGTAGGTGCTTTTAAACTTATAAGTTGTCTCCTAACACCACAGAGCCCCCCCAAACTCAGCGATAGGTGTGGCATTACCAGTGCACCGCCCTAAAGCCGACCCTGTCCCCCATTGAGTTTCAGTCATGCCCCGGGGACAAAATTGGCTTGGGGAAGGTAGGACTATAGTCGCACTGAGTGGGAAGGGTAGGCCCAGACATGGGTTTCTTGCTCACTATGCGATTGGATTCAAGCTAGCCTGGTTGATGAGGGGTGATATCCCAAAATTGGTCCTGGGATGCTTATTTCTGGTCTGTGGAGAACCTGGCCTGGCAGTTTGGGCTGGACTGTGAGCAGGGTCAAGACTGATTTGCATGTGGCTAGGTCCGAACTGGAATGGGGAGCAAAAAAACTATGGATCGCTGTACTGTGGAGAAGGTTTGACAATGTTCAGCATTCCGTCCATCATTTTTTTGTGTTGCTATAGTCGCCCTAAGTGGGAAGGGTATGCCCAGACGTGTTGCTCTAAACAGAAGATTAGTCAAGGGTATACTGCCACATCTTGACAAATAGGACTATTCAGAAACCATGAGCTGCAAGTATCCATAGCTAACCACAGGGTCAAATTTATGGACGCTATATTGAGAAATAGGCTTGATTGGCAAGGCTCACACTGCAATACCTATAACACTGGTTAACTGCCAGAAAGGGAAAGTATCTGCGCAATGCAAGGTGTCCACAAATCCTGCCTTCATCTCGCACTCACTCAAACCCAGGCCAACAACAGCACCACACCACTCTCTGCTCTCTACGAAGATCACAGCATAAAGCATGGAGTGCTCGACACAACAGCACAGCAGCCTAGGGTAACATATATATCACAGTGGCAGACTCTACTGCAAAGTTATAGTTAGGTCAGCTGTTCCATAGGAAAGCTTTTTATGTGTTGCTAACAACTTTGGCCTCGTTAGACAAATCTTTATACACTTTCCAAAAAGGTACTACTTTTTTACTAGTTTGGCACGGAAAGATCTGGGGTGGTCCATCATGCAGGGACATAGAGAAAAGGGGGCTAACAAAACACAAAATCCCTATGCATTTTACATAGACATCTTAAAGCGCTCTGATTGGCTGCCAGCAACCCCTGAAATACGTTGATGGTAGCCATTACGGGAATCAGGGACTTAGTCCTCTGTCATGAAGTTTGATAAATATAAAGGTGTAAGGAGGCAGTGTGGGCATATCCTGCCTCCCAGGCCCCATGAGGAGAGCCCAGAGGGACTCCCCCTGGTGCCAACATTCATAAGGGGGGTGCGTGCAACACCCCCTTCACAAGTCATTGTGCACCATGAGGAGCACACCACCGGCCCACAAGTACTAAAAAGGGGAGGGGCCATGAGACCCTTTAACGGGCCCTGGGGACCCAATACTGCAGGGCTGCTAATTTAGAAAAAAGGGAGGGGCCACGCGGCCTCCACCCGAGTCATTAATAGCCCCAGGGACCCCATCCACTGGGGTCTGCTCACTTGCTGTGTCGTGGGGAGCTCACCCCCAAACACAGCCGTTTCCCTGTCAAACAACGACAGGGGCAGGGAAACTTGTGTTAGCTCCCACCTGGCAAGAGCGTTTTTAAAACTCCTGCCAAACAGGAATAAACACAAAGTCAGCCCCCAGCAGGTGGGAGCTTAAAGAAGGCCCCTACCAGATAGGAGCAGGCTTTTCATCTGTTTGATCTGATGTGGGCTCGGAAACAAATGATGGCCCTGGGGGATGGGGTCCTCAGGGCCAGTTAACAGGTCAAGGAGGAAAGCCACGCAGCCCCCCCCCTTTAAAAAAGTCGCCAAATCACCTACAAGCTCCGCCCATTTGGCCCAGCCCCTTTCACATTGGTAGCATGCAACGGTGTTCCCGCTATTTTCTAGGCTGATGAACAGTATTTTTTCTACAATTGCACAAAGAAAAACGATCTGAAATCCTTGAATTGGTGGAGGTGAATGCATTGTTGATTTACTGGAGCACAACCTCTTCTGTAGTCACTGTCCAAGACAAGTGGGTTCTTTCTTCTCATCTTCTGGTCTGAGGGCAGAGACCAAGGTTCTCCCTTTTAATTGTTGCTGAGTATGCAAAGGCACCAAATCACCTACAAGCTCCACCTGTTTGACCCCCCCTTCCACGTTACTAGTAAGCAATGCTGCTGGCTCTGGGTGGGCTGCCCACAGGGCCTGGCCGCAGGCTAGGCCCAGTGGCAAATTCTCTGCTGTGCAGGGCCAAAGGCTATGTGCAGTATAGGATTGTCTGCCTGTGCAGGGTTTGCCACAGGGCCATTACTTAAAAAAACCTTCACTGAAAAAAACAAATGTGAAGTTAAAGTTAAGTGTGATAAAAAGATCCGTTTTTGTTTAACAAAATACTTAGGAATTCACTAAAAAAACGAAGGATGAAGTATAGATAGGTGAACATGTCAGTGACAACATTAATGTTTTGAACTAAAAAATTCACAAGAATTCACCAGTTATAGTTAGCAGAGCTAACTGTAACTTGCACCCTCACCTATGCGGGTCTTTTTGTAGGCTGGTGGGAGAAGCACGTGGCCTGGAGGGAGGTAACTGACAAATGGGTTGATAGTGTGACAATGTGGGCCCGATATATCGATGACTTGTTCATTGTGTGGAAGGGTAGTCATTCTTCAGCTGAAAAGTATATAGCCTATTTTAACTCCAATGATCTTAATCTGGTATTTATTGAACATATCAGTGACACCAAGGTATGTTATCTCGATTTGGAGGTCTATGTAGAGGATACTGAACTTCTCACAAGATTATACAGGAAACCCACAGCTGAGAATTCTGTTTTGCATGCCACTAGTTACCAACCCCGGAGCTTGATTAAAAACATTCCCTATAGAGAGCTCCTGCGTATTAAAAGCAACTGTGCTACACAGTCTGAGTATCAAAAAGCTAAAGAGGGTGCTTTGATTTGTTTTAGAGCATGATGGCATTCTAATAATATCCTCTATGAAGCCAAGAAAAGGGCGGAAAAAATAACCATGTTAGAACTCTTAGTACCCAAATCAACTGATGACTGTAAAAAGAAAAACAAAGGGGGACCGGCAAGAATGATCTCTCGTTATAATGTAAAACCTTCCCAGGTAGTCCAGATATTTAGAAAGAAGTGGCATATCCTTCAAACGGATCATGTAAATATAGTCAGAAAGTGATTAACTATAGCACTACAGAGAATGGACCAAAATCGGTTAGAAGTATCAATTGGCTATCAAATTGTAAATCGGAGTTTACTGTTTATTGTCTGGAATGCCCATGTCCTCAGCGCTATGTGGGAAGTACCATTAATCCTGCCAATAAACGCATTCTTGAACATGTGCGTGCTATAGCTAAAAATGATGCCACTTATCCAGGAGCCCATCATTTTGAAAGCACCCACACAGCAATCTTGACCATTTAAGGTTTCTCTGCATTGATCAGATCGCTAAAAATGAAAGAGGGGGAGACAGGGTCAGAAGTTTGCGAGCATTAGAATCTAAGTATATAATTGACCTACGAACAAAGGCCCCGATGGGGAATTATGGGTTCATCTTGAGTAACATACATTGTCACTAATGTGATCATATGATTCCTTGCTTATATCCTCGGTTGGGAATTACACTATGACGCCCTCCCACTGTAATTGTTATGCTTCCCATGGGGATCGTGACATATATATTTGATTTTCATCAATCCCAGTACCAAATGGCCCATACAGGACATAATTATTAGGGGTACATGAAATCACAGTGCATACATTAGAGACTATATGCATTTGTAATTGGATATCTTTATGCCTCTTCTCGCCTTTCCGTGACTACACCTTATAATTGCCCATTCAGAACTATATTGCATGTGAACTGGGGAGACTGCGAAATCCATTAAGAAAAATTGTTATAATTAAAGTTCATTTGTATGTCAGAACGAAATATATACTTTGTTAAATACCATGAATGATTTCATTATTTAATCTCTGTCCGGTAATGTAATTGGATCTGGGTCCCACATGTCCATGATATCATAACTCTGGTTAGGTTTTATAGCGTATTGTCTTTGTCATTCTGTTCCAGAAACATGTTCTAAGATGGCAGCCATCAATGACACATTTGTGAAGGATGATTTTAAGCCATCTTTGTTGTCAATGACATTTTATCATGTCATGCCCTTTTTACTTTATAATGGTGTTCCAAATGTAAATTTACTGACATCGATAAAGGCGTAGTGCCGAAACCCATCTGTCAGTTCTGGCAGGCTCTACACATTAAAAGCACTTTCTTAAGAATTCCTGTGAGTGCTCTCCTTTTTTGGCCATTGTGGATGTATCTATCTATCTATCTATCTATCTATCTATCTATCTATCTATCTATCTATCTATCTATCTATCTATCTATCTATCTATCTATCTATCTATCTATCTATCTATCTATCTATCTATCTATCTATCTATCTACATCTACACACACACACATATATATATATTTTCTTCACCAAGTTGCTCCGCTACTGAAGGCACACCATTTAACAGCCGGTGCGAGTTCCAGGGACGGGCTTTCCCTGCTCGTCAATTTCTCACCAAAGGAATGATTACTCGCACTCCACCAGGAATATGATTTCTTGCAGGTTTATTATTATGCCATTACAGCAACAACTTTACCAAAGGTAAAGCTGGCACTCCACCAGGAATATGATTTCTTGCAGGTTTATTATTATGCCATTACAGCAACAGCTTTACCAAAGGTAAAGCTGTTGCTGTAATGGCATAATAATAAATTTGGTAAAGCTGTTGCTGTAATGGCATAATAATAAACCTGCAAGAAATCATATTCCTGGTGGAGTGCGAGTAATCATTCCTTTGGTGAGAAATATATATATATATATATTACAGACTAGGACCCGACCATTTCCTCTGGACCTGAAAACACAGTAGTAGAAATCATCCTGCAATTTGGGTACAGTGGCCTGGATTCTGAGGAGCAAGAACTTTAGTTCAAGTTTACAGAGCTACCAGAATATGTACAAAAGACTTTGGACAAAGAAATAAATTTACTCTTGGAGGACCATAACATTCCACCAAAGTTACCAAAAATAAGGGGTTTGATGAGTTCTTTGAGTTTCTTTCCTTGATGATGCTTTTAACAGACTGTTCAAGGATATGGCGTATTTAATGCATCTTTCCTCGTGCAGCCTATTTCAGCTATAGCTTAAAGCTGTGGTTCCCAAAGTGTGCGCTGTGGCACCCCGGTGCACCGTGATGAGAAGCCAGGGGCGCCGCGGCACCGCGCAGGATGTGGGGGGGCTTGAAAGAAATGCCACCTTCTGCCACATCGCACGTGCTTCAAAACATTGGCGCAGAGCGGTCTCTCTCCACCTCCCGCCCCCATTCCTGCAATCTCAGGCTGCGAGAAGCTCACCCCCACCACACACACTCTTCAAGAGCGCCCGACCGGACTGGGCAGCTGTGCCCCGCCCCCCTTTCCAGCTCCAAACACATCCCCTCGGTCACCGGCTGCAGTCCCAGCAAATCCCAGCCAATGCAACATGTCCTGTGGAGTATGAAGGGTTCTCTAGGAGCCCCCGCTATTTAGGAAAAACATCGGACTATGACTTGCAAGAAAGGAGATTGGGTGAAGGTCAGAAATAGCCTGCAATTATGTTATTAAAGAGCGGGAGCTCTTTGGCTCTAGGAAGCCGAAAATAAATTGCTTAATTTGTATGTGGACGAGGGTGGTGGGTCAGGCACATATTTTTAGGGCTGAGCCTACTTCTCGTTAGCAAACTTTGGCACAGGAAGAGAGAAAGCCAGAAAAGGGAGAAAGAAAAGGAAAGAGAAAGGTGGGAAAACAGTGACAAAGGGGAAAAGGCAGGAATGGAAAAACTATTTTAGGAGGGAGACAAAGGGACAGGGCGTATAGGGAGGTGGAAGAAAGAGGTGCAAACTGGAGTGAAATCTAGGCAGCCTTGGCATATGGAAACCCTGGCATTCAGCATTACCGGAAGCGGGGCTCCTAAGAATTTTTTTTGTAATTATGCACTTATTCCTTTACACATTATTGACGTGCAGTAGGTAACGACTGCAGCGACGCTACTTCCACAGAGTTATTTGCTCATGCATCTTCAAGTAGAGTTTATGATGGAATGACCTTTATCCTGAATAATGCTCCTTCAACTTCAGTCAGGGCCACTTGAAATATGCAATTGTGCAGCTGCAGCGTTTTGTACATAATTATGGATGCATAATTTGCTAATTTTGACCCCCAAAAATTGGTTCTGGCTCAAAGGGTCAAAAGTTACTGAAAACACAGCTACAAGTGTTGCCACACAGCTGAAAGTCAGTCGCACATTTTTACTGGTTACTTTTCAGATGTTTATTGCTGCATTTGGGTGTTAATAGTACTAATAATGTGGACCCTTTTCCCAGACAATGTTAACGTTTGTAAAAATAACAAAATAACTCCAGCTCGTGGCATCAGCCGTGTTATCTACATCATGATTGTTAAATAGGGAAGTATAAGGTTAAAATCTATCAATAAATGTGAGACAAGAGCGCAGAACCTGAGGAATAATCCTCAAATTCCTTGGCACTCCCTTGTAACCTTGTAACCTTTTACATGTAACTTCCATCACATTCTTAACCCCTTCCACGCTCATGACGAGCTGGGCTCGTCATGAGGTAGCCTCCTCGCACGCTCATGACGAGCCCAGCTCGTCATGAAACAATGGGAATCAACAAATCTCAGCACAGGAGGGGAATATGCTGAGCATCGATGTGGTTAAGTGAAGTGCCCTGTAGATCTTCCTGTACTTTTCGGCATTACATCAGATTATAGAATTTATGGTTCAAGGAAACAATGCGCACCTGAGCACCTTTGATAAGAGATCACAGTGGCAGGACACTATGAGCCTCAATTATCTCCCCCCCACCCCGTGTTTCACACCTGGTAAACTGAGGCGCCAGGGTGTGGCATCCTCTCCCCTTTATGAGTTTCATAGTAAGAACAAAGAGTTAACAAGGTAATACTGCACGTTTCCCACACTTTGTACTGCAAAACTAGTCATGAATTCTAGGTAAAATGTGTTGGGAGAAGCACTCCTACAACCATGCAAATGCAGGGCCCCAAGTGGGATGAAAAAAACCGGGGGGGGGGGGGGGGTGTCTCAAAGTGCGTGGTCGATGCAACAAAGGGCGTGGCCTAAAAAACTCACGCCAAAAATCCGTGCCTAGCACAGTGCTCTGCCTGACCCACCGGCAAAAAAATGGTGGGGAGCCACGTCCAACTGCCAACCTGGTCAAGGGAGCCACGGGTCAAAAAAGTTTGAGAACCACTGGCTTAAAGGCTTACCTCCTGTAGATTTTTGACATCAAAAAATGCTCCAAGTCTGAATTTTCAGCAGAAACAACCATCAGTCATTCATGAGTTGGCCACAAAGCAAACAGTATCGAAGACACTTGGTCATTTGTCACCTTTTTTGACATTTCTTAGAAGTGAACATGGAACACTTTTGTCCAGTGATTTTCTATGGAGTGTTTTTTGTTTTCATTATATTTGATCCTTAGATTTTTGACTTGGTTTGAACTTTTCAAGTTCTTTAGTTCTTAACAATATTATTTTCGTATCTGTGAAGATATTGAATATACATTTTCTCTGTGGAAGGCCTTGCAGCTTGTACCAAACTACAAAAGGGTTAGGAGTCGACAGCAAATGAGTGGGTCAGAATGTTTGGACCTAGTGGCTTGAATTATGTGTTACTGACATCTCCCCATGAGAGCCAGATTTCTCCAGCATGAACTAGCAATAGACAAAGGAGCACCCTGTAACCTTATTAGAACTGGGGTAGTAAAAAAAAAACACCTACAATATGTTCTTAACTAGAGTGACTACTTACTGGAGAACAAAGCTGATAAGCCGTTGTTCCAATAGGATATGTGTTATTATTATGTTAAATGTAAAAATACCAGTGCTCGGTCAAAGAACATACACCATTATACATAACATCTATACCGATTTGAACATTTGTTCCTACAAAAGATTATATAAAGAATTCTTCAATTGGAGTTTGGGTCTGTTTTTTGGTGCAACAGCAGTTAGAACACCAAAATATTACTGTCCCTTTGTTTACATTGAAAGAGTCTTCATTTGAACAGTTCTTGCATTATTTGATTTAGCACAACTCCTAACATTCTTTTTCCTTTATTGCTGTTGGAGTCATTCTTTAGATTTTGAGTGTGCTCCTATATTTCTCACCTTGATATCAAGGAGTTAATGAATGCCAATATTTCCATCCTTTTTTTTTACCATGAAAGCCTCTATTAGTAGAATACCTAGTGTGGATAGCGCCCCTTGTTTCAGACCATCCTGTAGTCATAACTATATACCCTTCAAAGCAGTTCACCACTTCCACCAAGTCAAATAATTAAAACTAATAAAAATATATATACTATATAAAATGGACCTATGACAAAATATTGAAAGACAAAATATCGACCTACAAAAATATCGGAGCAATAATATCGATGTCAACAATATCGACATCTTATCTACAAAAATTAATTAAAAAATACTTTAAAATGTAATAAACATAGTACAAAATATATTATATTATTTAAAATTAATAAGTAATATACATAATGTAATAAAAACATTATTAAACATATAAATATAATATATAATATATATACTTAATAATCAGTTGTAATATTTATTGTAATAACTTCTAAATAATTAAAATATTATATATTACAAATTCATCTATACACATAAAATAATAACATAAATAAAAATTAAATAATTATGCAAAACAAATAAAAAAACATTTTTAATATTTTTTAAATTAATTATATACTACATTACCTAAAACAATACAAAAATTTTAAGTAACAGAGGGAATAAAATACTATTCCAACTCCCAAAAAACAACAGTAAGGAAAATGTTGGATAGCTTAGGGGTAAAAATTACTATTCTCACTCCAGAGAGTGCAGCAGTAGGGAAAGTTTTGGATAGCGTAGGGGTAAAAATTAGTATTCCCACTCCAGAGAGTGCAACAGTAGGGAAAGTGTTGGATAGCGTAGGGGTAACAATTACTATTCTCACTCTAGAGACTGCAACAGTAGGGAAAGTGTTGGATAGCATAGGGTTACAAATTACAATTCCAACTCCAGTTAGTGAAACAGTAGGGAAAGTGTTGGATAGCCTAGGGGTAAAAATTAATATTCCAACTCCAGTTAGTGCAACAGTAGGGAAAGTGCTGGATAGCGCAGGGGTAAAAATTACTATTCCCACTCCAGAGAGTGCAACAGTAGGGAAAGTGTTGGATAGCCTAGGGGTAAAAATTACTTTTCCAACTCCAGAGAGTGCAACAGTAGGGAAAGTGTTGGATAGCATAGGGGTAAAAATTACTATTCCAACTCCAGTTAGTGCAACAGTAGGAAAAGTGTTGGATAGCGTAGGGGTAAAAAGTACTATTCCAACTCCAGTTAGTGCAACAGTAGGGAAAGTGTTGGATAGCGTAGGGGTAAACATTACTATTCCCACTCCAGAGAGTGCAACAGTAGGGAAAGTGTTGGATAGCGTAGGGGTAAACATTACTATTCCCACTCCAGAGAGTGCAACAGTAGGGAAAGTATTGGATAGCGTAGGGGTAAAAATAAAAATTCCAACTCCAGTTAGTGCAACAGTAGGGAAAGTGTTGGATAGCGTAGGGGTAAAAATTACTATTCCAACTCCAGTTACTGCAACAGTAGCGAAAGTGTTGGATAGCGTAGGGGTAAAAATTACTATTCCCACTCCAGAGAGTGCAACAGTAGGGAAAGTGTTGGATAGCATAGGGGTAAAAATTACTTTTCCTACTCCAGAGACTGCAACAGTAGGGAAAGTGTTGGATAGCGTAGAGCTAAAAATTACTATTCCCACTCCAGAGAGTGCAACAGTAGGAAAAGTGTTGAATAGTGTAGGGGTAAAAATTACTATTCCCACTGCAGAGAGTGCAACAGTAGGGAAAGTGCTGGATAGCGTAGGGGTAAAAATTACTATTCCCACTCCAGAGAGTGCAACAGTAGGGAAAGTGTTGGATAGCGTAGGGGTAAAAATTACTATTCCAACTCCAGTGAGTGCAACAGTAGGGAAAGTATTGGATAGCGTAGAAGGTAAAAATAACATTCTTATAAATAAATGAATAATTTAAACTAATACAAAAATTAATTATTAAATAAATATAAACTATTTACAAATACCAATACATAATTATTAAAAACATAATTAGCAATAAATAATTAAGTAAAATGAATTAATTATAAATAACAATTAATAATAATAATTTACAAATTAATAATTAATTAACAATATAGTTTACAAAACAATGAATTAAAATAAATTATTACTTAATTACATTTAAATTACTTCCCACCCTATTCCCCTATAAACCCATAACCCGCTACAGAACATAATTATCAATTAATCAATTAATTACAATTAATTACTAATTAATAAAAATTAATTACAATTAATTTATAATTCCTAATAATTAATAATTAATTTACTATAATTAAATTACTTCCCACCCTATTCCCCTATAAACCCAGAACCCGCTACAGTACTAAAATACAAAGGGTCCGATTCCTATCCTGGAAAAAAAACGTCCGTACGATTTTCATCCGGAGCCATCGCCGTACGATTCGTACCCGTCCGTCCGAGTCGCGCAGTACGATCCATATTCCGTCAATCCGTCCGAATCGTCACGATCCGTACGTATTGCAAGGCTGAAACAGTGAACCGTACGACTCGTACACATGCCGTACGACCCGACGAGTACGATCCGGATCGGGGTATTAGGACGTGATTCGTACGGTCCACGTCAGGTAAGTGCGATTCGTACGGAAAAGCACACATTCACATACACACCGTACGGTGCGTACCCCCACGATCGCTGGGGTACGCACCATACCTCTGCGATCATGGGGGGTACGCACCGTACACCGCGATCATGGGGTGTACTCACCATACACCCAGCCAACATGGGGTACGGTGCGTACACCGCATGATCGCGGGGTATGGTGCGTACCCCCCATGATCGCAGAGGTACGGTGCGTACCCCCGCGATCATGGGGGGTACGCACCATACCCGGGGGGGCCGTTGCGTACCGGTTTCTGCGCGAACTCTGCTTTTATGGCTGTTTTCAGCTGCCGTAGAAAAAGGGTCGTACGGTGCGTACCCGACACGTATCGTACTTGCTGGGTCGTAAAAACCAGCCGCGAACCGTACAGATGTCGTGTACATCGGGTTCTGAGGGAGAATCGTACGGAGATTAGAGTCGTACGGTCTCTGTACGATTCGTACGGAGTCCAGCTCCTGGTGCGAATCGTACTTCGTCGTACATACCGAGGACATTGCAGGTTACGATTAGTACGAGAAAAACGCTCTGAACGGCTGTTCGGAGTGGTTTTTCCCGAATCGGAATCGACCCCAAAATGTACTTAAATTACATAAATAAAAATTAAATACATAATGATATACATAAAAATCATACAATAATCGATATTAGTAACATCGATATTACTAACATCGATATTAGTAACATCGATATTAGTAACATAGATATTACTAACATCGATATTAGTAACATAGATATTACTAACAGCGATATTAAACATATTGATATAACTTACCTTCTATATTATGTCCCTTCGATATTTAAACATCGACATTATTGTATGTCGATATTTAAAACTCTATATTTTGTCTGCCTACCATAAACTATTGCATGCAGGGGAGTTGTTTAGTTAGTGAGATTTGGGGGTTGTGAGCCTTTAAACTCCCCAACTAAGAAAGAGGTGAACTGCAGGGTGGAGGGGTGAGACGACCAAGGCTCTGGCTGGGTTGCTCTCATCAATAGGAGCGTCGGTACTATTTTGAACTAGGTGGGCCTCTGTCTACAGTGGCATGGTGGGCAAAAAACAATGATTTGGAATGCTACCCAGAGCAATTGCCACTGGTTAGGCTATTTCCAAGCATTCATCTCATCACCTTTTGGGTGTTTAATTGCCAGTAGTATGTCTGGAAATCAGAGACTGGAAAAGCTTTCCTAGCCTATTATTGCAATGTTTGTAAATTCCATAAAGTAGCAAATTTGCAACCTATCAAGAAGTACTTCAATGGGAATAGATTTACTACTATTTTTGGTAACCCAATTACCATATATATTTAGGTTTGCGCTACAGAAAATAAACAAGACAAGTTAAAAGTTCATAATGAAATGAGAATGGTGAGAAAAACTGACATAGCAGACCTGACTCAGGGTCTTCAGACCCAACTACCAAGACACAAATGCATTTGAGGGGGTGTCGCATGCCATACATAGGAAGCTGTGCCCCTACCCATCCCACCCGGGCCTTGCAGTTCTCCCTGGGAACTCATGTCATGTACAGCACAATAGGCTGGAGTTCCTGCCCCGGGAATCGCCTATTCTAAATGTATTTTCATCACATGCTCTCCTATGTGGCATTGTTACTATGAGCCTTGACAATAGAGTTGTCAAATTGGTGCATGTAGGCAGTGCTGCATGTTTCCAGTCCGTGCTTTTTACAAATCATTTTATCAACTGACTGATGGCCTATGTACTAAGCCCAAGTCACAAATAGAGGTGGGAATGCTAGCAGATTAATAGGGCAATTGGCTGATCCAAAGCTGAGCCATGGGCTGGTTTGGCTCTAAGGGTCCATGCACAAGCCAAGCCATGAAAACGTTTAGCATGTGTATCATGCAACAAACTTGATGTAAAATATGATACAATCACTTCAAAATTAAAAAAGGTGTACTTCTTTTAACATGTGGAAGTTTCACCTTAGTACATCAGATTATATCACTGCATAGACAGACATTTATTAAAAGTTATAGTTTTTAAACATGAACTCAGAAACATTTATGGCTTGCCCCCAACAACAATGCCTTTAGTGAACTAAGACTCAAATCTGAAGTAATGTATACCCTAAACAAGGTCTACATTCTTAATAATATTAATGGAGCAACATTATAGAGTATTAAATCAAACAAAAGAAGTTATTGTGCAGCTCACATTCTGAACTCAAGTATCTAAAATTGCTCTCATAAGTGATAATAAACAAAATGGAGGATTTGTGAAATAAAATGTTTGCCAGGATTACACCATTTGGACAAGCAGGGAACCATGTATATATATATTCCAGGTTATCTAGTTTCACATTTTGAAATTCAGCCACCAGATGTAGTTTTGTGTGCCTCTCTTTCCCCTGTTTTACATCAAAGATCATTGTTATGGCTTTTATTCTTGGACCACGACAGGAAAAGCCTACACAGTCATAGCAGACTTGACACAGGGCCCCCAGACCCAACTACCAACCAAAGAAGAAATTTAATTGTGGGAATGGGGTGTCACACCACAAACACCCCCCGATTACATGTCATTTTGGATGTGTCAGAGCACTACTTTGAGGTTCATGATGACTGTACATGGGTGAAGTGTCATATAGCTTCTCTCAAGAGCCGTGACTTTTCTTTTGGTACAGTCCCTCTGGGTTGGCTGAAAGGGCAGTAGCGAGAGGTGGTAAGGCAGTGGTGGACAAGAGCGCCGCAGTGATAAAGTCACTTTTTTAATGTTCTGCTGCAATTCCAATTGAGTGGTGTACAAATGTTTATTTCATATTCTAAATCTAACTTGTATCCATATTATTCACATTTTTACTTTTCCTATGTCTTTACCCTGGCCAGTTTAGTGCTAACTAATGCTGAACATGGATGGATGTGAAATTGTCCTTGCAACTTCGAAACTAGATGGATGTTGTCAATCTGTTTTTTCAGGAAAAAACAAAAAATAGGAGCAACATTCCTGGTTTTAACAAGAAAACTCACTTACAGAAAACTTAAGGAAGCAGGGATAATAATCACTCTATTCGCAAAAATGACAGGATGTTTGAGAGAGAAAAAACCTTGTAACTTTTCACTCTCCTATATCAAATTCCGTTGTGAAAAGGAATAAACTAGTTTTCATGAAAAAGATCAGTGTATGGCAGTGTATTATAAAACTGAGAACACTCCGGGTTCACAATTGCAACAAAACACTTTCTATGAGTGTTTTCATATTAAAATGCATCTATCTTCATTGAAATTAATACGTATTTCCAGTCTGCCTCTATTCTGGAAACTAGTCACGTTTTGAACTTTTGATTACCAGACACTGGACTACTTAAGAGGTAGAGTCATTTTCTAATAATATTCAGTAGAATGCAAATTCAAAATTAATTGGCTGCAGCATCCAAACAGATCAGTCACAACTAGGACACATAATACATAGAGCACAGGGAGTTTGATCATATTTAACAGCCAGTGCATTAATAAGGGTTTGTTCATCAGCTGACACGTTTCCATGATTCTTTAATATTTTTGTGCAGGCATAAAAGGATTAAGCCTTCATCAATTCTTCCTTACATAAACATGGCAACAACTGCTGTCTCCAAGTCTCTAATTAAGTGGATTTCTCCAAAGAGTAGGAATAATTAAGATTTACTTCAACATTAACCCACTGTTGTAGGAAACAGTTGCCTTTCTTTGCATCTGCTGTATTTGTTCTCAAAAATCAAATAAAACTAGCACCACATTAAAGAGTATTAACATCCCTACTGTGTTACTCTGCAGGTTGGTGGGTCCTGGCACGTTGTACAAGTCAGTGGTCATGGCTCACACAGGTTATGCATTGAAATGATAAGCATTTAAATACCTCTTTCACAAAATATTGAATTACAAAGAACAAATCCTAATGACCCCATTATATCAGACCTTCATGTAATTATGGAGGACAGATAATTCAATAATGTTGAGATAACATATGTCTTCTGTTGATAATATTTCTTTTTATCCATACAGACCCTCCCTTTCTGTCTTGTTCAATCCAAGACATAATGGGTGGGGGGAGGGGGTGCGTGTGCCGATTTCCATGTATTTTACTTGACATTTAAATATTAATGAATTCTAAAATACTTTTCTTTTGTATTAAGTATTATTTTATGGACTCTTTATTTCTAATTGCTATGCAGGCAATCTGCATGTCTTACTCAGTTATCTAACTATTACCTATATATACTTGTAGAATGATTTGCCTTCCCAGTACTCAAGGTGTCGAAAGAAATCATGGCACAATCTTTTATTTCCATACAGTTCATATATTTTGGTGCTTAACTCAGCCTTATGGACTCACATCACAAGTCAGATGGAGCGGTGTCCCTGAGGAGGATGGTGTAATATCCCGGGTGAATATAAGTGGCTCACAGTGGTGTCATGTAAAGATACACATGTAAGAAATGTAGTTTGGGTTAATTTGGAATAAAAACAAAAATAAATGTTTTTTCAGTGCAATGTCCTTAGGATTGTGCGTATTCAGATATATCATTCACAGTCCTGCTTACCCTGTCTTCTCTATCAAAATGGTGTCTAGGACGATATTGAAATTTGTTACCCCTTATTTGTATTTGTATTTGTTTGTATAGCGCTAGAATCGACTCCCGAAGGGGTATATCTGCGCTTAAGCAGAACTGTGAGGAGAGGCAACATATTCCAGCAGGATCAGCAGGGACAGAATAGGAAGGTCTTAAGCATCTTCCTGAACTGCAAATGTTCAAACACTGTCTTAAGGGGAGCTGAAGCTCATTCCAAAGGTGGGGCCTGAGATAAGGGAGAGCTCTCCCTCCTAATCCGGCCCTTTTCACTCAAGGTACCACCAAAAGGTGTTTAACACCTGAACGTAGGGATCTGGTGGGAACATAAGGCAAACATTTTTCGGCAATGTATGAAGGGTCCAGATTAACCAGAGCCTTATGAATGATACAGCATGTTTTGAATTTAAGCCGTTGATGGATGGGGAGCCAATGCAATTTCACAAGAAGGGGAAGGGACGGGGTCCGAGGTGGAACATTAAGGACCAACCGAGCCGCCGTGTTCTGCACCATGGTACAAAAGGGGGTGGTGATGGACGGAGCATCAGAACCAATCAATTGTTAAAGTTAGGAGTCTTAACTTTACTACTCCTAAACTGAGAAAAATCCTAACTTTAAGACTTTCGGTATTCACAGAAAGTACATAGGAGTCCTAAATTTAGGAGTCCTAACTTTACTACTCCTAAACTGAGTAAAACTCTAACTTTAAGACTTTCGGTATTCACAGAAGACATTTAGGAGTCCTAAAGTTAGAAGTCCTAACTTTACTACTCCTAAACTGAGAAAAATCCTAACTTTAAGAATTTCGGTATTCATAGAAGGCATTTAGGAGTCCTAAAGTTAGGACTCCTAACTTCTGTGAATAACGAAATGAGTAAGTGCCTTCTGTGAATACCAAAATGAGTAAGTGCCTTCTGTGAATACCAAAATGGTAGTAAGTTTAGGAATTTGTCTTAAGTTACTTCTGTGAATCGAGCCCATTGAGTTGAATAACCTGGTATGCCTCCAGTTTACTGATAGTAGAACAAAACAGGGTCTAGGCTCCTACCACAGTAAGGCTAAGCCAGGAATAATCCGAAAAACAACACAAGTGCCAGTACTGTAACTTGTTCTCTATAGTCAACTACAACCCAAATGAATAAAACAAATTGGTCTGTTTCGTATAACGTCGCTAGTTAAATGGTTTATTTAGTCCATCAAGTTTTTTTTTGGTTTTCTTTTAAATTTCTCAGAAAAAACCTTTTTTGTGCATATACACAAGTAAATACAATCTTATCACAATAACATAACATACCTATACATATTTACAATTCATCCTCTCTATATTTACAATCTAATGCATTCATTCGACAGTCATACCATCCTCACACACACAATGAAACAAAAGTGGCTTTGTGTCTAAAGAAACGTTCCTTAACACTTAATGTACCCAAGTCGCCTTATCAGTACAACAATGTCAGATACAAATGTACATGTTGGAAAACTATTCTGAATATTTGTAACAGTTTCCTTCTAATCCCAGTGAATGACACTCAGCCACCTACAGTCGACGCGTTTCGAACTCCCTGAATGCGGAGTTCTCCTCAGGACCAAATATCAATCTACAAAAAGTGAAAGACAAGGTTTAATGACCTATTCAAATATAGCTGGTTTACAAAAAACATGCCGCCACCGGCCAAATATGCAGACTATTGCCATTGGGCTACGTTAAAAAAGGTCAGTCCTTGCTCAAAGTTGTAGTTGTCTCTAATGTCAATTGTGAGTAAAAGTCCTATGTATACATTAATGTCTTGTTTATGTTTAGAATTCTGGTCCCCTCATCATACGAGTTACATACGGGGAGATGAACCCTGTTAGGAATAAGGTAGGCGGACCTTATTTGGCCGGTGGCCAAATTGTAAATATGTATAGGTATGTTATGTTATTGTGATAAGATTGTATTTACTTGTGTATATGCACAAAAAAGGTTTTTTCTGAGAAATTTAAAAGAAAACCAAAAAAAACTTGATGGACTAAATAAACCATTTAACTAGCGACGTTATACGAAACAGACCAATTTGTTTTATTCATTTGGGTTGTAGTTGACTATAGAGAACAAGTTACAGTACTGGCACTTGTGTTGTTTTCCAGTTTACTGATAGCATTATATAAAATCCAGCTTTTTTGGAGGATAATCCCCAAATCTTTTCGATTTTAGACTTATATCTGCCAATTGGATTATGGAACAGCAGGGGCAACCTTCTGCTGCACATCTTCTGCCTAAACGATTGATTTGTTTTTGTGTGGAATTTACCATTTGTTGCACGTCTGCCAAATACAAATCTGGGACATACGTTTGAAGGAGATATTATCTTCACTCACATCTATAAAAATTGACAATATGTGCTCATACACCCATGTTTGTTGTCGCTGTCTAAAGACAGTTGTGCGAAGTCCACAGAAGCCATACGCAAAATGTGAGAGGTTTATTGGATATTCCAATTGGGCACTGCCACCAAGGGGACAATATGGAAATTCCCTGGGAGCAGGCCATAAAATTAAATTAAATCCTTTGAGTACTTAATTGTAATTTGCAGAATTTAAATCTTGATAACTACTGTTTTAGTTATGCGACTTCCAGTTAAACTCTGCCCTCTATGGTCTACCAGCTAAATATAGTCACTGAGGCCATAGACATGAATATTAATGTAAGTATATTTATCTGCTAGTATCTTTATGATAGAAAACATAGTTTTTTGTAATTATTAGCATGCATGCCATAGCCATATACGATTGTGTTTTGTAGTTGTAAAGCTCTGTTTTTACATAAGACTATAGTACATTTATCATTGTCAACTCCACACTCGGGATCAGTAAATTCAGTTATCATATTCGGCATTTACATGTTAAGAATTTCGCTGGCATGAGTCCATTTTCGATTCGTCAATTTTTGCAACTTTATTATTCAGGTAGGATTCTTTCTGTAGTTTTTTGCCGCATTATAAACTACAAAAATGGTAGCCTGCATTCACTTGTAAACACAAGTTCCGGTCACATTATGATGACGCTTCCACGTAACGTGGGCGCACCGTACAGAGTATTTCCGGTCTGCGCTATTTAGAATCTCATTTGGATCATCAACACACCGGGCTATATGGACAGCGTCCAACTTTCTTTTGGAATTGGTGAGTTTTTATCGGCCAGACCTTTGGATACAATGTTGCTCCTTATCGCGGGGTGGGCCTCTATCAGTATCTATCCCATCCCGTTCGTAGACACATTTTATTAATATTGGTTTTTGCGGTTCGTATTTATGGGGTTCCTACCAGTGTTTTTAATCTAGCTCGTTAAGCAAATAGTATGAACTTCACCTATCCTGAGGCTTTAGATTAATGGAATTCGCCGGTCATCAATAGGTGAATTTGCAGAAAAAAAGAAAAAATTAACAGGTAAGAATTTTGCTGACTTTGTGGAAATCAGTTTGTAGACAGCCCTCATTTCTCTAAACATACTTCATAAGTCTCAGTTGTGCATATTTTCTAGTTTTTCTTTATATTAAGTTTTTCCTTCTTGCTTGAATACATTTTAACTTGAAGCAATATTGCTGCTCAACAATTTCAGGGTATCATAACGAGCAATCTTGAAGGTAAATACCACTCAGAGTGTACATACTAGTTAAGGTGTGTTTTTCATATTGGGTATCAGCCCTAAGAACTACTCTGTACATTTATATCATTATCATAGGTATCATATCCTGTATTGAGAGCAAAAAAAGTGAGAAAGCGGATATCAAAAACAGTGTCCACAAGATTCCTTGTATGATAGTATTTCATATACAAATTTGTTAGGTAAGCATACACTTAACCTTTAGTACTGAATTGGTCATGTGATTGGATGCAATGATTTGGAAATTGGGGTCTTTCTCTTTATTTTAGCCTTTTCTATGTTTATCTTTCTGGTGTGATCGGAAGGCCTCAGTGAAACTGTCCTTTGGAAGTCTGTATATTGTGGGGAAGGGGGGGTTGCCAATTTTCTACAGTAAAGTGTGCAGTGCAACTTACATCTGTATCATAGATATACGCTTATGTCATTTTTTTCTTTATTTTAGTATGCCACTAGTAGATTCACCCTGAGGAAGGTCCAAGACTGAAACGCATTGGTGACATCTATGTCTTTTAACTAGTGTTTCCAAATCAATTATGGATATTAACATCTAATTCCTATCTGATATCCCAGGATCTACTGACATATTATTGTCCATGTTTACAAATGGTCTTCTCTTTTTTTTCATCTTTTTAATGTTGTTTTTGTGTGTGGTCATACCTCATTATATTGGCTGATATATCAAATGATGGAATCATTTTTTGTCTCTGACCAATTTTATTGTCGCTTGATTGTATGTAATGATATTTAATATCTTTTGATATATAATCAAAAATCAAAGATACAAAAAGATAAAAAGAAGAAAACAAAAAATTCATAAGAATAATAAACAGAATATATTTTTGTATATCATGTGGATCTAGAGTAATTATTTATTTGTCTGTATGTCTATGATATAGTTGTTAGCACAGATGGATTAACAGCACTTTTGCCCAGTGCCAATCTTTTTCCAATGAGGTATTTTCTTCACTCACATCTATAAAAATTGACAATATGTGCTCATACACCCATGTTTGGTGGCGCTGTCTAAAGACAGTTGTGCAAATGACATGAGAAGTAATTTTCCATGTATCACACTTTGGTATGCCAGGAATAAAGGTGTGAAAACATTACTGTGCTAATTTGTGATGTCATTTGAGATGTCACTAGTAATGTCATCAGTGATGTCACAGACCATGTCATGAGTGATGTAATTTGTGAGGTCATAGACAGTGCATTGTGGGAGAGCAAGCTATAGTTAGCTCAGCGTACTATAACTACTGAATTTCTTTGGTTTTGTACGAGTGAAATTTCAGACTTCCTGTGACCTTTGTTTTTTCAGTGAATTTTTATGGTTTTTCAAAATCTATTTCCTAACTATAACATCCCTGTAACCTTTGTTTTTTTTCTGTGAATTTCTAAGTTTTTTAAATTTTATTTCATGCTTATAACATCCTTGTATTTTTTTTCTATAATTATATATTGAACAAGTCTCTGGGTGAGTGTGTGAGTGACTGTATGGGTGTCTGAGTGTCTGAGTGGTTCTGTGAGTGGGTGTATGAGTGTATGGGTGGATCTGTGAGTGGGTGTATGAGTGTCTCAATGGGTCTGTGACTGAGAGCATGAGTCTCTGAGTGGGTTAGTGACTGGGTGCATGCATGTGTGTCTTAGTGGGTCTGTGACTGGGAGGCTGAGTGTCTGGGTGGATCTGTGAGTTGATGCATGAGTCTTTGAGTGGGTGAGTGAGTTGGTCCATGTATATTTGAGTAAGTCAGTGAAGGGTGTGTGAGTCTCTGAGTGTATGAGTGAGTGACTGATTACATAAGTGTATACGTGTCTGAGTGGATCTATAAGTGGGTGTGTGACTGTCTCAGTGGGTCTGTGAGTACATACATGAGCTTGTGAATGGGTCTGTAAGTGAGTACGTGAGTCTCTGAGTGGGTCTGTACATGGGTGCTCGACTCTCTGAGTGAGTCTGAAAGTGGGTGCATGAGTATCTGAGTGGGTCTGTGAGTGGGTACATGAGTGCTCAGGTGGGTCTGTGAGTGGGTGTAATAGTATCTAAGTGGGTAGGAAACTATGTGCATAAGTCTAGGAGTGGGTCTCTAAGTAGGTACATGAGTCTCTGTGTAGGTCTATACATGGGTGAGTCACTCTCTGAGTGAATCTGTAAGTAGCTCCATGAGTACCTGAATAGTTATGTGAGTGGGTGCATGAGTATCTGAGTGGGTATGTGACTAGATGTATAAGTGTGTGAGTGTGTATGTGAAAGGGTGTATAAGGGTCTGAGTGAGTTTGTGAGTGCATACATGAGTCTGAGGCTATGACCGTTCAGTGTGTATATATAGATATAGATGATTTGTGTTTTATATTTCAACCAATATTCGCGATTATGTCACAATAGTTGCGACGTCCCCAAGATGGTACACTTGGAGCCACGCTGGCGGTCACGGCGCCATTGCGAATATCGCACGTTATCGTAAAAATCCATTTTGGACACATAACTTGTGTCATTAACACCCCTGCCAAGCATTTTTAAATCTCCTGCCAGGCGAGAGCAAACATGCTTTCCCTGCCTGCAGGATTGTGGGCAGGAAAAGTATGTCTGCTCACTAGTGGTTTAAAAGTGCTCTCACAGGGTGGGAGCAAACTTCTGTTTCCTGCCTACCTTGATGCGGCATGGAAACAGATGTTGCTCCCAGCTGGCGGGAACAAGCATAAGCATCTGTTAACTCTGGGCAGGAGAAAAGTAGGCCCCTGTGTATGCAGGGAGCAGGCAAGGGCCATGGGCCCCTGGGGCACCTTTTGTGGCTCCCAGGGGAATGCTTTATGGATGCCCCAAGTGGCCACTGGGGGCACCAGCCTCTAATTTACAGAGGCTCCAAGGGATTGGGTCCCTAAGGCCACAATGGGCTTTGGGATAAGGGGCGTGTGGCCTCCTTCCCCTTCATATTGACATGCGGCCACTGGGGATGTGATCTTCAGGGCCTAGTATGGCTTGGGGAGGGAGGCAGTGCAGTCCCCTCCCCTTTTTACTGGAATTCAGCCTTGGAGGGCGGGATCCAAGGGGGTCTATTAGGGCTCAGGAAGTGGGGCTGTGTGCCCTTCTTCCCTTAATATATATATTTTGTGTTCTTGGGTCCCCTTGGCCACTATTGGGTTGGGGCAGTGGGCAGTGTGCTCCGTTCCCCTTGCACATGCAGTTTGGCCCCAAGGAATAGGATAGCAGGGCTGCTATTGGCTCTAGAGTGTCCACCTAAAGGCCGCAAGACATAGGGTTCCATGGGCCCCTTTTGGCTAGGGAGCGGGCCATGTGTCACCCTCCACTTTACAAATACTGTTTGGCTTCAGGGATAGGGTTTTTGGGGCCGAAAGTGCTAAGAGAGGGGGGCGACATTTCCTCTACACTGTAAAAAAAAATGCCCAAGGGATGGTGTCACCGCGGCCCAACCCTGCACCACTCATGCCAAAGGCCGTGAACGGCGTGGTGTTATATGTGTTCTGAAGTCAACAGAAACTTGAAAATCAGAAAAGGAAAAGTTACACATGTGAATGATTACAGTGATGTAAGGCAGCTCTAGAAAGGGTACAGGACATACATCACTTACAAGAAGAGGAATGTTTGTGTGGAAAAGTGTATAGTCCAAAAAGAGAATTTGATAAGAAATGAGTGTATAAAGAAGATATTTATGCAGGTGGATGGTGAAACAGCAAAGAGAGTTAAGCAAATGCTAGAAGACACATGTATATCCATACATAGCTGCCATATTTCTCAGGTCCATGAGTAAATGTGCTGCTCCAGTCCATGTTTTTCTTTGAATTCTGTGTCTTGTAGTCCTATTTTGTAAAAGTCTGCATTCAAAGAGAAAACATGGACTGGAGAAGCAGGTCAAGCATAGACCTGGGAAGCTTGGCAGGGCTGTCCCTATTTGAATAAATGGTATTGAAATTGAAGGATTTTACCCACAAAGTCCGACCAAGGCAGGGTACAATTCAATTAAAACATAACATAACATTATAATATTTGGGGACAAATACACTTTAGAACCATTGTTAAAAGTATAAGACTTGATAACGTGTGTAAAAATCAGCACATACCTTAGGAACACGTGAGACATTGCAACTGTGCACAATTTGCATTGAAATTAATATATTTGGAAGGCAAAACTATTATACTCAACAGTCATGCCTGCGAACCTTAAGCGGCACCACTTCTTTGTAATTAATAAGCTGTATTGGACCCCTCAAAAAGTGGCTACTTTCATGACACACAAGTGCCCGTTGCAAGAGATGTAACCTCCCAAGAGCGAACAACGTACATATATTCTTCTCACGCCCTAAGATGCAAGAATATTGGAAAATGGTGCAAACAACTATGGGGGATTTTTAGGGGAACATGTATTTTTGACAGAGACTTTGTTACACTTTGGGGTGGACAACAAAAAGCTCAATTATCTGAGTAGTAAGCAAGATTTTGTTAGATCTGAGTGCCGCATTCAACACTGTTTCCCACCAGATCCTGTTGCAGAGGTTGGAGGAGGTGGGGATCAGGGATTCTGCCCTTGAGTGGTTTGTCTCCTTTTTAGCTGACAGGACCTTCCAGGTTGCAGTTCCCCCTTTTGCATCCAAGATCCATACCATCAAATATGGGGTACCGCAGGGCTCAGCCCTGAGCCCTACGTTGTTCAAAGTGTATGTGCAACCAGTTCAAAAATCAGAGGGCTCACAGCAGTGTCTTATGCGGACAACACACAGTTGGTAGTTGCTCTCTCAGATGACTCTGATCAGGGCGCATGCAAGTTCCAGAGGGATTTGGAGATCATATCTGAGTGGATGACTGCCAACTGTCTTCAGTTAAATGTCAACAAGTCCGAGGTCCTGCTGGTCGGGAGAAACACTGAGTTGTGGAGTGAGCATTGGTGGCCTGCCAAGTTGAGCTGTGCACCAGTCCCCAAACAGGTGGTAAAAAATCTGGGTGTGTGGGTGGATTCCGCCCTTAGCTTTCAGACACAAACAAAGAAAGTAGCAGGAACATGTTTTGGCATTTTACGGGGGCTCAAACCAGTGCTGGGGTTCTTTGACCCGGCCGTGAGGCAAGTAATTATCCTGGCATCTAGTTTGTCTAGATTGGACTAAGCCAACTCACTCGACTTGGGAGGTAACAAAGCAAAAGTTACAAGACTGCAAAGGGTCCAGAACGCTGCTGCTAGAGCCTTGTTAGGTCTGCCCAGGACATGCCCCACTTCCAGTGTTTTCCGTTGGCTACATTGGCTGCCTGTGGCTAAATGTAGTGAGTTCAAAACTCTTTGCTTGTCTTTTAAAATCCTCAGACATCTTGGCCAATCTGCTTACACCCTACACACCCTCCCACCAACTCCGGTCTACGGGCCAGCATTTGGCAGTTGTTCCACGAGTGAAGAGGGTTCGTGCTGGTGGTCGATCCTTTGGTGTATTGGCAGCCAGACTTTGTAATGCGGTCCCCACCGCTATTCGTAGTATGGAAAACGACCTGGCTTTTCATAAGGCCATTAAAATGCACTTCTTTCCTCCCCTATAGATTGTTGTATGTTGTCTATTGTTCTGCTGTTTTCTGTTTCAGCGCTGGGACGCCCCTTTGCTGGGGCAGCTGTGGGCTATATAAAACCGCATAGCATAGCATAGCAATGGGGCCTAGAATTTTACCTGCTATTTCTGGCTGGGCAGGGAATTTGTAAACATTGGTTAGATCCAGCTCTCCCACATCCAACGGAGTGGTTAAAGGTGTTCAAGTCGACTGGTAATATGGACATTAAATGCAAATCACCAAGGTCGGGGGAAATCTGAGAGGATTTAAAAAATGAGCAAGCTAGCATTCATGGCGATAAGTAGGGCTGCCGGAAAAACATCCAAATATAGACCTATGATTACACCAGGCCATGGACCCGGAGGCGGGTTTTTGCCCTCTCCCGATTAGACCAGAGCCTGGGTGGCATTGCGGCAAGTGAATGTAATGGACCGCAAGACGGACCGAGGTTGCCAAATGGTCTAAGAGTTGCCGATGCCATGGTGAAATGAGGACCAAAAAATATGTGGTGGTGTGCAGCATGGGAACACCCATGTTTCAACTCCTACCTGACACAGTGTTGCACAATGCACTGTGTTGGATTACTTTTTTTCATGAAGCCATGTAAGGCAATGCAAATTGGTCCTCATGTGGTTTTGTAAATCTCAAATACCATTGTGCATCGTGGCTGTGCCAAAAAAAGTGTAACAACCACAACATAATTGCTTTGTCTTCATAGTTTAGGCATGCAATCATTCTGCCATACTATTCTAGTATATAGTTGGATGTTAAATGTGTTTCTACACCAAACGCCAAAAGCATATGCAAGGATTATGAAAAAGGTATAGCAAACAGTGCTAACGATAATCATGTGGAATTTGCTTTGCAGCACATGATGGAAATTTTGTAGTTGAAAGATAATACACAGGTTTACATCCATTAAATCATCCATATGCAGACTTGGCAATAAACATACTACCAACATGTTTGTTCCACAATATTGTCCCCCTTTACCAATCCCCTGTGGAACAGTGAATTTCACATAGTGTAATTAAAGATGAACTTGAAACCCCAGTGTATATCCAGGCCTTGTGTTGTGGCTCTGTGAAGAAGTCAGCAGGGTTTTTGTCATGTCTGCTGAACGGGAGACATCCTTTACAACGCAACTTTTACAACGCAGTGCCTTTACGACGCAACTATTACAACGCATGTCATTACAACGCATTGCGCTGGGGGGCGCTCTAGGATAGGGAATAGATTTAATTTACTATCCAACACCTTCCCTACTATCCACGGGGACTGGAGTTGGAATAGTAAATTAAACTATTCACTATCCAGCACCCCTTAGCGCTATGCGTTGTAACAGCATGCGTTGTAAAAACTGCGATGTAAAGGCATGCGTGGTAATGTCATACATCCCTGCTGAACATCTGATGTAGCATCAGAAGATGTTCTTTGTGTTTTGAGGGCCGGTAAGCGTGGGCCTTAGTGGGTGCTCGGCATAAACCCCCAATCCCTCACAATGGCCTTTCCCACCGCATTTCTGTCTCAGACATTAAAAAATGTTTTGAAGTTGGCAGTCTTTATGTGATATGATATGCTTGTGCATGACACACTGCAGTCATACAAAATAACACAAAGGTTTGTCAATGGTTGAACTCCGTTTTAATCGTTGACAATTGTTCCCACTAAAATCCTGTTTTGTAGTTGCTTATGAGGCTGTCAAAGTGAAGGAATAAAAGGTGTGGCCTAACCTGCTGAATACACTCAACAAGATGAATTTAATTAGAAAAGGTAACAGTAGGGAAGTAGATGAATTATGGTATCAAAGTAAAAACTGAAGACATGATACAACTTCTTGAATCAATTTTAGCTAATGAAATGGATGGGGTGAGAGTTGTGTCCATAGATGGTAAAAACTGCCTTTGGATATGATTGCTCTGTATGGTGGTATAAGGAACATAAACAAATGGAGGTTAGAGAACAATGAAGACCATCCAACAGGTTTGGATAAATCTGAAGCTAACGTTGAATTCATTATTGAAAGGAAATGAGGAGCATGCTTTAAAATGTAATGTATCGCCTTTGTGAATCTTTCTGAACGAAATACAAATATACATAATGTAAATGAGGGCTTGGTGTAAGAGGGGTGCATTTTTGTGACTTCTTTATAAGTAAAAAATTACAATAATTCTGGTGCTTTACATTTACATTACTTTTTCGTCATGCTTTTGTAAGTTAGAAAGTAAATGCTTATGTTTGTGTGAAAGAGAGTGAGAGAATGAGAGTGCAGAATAGTGTGCTTTAAGTTCCTAGTAGAATGTGAGTGAGCAGACGTTTATTTAGCATGTGAGTGTGACTGTTATAGACTGTGAACTTAGAGTTCAATAAACTTGGTGTCTTGATTGATGTGAATGGGGATGTATATTATTCTGTTTCAATTAGAATAATAGCTACTGCCATCTACTTCTGTGGATTTCCTCTCTGCCTACCATCTCTGTGGATTTTATCAATGGCCACAACATTGAATTTTTAGAAACTATCAGTGTTCTGCTCATTTTGACTTTATGACCTGCTATGGGTTTATTGTCATCACAGATAACTTATTCCATTACCCCATTACAGTGCCCCCCTTGTAAACACTGGGGGAAAAAACAGGAGCATCAGCTGAAGAGCAATTGCTGGTGCTACATGAAAGTGGAAGGGGCAACCTGTGTTAAACAATATACTTTGATATATCATATTGAATATAATTTTTGCATGATATCTGAGATCTAGCGAAACACTCATAAAACATAGGTTTCAAGCCAATTCAACAATGTTCACATATTGGTCCTTTGAGGGCGCACACTCTGTCTTGTGTAATAATTAACAGTTATGAGTCTTCAGCGAATAAATAGTGAGTCTACAGCAAATAAAGCCAGTTAACACGATTCAAATAGTTTGGCAGCCAATGAGATCCTATGTAAAAACATAATATACTTACATGCCGAAGAGAAACCAATAGTTTTGAGAACTACCTTCCTTACACATTTCTTTCATTTCCACATTTGTAATTGTAAGTTGCATCTGATTACATTGAATCAGTTTACTTATGGTAGTAAACAAGATGAAATACTAGAAATTATGTATCTGAAATAATGTGTCACAAGGTTGTCAGTTTAATGAAAATGAAATGTGTATAACTAAGGTAAAAATATAGATTCACACAAAGACACAGATGTACAGTAATAGAGATGCTTGACACGTATCACTATAAAGACTGCACTTGGAAACTGACATATGTATTCTGTGTTTTCTGTAAAACTATTAGTTCATTAACTTCAAAATTTATGGAATTAAATTGTTTGTAACTTCATGAAGTTAGCAAACCCTACAGTTCTGGATATGTTAACAAAGTTTTGAAACTGAAATGCTATAACAATAACCACTGCTCACAGTAGGCTGAATTTGTTCATTTTGTCAGTTCTGTAATGATGCTGTGGAAATGACATGCCTTTGACTCAGATCACACAACATTGCGTGTGGTTCTCCAACAGATTGACATATGCCAGCTTCCTAGAGTCCTCCTAACATTCAGCCCACCTGTGATGTCATAGTAAGGAGGGGCTTCCCTTCAGCGGACTCCTTTCTTGGTATCTCCTTCATCACCATGGCAACAGCCTTATCTGCCGCCCTAGAGCCTTTCCCCTACAACAGTGAAATCAACAATGGTTTGCGTCAGGAAATTTGCCTTTGTCACCTGTTTTTAATATGCAGTCTATGTTTTTAGAAGCGCTACATCATGTTATCATTCCCTCATTGAGTGATTCTTTGATCACTTTAGATGTTCTGAAATTATGAAATATGAAAAAATTATTAATAGTTACTAGTAGTAACAATTCTGATGTAACACTGGAAATGTGGATTCCTTGGCCCTTATAACTGAATTAAATGTTCAATGGTTTCATATGTTGTGCAATTTTAATTTTTTCCACATAGCATTGCAAGTATATTTGTCATGGCACCCTGTTGTTGATTCTGATATACTACTTTGGGCTGTTGTATCTGGTATTCCTATTGCACAACTATGTCTCCTTTGATGGGAGCAGTAAACTACACATAACACATGATAAAATATTGTGAGTGAAGTTGTATTCAGCTTAGAGGAGCTGGCCCCAAGTGGCCAGCATTGCAATATTGTGCTGACTGACCCTAAAACCATTTGAAGGAATTCTAATCAGCAGTTGAAGAGGGCTCTCAATAAGGGAGTGATGTAAAACAGCTGGTGTTCAGTGTTCATGAAAATGGAGAAATCTTTTGTTTCCCATCTAACAGACATACAACCAACTTTATTATGATTTCTCTTTTCCTACATGTGCGGGTTTATCTGTAATAAATCTTATCTGCTTTTTCAATTTACATAAAATGGAATTTCAGACAAACTAATGATCAGATGGGCCACTTGCAGCAAACTATACTATGCCAGAGACAATGTATTTTGAAAAGTCGAAAAATTCTGTATTTTGCCCACATTTTCCTGCAATGGAAATTTCTTGTAGGAAACATTTTTGAATGGAGAGTTAAATCTTTTAGCAGAGAATGTTTCCACAAAAACATTTTTGAAAAATAATTACCCAACAAAAGTAGATGTTGCTATTTTTTCTGCCAATAAAGTCTTCCAATAGAAGATATTTTCCCCACTCCCTTTCTAGAAACATTTGGAGCTTCATGCACTTAAGAATGGTAGCCAGGTTTAAAAAAACGATTATGAAGTTGGGGTTGGTGAAATTATCAACCCTGTTCACTCTATACATTAAAAAATGACGTGCTTGATTTGTGGGGGCTAAGTCACAATAAGATAGGTTGCTTTAAACTGCAATTTTGCCCCCCACGAATGCACAATGCATACCTATATAAAATGAATCTCAATCACAAAAAAGAGAAAAAACACAAAAACAAATTATGTGTCTACTGTGTGAGCTGCATTTGCTTAATATATTTTAGGGATACATATGTATTGCACACTAAAAGTGAGTGAACACAAAGGAATGTCAAGCAATGACTAAGTATAGTGAATGGAAATGATGGTCTATTTTAACATTGATTCAATTGTCCCTGCATGATTTTTTTATTTTAAAAATGGAGGCTTATGGTTAGTGTTTCATTAAAGTTTTTAATCTAGCTTTTTCTAAATTAGTGCTACATGTGATTTAGATAGGGACTAAGCTACTCAAATTTTCCAGAACGTTTGTGAATCTACTCTGTGTTTATTAGATAATGTTATTAAACATCTCAAGCTCAGTAGCTTCTGTTTCAATCTAACACAGGATATTTATAGAACACCAACCTGGCACGCAAAACAATTTGTAAGATTAATGGGAAACCTGACTCAAGGTTTCTGGTGCAAAAGGAAAAATTATTTTACGTTTTATTTCCTAACCAAATGCTTCATAACTCAGTATGATTGTTTTAATAATACATAGACACCCTTTCATCTGGCTCTTCAAAAATGCTTTCATCTCATTTCCTGTTCCTTTGAAATTTTCACCTAAAGCAAAGATGTTTTGATTCTTGCAATTAGAAATGTTTGCCTGTTTAGTGAACAATCCCTAATATTTGCTGATTTTGTTTTAATCAGAATGATAACATGCTTGATGTGTGATTTACAATTACAGTTCACCTGCCATTTTTCACTTGAAAATTGATTTGGCCCTCTTCCTAGATGGACATCATGTTCATTATTACTGGTGAATTGTAATACAAATCATGCATCAGCTACATAATGCTATTTTGTAAAAAACAAACTTAAAAAAAGCAAAACAACTTTATATGAGTATTGTAAAAATAAAAATTTGAATGTAAACACACTAAATAGTTACTAAATGGTCTACATCAACAGGTTTACATTTTATGAATGCTTTTAAAAATGCAATTTGTTGACAAAAAATGCATTATTTGTTGTGCAAAAGCTAAACAATTTTGTAGATTTTAATGTATATTTATATCGCATTAGTCAAATAGGGTTATCATGTAGTTGACTATACATGTGTCTATCACTTTCTAAGATCCCTATTTTATAGTAAAACATTATTGAAATGGTACAGAATAAAATGTGCCAATACAATATTTGAAACACACTGAGACTATTGCAAGCTGTGCTGTGAACAACATTTGCCTACTACACATTACACATTTTGCTCATTGGTATAGCAGTGCTGAAAAACTCTGACTCACACTCAGAAAGAAGATACCCAGGACAAGATAAGGAATAGCAGAGTTTATTGCTAATCCTCACAACGATACCCAACAAATTACTGATTTTCTTCAAGGCCACATCTCATTCATTTTACATTACAATAAAGAAATATGGTTTCCCTTTCAGGTTACCAGCATGTCAACACATCTGTTAGACCTTAATTGCAAAAATTCTTAATACACATCAGAATTGGCCCTCCAGGATTATCCCAGGCTACCCATTAGATAAAACATCTATCTTAAAAATTGGAATATAGACATTAATGTGCTAAGACACATACTATTAAATAAAAGTATATCAATAAACTCATTGCTATTTAGCATATTTTATTAAGACAAAAGTATAAGACAACCCCACCATACATAAATCTGAAATAATTTATATATCCACCAATAGTTCTAAAACTAGGGAAAGGAATATGGATAAAGCAATTTATAACATTAGGCAGAGTAATGACAATGCCAGGTTACTTCATTAGTCAAAGACAGGCATGCTATTTACAAAGGTAAATCATAGTATCATAGTTTCTGAAAATTCCGAAACGGCTCAAGGAGGGACTTAAAAGAATAGGAAAGTGGGGACGGGTCACTATCTGAAACAGATGTTTATTGGTTAGTATCCAAGAATCTTAGTGACAACATATATGGTGGTTTCCTAAAAGCAACAGTTATTTTCAGCTTATTGGTGTTTTATGTTCAAAAAGATATATGCACTTGCCCATATATGACATTATATGTAGTGCAATAATATTATATGGCCACAAATTATACAAAAGCATGTGTTGCCTATGGTCTAAAGCACCATAATCAGGACTAGGGGCACTTCTTTGTTGTAGAGCACCAAAGTAACTGGAAACTTAGGGGTGGATTCAGTTTTAGATATTCAAATCTGTCTGCACTTTTCACTGACTATGACCGTGCATAGACATTATAAGCTTTCGAAGAGAATCTAAAAATATAATATGGAATTTAGAATGTTTTATGCACAGTCTTGATTAAGTGTGAAAAATAAGGCATATTATGTAAAACATTTTCTTGCAGAATCCGTTTGTAAAGTTTGAAGCTAAATGTGCAGAGATGTTTAAATTGGCTTGAGCGTATGAATGGTTTCTCCAGTTTGCTATTATGATATAGAGGACAAATATTATTCACTGTGACCCCTATTTAGACCTTGGCAGAAGGAGGTGGACTGCCACTGGAACTCCAGTTACTTACTACAACGTGTGCCAGAACCCGGTCATGTAGGAATCGGTTGGCAGTGTAGCATGGATTGCACATCCATGATTTTCTCCAGCACTGCGATGCCATTCTACCACCATCGCTCGCCCACCCATGTAATTCATCGTATTTATTGTTTAAAGCTGTGCAGGGGAGATGGTGCAGAGGTGGCGTACAATAGGCTTGAGTGAAGGAAGAAACTTTGCATAGGTGTGGAGAAATTGTCTTAAGGTGAGACACAATACCTTTTTTTTCTTTTAAAAACACTTTTTTGTGTTTTCCCCTTGTACTATTTAGGGACTTCCCAGTACTTTAAACTAAATGGTCATTCTAGTGCATGAACAAGTATGTATATTGAATTTGAAGTATTTTAAGATGTGAAGAAGCATCATATCACATTTTTGAAAACTTCAATATTACTACTGAGTGTTATATTGTAAACATTGTTGCATTTAAAGTGTTTAAACTCATTGGTGTTATATATTTAAACAATGTTAATCTTATCTTTGTTATTTTCTGTTAATGAACAATGGTTTTCATGTTTTAATGTAAGTAAATAGAAAAAAAAAGTTAACCTTTAATTTTGAATTCAACTAGTACATTTTCCATCAGAATAGAAATATTAGTCTAGCTCACAGAGAATGAATCTTCATTTGTATTCTTTATTTATATTCTTTATTTTATTTTTCCTACAAAAATATTTTCTCATCTTTGATGTCTTTCATAGCTACAATATTAATACAATAGCCCTTCAGAGTCAGTCAGTATGGCATGACTGTCTTAAGCCCAGGTTTCAGTGAAAGGATACATTTTATTTTGTATAAAACAACATATTACCTCATCTTCAAAAATGCGCAACCCATCCACATTCATACTTCCATACATAAATATAGATACAGAAAAAACCTTTCTATTAGTATATTTTTAAATTCATGACAACACACATGTTGCTTAAATTACAATGTCTCAACATATCAATTTATTGATTGCATTATTCTAAAGCTAGTATTTTCATTTCTGAACATAGTCAGATACTTTATATACAACTTTGCATTAGTCTAAAGCTAGTATTTTCATTTCTGAACATAGTCAGATACTTATATACAACTTCTTGTTTTTTGTATTACTGTGGCTTCTGAAAAACATTTTTCAATTAGTGTTTCAGCATTAAATGCCTTCATCAGGAACACCCGGGTAGCAGAGATGGTGCGCACTGTTGATCTCCTTTGAGGGTTAAGGAGGAGAGTGTGCCATCTGTTCATAAAAGGTGAAAGAGTTGACTTCTCTTTTGAATCTTGTCAATATATCTCTGTAAATAAATCCTTGCTGTTTGGGATGCCATGTTCAACCCGTCCTTTCCGTGTCTCACAGGAGTTCAACAGTGAGTATCATCTATGTGCCCCCGACTGGTTTCCCCTTAGGATTCTGAGAATAAAGTTATTTCCTTCTGGCCCGGGATTTAACCATTTCCTTCTTGGTTGCTGAAAAAGAGGCCTTGAATATTTGGTGTTCCTGAGGAATGGTGAAAAGTGCGTTTGACACATTTCTGCAAAAGCCACAGTAATACAAAAAGCAGAAAACAAGTTGTCTAAAAAGTATCTGAATATAAATATATGAATATCAGAATAGGTATTTATGTATGTATGTACGGAAGTATGAATGTGGATCGGTTGTGCATGTTTGAAGATGAGGTCATTTCTCCTTATTTACAAGATAAAACGTCTGCTTTCACTGAGACCTGAATTTAAGATAGTCAGGACAGATTGTCTGACTATAATGGACTATTGTATTAAGGTCATATGTATGAATGATGTCAAAGATGAGAAAATATTTTTGCAGGAAAAATAAAAAATACAAATGAAGATTCATTCTCTGAGCTGAGTGGCACATATATTTGTATTCTGGTTGAAGATGTACAAGCTGAATTTAAATTTGAAGTTTGACATAGTTTTCTGTTTTTATTGACTGTTGTCCCTGTCCCAGTAACCCTATTCAAGCAGTGGGTCCCGAGTTTTTGAAACTTTAATGGAAGTTAGTCTGTTAGTGAACTCTCTTCTGTTTATGTCATTAAACATAGAACACCACATCCTGTTGAAGCATGTCTATTTAACAACTTACTTCAGAGACATAATATTGTACCACCAGTGGTAGTACAAAAATTGCAATACTTCTGATAGTATGGGATAGCAGAGTGCTATTATTAATAATATAGGAATTTTCCAACTTTGGCATTGCTACTAACGTTTTGGTAGTATGACTGCATTTGTACCATACTACTCAAAGCTATCTTGGTGGGGGATTAATTGCCTAGAGTCAATTTGTTTTAAGAATAATATAGAAAAGTCCTGACTCAGTAAGTAATATGAATCCCTTTACATAGGGAGCTGTCTATGCCTCATGACCATCTTACCTTTTCAATTTTCATAAAGTACAACCAAAGATGAACAATGTGCTCTACTTTATAAAACCTCATAGTAACAGAGTTTTCAGCATCATCATCTGTAACACAGTAGCATCTACATTTTTACCTGTTGTAAAAATATGGGCTTTCTTTAAAACGTGAATTACAAACACAACTGTTTTGATTCTATTTTACATGTGCAGGATCTGCATAAGATATTATGTACTATGGATAAATAAAGATACCAAATTAGCAGGTGTGAGCTTGAAAGCCAATCATTATGTCATTTTTAATTTAATAATGCTGGATTTTACATAATGCTTGCTGTTGCACATCTTTCTGTTTAATAGTGCTTAATATAACAACATTTAGCAGTGGCCAACTTAAGGGTGTGCCTGCCAATCTTAGCATAAGGTCTGAGTAAGCCCTAAAGGACCATGAAACATGTGACCAGGATTACAGAGCAACATCAGTATCAAACACCAAACACATTGAGCTATCTTACATGCAAATAAATATACTGTTTCCATCAATTGCTGCCTTCATCTTCATATGCCTAAAGCGAAACTAAAAAAACAGTTACTGTGTTGCTCAGTCAAAGCCACTCAGTAAAATGATACAATGGCCGTATGATAATCAGCAAGTTCACCCAGATATATTATATTTAAATTGTGTATACTGAACACTTTGACATGACATAGCTAAGTGTGAATTATGGTGGCAAATTAAGAAGCAATTTTATTTATACAAAAACAATACTGCTATGTCGATATAAGAGTTTTCATGGCATTTGCTATAAAAGGGTTCCAAGGCATATTAGAATACAGGGCCAGCTTTAGCATTGGTGGCGCCTAAAGACCACCTCCAACATGGATTCCCTCACTACTACCCTTTAACAGTGCCCCTCAAGTCTTTAGAACCAATCTCTCCCAGATGAATTCAATTAGTTATTTATAGGGCCTCTCATACCAGTTCAGGGTGTCAGAGCACTTTCCATCACACACACATTACAAAGAGGCACTCAATCATACATGTGAAAATCAATGTATGGGAAATGTAACATAAGACAGAGAACTGCAAAGTGTAAGAGTCACATGTCATACGTACTGGTAGGCAGTATCGTTTAAAGAGTGCTTGGTCCGGAGGGGCACAAAAAATCATAACGCTCTAATCTATCCCTTGCAGTTTGCATGTAGCTCTTTGATGACAGTCAATAGCTCACTGTTCTATGTTAGGATTTTAACTTGTAAACTGCCAGTAACAAAGGTAGCTCTCTGACAAAAGCAGTAACCAACTGCATGACTGCATGGCACACGTTCTTTGCAGCAGGCATATTAACCCTCTGTGCTACTTTATGATGAGTCAACATTTCCACTAGGAAAAACTTGATATCCCTCCTGCTAGAACATCGATCAGCGGAGTTATCTTGACATTTTTATTGTTGACTAAAAATTGCTGGAAGCAAGGAATGTGGCAGCATGTGCTTTTAAAACCATAATGTGCTTGCAAATAGGGTGCCCCCCCACCCGAAGGCAGCACCTGGTGCGGTGGCACTGGCTGCACCCCCCCAAAGCCAGCCCTGATCAAATAAATGCCATCTGGCTGCTTTTTTTTCCAGGTCAGTACACTTTGGATTGTACAAATGATTGACCTTTTGTGCATCACTCAGGCTCCTTTTGCCACTCACTCATAAGTTCATTTTGTTGAGTTGTACAACAATACTGGATGGGAAACTGAAGAGATAACATGTAGCTACATGTCATATCTAAATAAAGCATGATGTAAAATTATATCTAGGCAAAAGCTGGCAGATTAATTTGCACTTCATTCTGTTTCTCTCCAGTATGTACATCAGATATTATACAGGCTCCACTGGAGCAAAAGGGTGACTCACTACCCACTCCACTCACTAAGAAACAGCATGAGAACCTACAGCACATGATCAGACATCCCAGGATTTTGTGGCTTCGATTGGCAAATTTAAGGTCCAAAAGAAGCAAAGTATGCAGCCCGAAACTTCAACATTTGCCGTATTTTTGCAGTAGTCACAAATATGGCTGTCACCAAAAACCTGCACGCCTTATGCTCTGTCACAGGTAAAGAGGACAGGATTTTCGTGGACAGGAAATGATGGCACTCTGCAAATATCAACGTGATAGTGTATGGAAGGCAATGATAGGTTATGGTGCTGACAGGAAAGGAGAAAGAACTTCAACGTTGGGTTGGTTCCATTTGCTTTTACACTGCTTCAACCGGATGTATTACTATTCTATATGAGTGCGCAGGACTGTTGCTATATGCTCTGTCACAGCTGGAAGCCACAGTTTGTTACAGTCTGTAACCTTGCAGAGTCTTCAGCAGAATACTGTGAAATTGGAGGATGTCTGGTGCCACAGAGTGCAGCTTGCAAAATGAAACCTCTGCTCTCTCTAGCAGCACAGGACACAGGAGCGTGGGAGTGCGGGGCAGAAGGGGGTTTGGGGGACAACCGAGCCCCATGAGGTCTGCCCCCCCGGCAAGTTTGGGAGGGGAAGGGGAGGTCGCACCGGCCATTTTGTAAGTTTGGGCTGCATGGGGAATAGCCTTCCCGGTGGTTCCGCGGCAGGATAAGGTTTGCATATGGCTTTGTAAATCTAAGACTGACCAGCACGGCGTGGGTAAATGGGTATCCTTGCAAGCAGCGGACCCCCCTTTAACTTGTCCTTGTAGGTGGGAAGCACGATGGAGGGAGCTTTTGGGGGGTCATCAAGGTGGGGTTTTTACGCACAGAGATGGGTGCAGAGTGTCTGCATTTCAGTTATTGTCGGTTTTACGTAAAGCGCTTGATGCACTTGGGCTGCCCAGCAAAGGGTTTCAGGATTGGTGCGGTATTTGAGGCCAGGAACAGGGGATGGGGGAGGGGGGACATTATGAGGTTGGGGAGATGGTCTTCCGACTGCTACCGGAGACATGTGTGCGGCGCTTATGGAGAGATATAGCGCGGTTATGTGTTTTTCTTCCTTTCACTCATTTTGTTCTGTTTCAGGTTCGGTTGCGGGCCCCCTCGCCGGGGAGATGTCAATATGGATAGTCGGACATTCATTCGTGAAGTGGGCCCAGGTCCAGGCACCGGCCAGCTATTTTGGGGAAAGTTTGGGTTTTAATAAAGATTTATTCAAAGTTTCTTGGAGGGGATGGGGGCATGCTTTGGAGGGATCTCTTGCGTATACTGAATTGTATGATGGTGACTGGTAGGTGCTCGGACATTTTGTTGATTCGCTTGGGGGAAAATGACATGGTTCTGGAAAAGGGTTTGGTCATGATGAGAAGCATGAAGAGGGATTTGGCCCTGTAGAACTGCCAGTGGTCGGGGTGTTCTGTCATTTGGACAGAGTTTGTTCCGCACAGCGTTTGGAGGGGTGCCGTCAACCCTGGGGCGGTGGACAGGGCTAGGAGGAAGCTGAATACAGAGATGGTGCGGTTTTGCAGAGAATTGGGTTTTTCCAGGACTGCACATCGGGAGATCATGTTTGACACAGTGGAATTTTTTAGGAGTGATGGGGTCCATTTGTCCCGTCTGGGGATGGACTTGTATTTGCTAGAGATTAGGGAGTTTCTGGCTAGGATGCTGCATGTTTAAGTGGTTTCAGAAACCCTCCTATCAGGGCAGGGGGTGCAAAAAAAAGGGGGAGGCGGCGTCACCGCTTTTTCCTGGGTGGCGGGGTTGTTAAAAAGTTGGCCACATTGGCAGAAGTTTTTAGTTAAGTGTTGGAAGTTTTGTGGGCAGGGCCAGGGAAAGGTTAGGCAGGTAGGCTAAGTTTAGAATAGAGGTTAGGTAGTTACAGTTGCAGCAAGACCAGTAGGGGGTAGGTTTTATTAGAGGGCAGGAGTTGGGAACTGCAATACTGTGTATTGGGATTGTTATGGAATATTATGTATCGTTATGTTATCGGCAGGGTGGGGGATTTATGTGGGGATCGTAGGGGTGGGGGGGAAATGGAAGTTGAGTGAATTTATGTATTGTGAGGTTTTAGTTTGTAAGGCAAGAGCCTAGGTTGGACATTGTGATATGCAACTGTTTTCAATGAAGCGGCCCTTTTAACACACAAAATGGGGTCCCTGTGTTTGGCTTGCTGAAAGGTTGGGTAATTAGCTGTATATCTAAAGTGATTTTTTGATGGAATATGCAAGGCAATAAGCATTCATTTCTCCATCCTTGCAACCCCACCTTTCACACACTACGTTAAACAAAAATGAATTTATGTAGGTCTCCAAAATACCGGACTACCTGAAAAGGGCATCTGAATAACCGAAAACGTGCATTGTTATGAGTGTTCACCTGTTTTGCAGGAGGACACTCATAAATGCATCCAAACTTCTCCTAACCACTTTCTGAATGATGGCATTCTAGAATTTCGAAAGTCACAAATCCCTTTTACAAGGGTAATGGTCTTATGTGCACACATGTTTACTGAGGAGTGTATATACACCTTGGTGACTAATCCCTCTGCTACATAGACTTACCCTTCCATATTCACACTGACAGATCTATAAAACATTTAGGGCGACATGCACGGTTTTTGCAAGCGCAAATGGGTCTGCGAACCCATTTGCACATGCAAAATCAACATGGGGTATGTACAACCCCTATTTTGCGATTCGCATTTTTTTGCGACTCACAAAATAGCGTTTTGTGGCTGGCATTAGGAAGGGGCGTTTCCTTCCTTATAGCGTGCGCAACCCTATGTACAAATGTTTTGTGTCCGCAATTGCGGGCGCAAAACACTCGCACATTACCACCCTCTTCAAGAGGGTGGTAATGGGGTTGCAAAAGCGAAGGGATCCCCAGGGGACCCCATCCCGTTTGCAAACGCAGGGGAAAATATTTTTTAAGGGCAGACAATGGTACCAGGGACCACTGCCGGCCCTTATAAAATGAAACTAAAACGTTTCTTTTTTTTAATGTTTCCTGTTTTCTTTAAGGAAAACAGGAAAAAAACCTTCTTTATTTAAAACCAGTCCCAGACATGGTGGTCTTCTGAGCCCAGCAGGCCACCATACCTGGGAGGGCCTGCCATTCCCAATGGGGTCGCAAATTGAGAGAGGCTCATTAATATTCATGAGCCTCTCTATTTGCGACCCCATTTGGAATCACTAAGGGCCAGATGTAGGTCGGTCGGTAACGGCCGAAAATCGGTATTTTCGGCTGTTACCGAGCGGTATTTGAGAATTGGTATGTAGGGGCATTAATTTACAGAATCTGTAAATTTACCGATTCGGTAAATTTACCGATTCTGTAAAATACTGAATCGGTATTTTTACCGATTCGGTAAATCCCAGATGTAGGTGGGACTCTTCTGAGTCCCAAAGGCCCTACAAATTCGGTATTTTAACACCCAATCCAATTGGGTGTTAAAATACCGAATTCAGGTCTGCATGCACATGTGTGCATGCACACCTAGCCATGTGACAGACAGACATGCCCTTAGGGCATGTCTGTGTGCCACATGGCACACATGCCTATTTTTGGGGTGCCAGAGGGTGTCAATGTGACACCCCCTGCACCTTTGCAAAATTTGGTATTTACCGATTCGGTAATTACCAAATCGGTATTTCCCATTGATTCCTATGGGCTTCACAGCCCATAGGAATCAATAGGGAATAACGATTCGGTATTTACCGAATCGGTAAATACCGATTTCTCACGATTCGGTATTTCAACATCTGGAAATACCTACATCTCCCCCCTTCATATTTACCGACTCTTAAATACCGAATCGGTAAAATTCGGTATTTAAGAGTCGGTAAATATGAATTACCTACATCTGGCCCTAACTGTGTTACACACTGTTGTACATCCTAAATAGTGCCTTGCAAATTGCGAGTCGCAAAAGATTCGCAATTTACGAGGCACTATTTTGGCCATTGTACATCTGGCCCTTTAATTCTGCTTAAATATTCCATTTAAATATGAATGTATCATTGCCCAGAATGGATTTTGAATATCAGGTTCTGCAGGGACCTACATTCACAGCCAAACCTGACTGTTATTTCAGGGGTGTAAAAATGAATGCATGTGAAAGAAATGGTTGACTCCCATATTTCGTGTGTATCATAAAGGGGTCTCCAGGAAACATGTTTTCTCCATTTTTCTTTTCTTTTCTTTCCTCTCCATAAGAATACAAAACCTATAAAATGCCATCTGTATAATACTGCAACATTGTCTTTTTAGTTTCCATTGAGATATGTTCTATTTCTATAAAATGTATATTAACTTGTTGCATATATATTTTATCTTTTTATCATTATGGTTACCAATTTCTTTATAACATGTCTCAATAATAACGCTTGCTCAAATATGCTGCTCTATTTCCTTCTGGTTAATTTTTAATTAAGCATTTTTAAACAAAAAAAAAGAAAAAAAGATCAAACGGTAAATGAGCTAATGAGAATTTCTGTTGACGACATTTCATAAAGGAGTACTCATGAGCTCAACAACTTGAGAAACTTTCTATAGCTAATCCTGTGAATTTTTCCATAACTATCAGAAAATGAGAAATCTATGTCTGTATTAAAAAAAGTTGTTTTTCACCTTTTGCAAAAATGATTGAGAACTAGCCTCTCATAAATGTGATCTATGATTTAAATGTGAGAAACTATTTTAGTAGGTTCAGCTTTGTTCAGAGGGAACTTGGATTGACAGGCATAAGAAAAAAACTGCAACAAATCGGCATATCTATAAAAAAACTATTGGGTTATGAATAAACAGAGAGGCTAGGGAAATAGTTGTCAGGTTGTATAATGCTGTTAACTCTCACTTTCTTGTTGTGGGTGGGAGTCAGTAGGGTGACCAGCCATTCAAACCGAAATCTACTACAGGCCAGAGACATAGAAGAAGGCCTATATAGTGACCCACAGCATTCACATAGAAGGACTGCTGTGACATTACCTACTGACAAAGGAGGGCTTCAGGGATTGGGAAATTCCATTGATTATGTGACCAATCAGGTATAAGAAAGGCAAAACAAAAGACTAGTGCTTTAGAGATTGTGCACGTTGTTGTATTTTAGAAAGCTTGACTAGCCAACGAGATAACATACACATCTAGTTGTGAAATATTGCATGGGAGTCGCAATTTTAGTAGAGTTTTCTTTCCTTTTTGGGGCTTGAAATCAACCATTTATAATGGAAGAAAAATATAAGTACCAGAAAGCAAGACTAAAACCGGTACTGGATAAGCTTTATTATTTTTTGGCACAGCTGGGATGATGGTGGAGAGGTGCATAAAATTAGTAATGGGAATCATTTGCTTTTCCTAAATGTGAAATTTAAAAAAGCACAACATTCAGGACCTTTTTCCAGCTTAATAAAGCTATTTACTTTGTGCAAACATCGATTCTCAGGCAAAAGCACCTGAAAGCAAATTAACTTCCCAATGCATTGGTCAACCCAAAGATAGGCTGGTGTCTTTTTACTTGATGGAGTGTCTCCTCAAACACTGTCTTAACTTCTAAGTCACCCTGGCTAAACATCTGCTCTACTGAATGAGATGAAGCAGCTCAGCATTGAAAATATTAAGGCTGACCCTAGTCGGTTATTTAGGTGATTTAAGGGGGGGGGGTCTATAAAAAAGCTTGAAAACCTTTACAGGTCCCTGTCTTCAAACCTTGGGCAGCTATATATTTTAATAAAAAGATTTAGGAGACCTTGAAATACTGGGACGATCTGAGCAAATCTGGGTCTTATGATCACTGTAAGTCAGTCTATTACACCGATGTTCAAAGTAATGAAAGTTGATCAGTATGAGACTGGGCTTGTGGTCTTCTGCCATTGCCACTATGTGACTCTCCAACTGTATACAAAAAATAAGTCTCATAAACACACCCAAGAAATGACCAGTAATAAGTGCATATAATGATAAATTAGACTGCAAAATAGACTAGTATCCCAATGAGATGATTACATTTCTATTCTGCAAAATGATTTCTCTGAAGCAGTAATCTTGGTACAAATGCAAACCCAGGAGTATTGGATATTTTCTCATCTTAAAAAGGTAAGTCACATGATAGGCACATCTATAATTTCAATCTTTTTATCTGCTTTTCAATTAAATGTTATCTCCTATAGGGCAGACATTCATTACTGCAGGAGACTCATGAATAACCTGGAATGATAACAAGGTACCAGCTTGTTATTTACTTTCATGGAAGTATTTTAGAGCTTGTTTTGAATAGTCTCCATGCTGAGGACTCCATAGGAGATCTGGCAGGTAAAATGGACGCCAGAAGGTAATATATACCTGCTTCGCCCCCAGTTATTCGAATTTATTCATAGGCTGGTGGGAGGAGCAGGTGGCCTGGTCAGGGGGCAATGTGATCTGGACCCAAAGGGTGATAGCCTGGTACAGGTATATCGATGATCTTTTTCTAGTATGGAGGGGAACCTCATAAACAGCTAGAGAATATGTGCAGGTTCTTAATGACAATGATTTAAACTTGGAATTTTGTGCAGAAATTAGTGACGAAGTGGTAAACTTCCTGGATTTAGAAGTGAAAATCATTGAAAAGAAACTCTGCACCAGACTATACAGGAAACCCACTGCGAGCAATTCGATCTTGCATGCCCGCAGTGGACATCCCCCTAAACTCATCAATAGTATCCCCTACGGGGAACTATTACGAATGGGTCCCAACGGAGGCCTCAACACAAGAACAGAGGCTAAACCTCCGCCTTGATGCTATCTTGGCCGCGATCACCGCTACGAAGGATGAGCTGCACCAAGATATTGCGCAGGTGGCGTCCGGGCTGGGCCTGCTGAGAGCAGACCACGCCAAGCTCTCTGACCGTGTGAAGTCCAACGAACTACTGCTCCAGGAGCTGAAACCAGCGGTGGTCACGGCGGAGCATAAACTCGATGATGTTATCCGTCGACTGGCGATCCTGGAGCGTCGTACTGAGGACGCGGAAGGACGCAACCGCCGGAACAACGTGAGGGTGGTGGGGCTTCCAGAGAAAATTGAGAAGGGCGATGCAGTGGCTTACTTGGAGGACTGGTTCCGCACAGTGGTGGCGCCGGAGGGCCTCTCCCCCTTCTTCTCCCTGGAAAGAGCACACAGGGTGCCTGCGAAGCCTCCCCTGGAGGGCCGTCCGCCCCGACCGATGGTGGCCAGACTGCTGCACTATAAGGACCGGGATCTGCTGATCCAAAGGGCGAGAGATCGCGGGCCCTTCCAGGTGGACAACAGTAAGGTGACGATATTTCCGGACTACACGCAGGAGGTGCAGCGGAGCAGGGCCTCCTTTCTGTCGGTGAAAAAAGAGCTGAGAGAGGAAGGGATCCAATACTCCTTGCTTTTTCCGGCCAAGCTGCGGATCATCGTTGATGAAAGATCTCACTTTTTCCAAACACCTGATGAAGCATGGTCCTGGCTGGAATTATATCGTGCAGGGACCGATCGGGCACACAGGCCCACCAGGGCTCGAGAGCAACCGGTCAGGGTCAGGAAGTCCCAGCGCATCCGCTCCCGGAGCAGGCGCCAACGGGCCGAGCGTGAGGTGCAAATGCTGGCTGATAAACAGAGTGCGTTGGAGGCCACGGCGAGCATCACGGGCTCACAGCGAGATGACGCCTCCAGGGGCTTGGCTTCGGGGGGCGACGGTGAAGGTGAGAAGACCGGCGACGAAGACTCGGAGGTGGGGGGAGCGCAGGGGCCGGAGGTTACCCCGCAAACATCGGATGGTATCTTTAATGGGTGAAGCTCGGGACTGCTGAACTTTGTCTCAGGCCTGGACGCTCCTGATTTCTTTTGGACTGCCAGGTATGGGGCTGCATTAGCAGCGTGGGGCTGTGGGCGCGGGGTGGTTGCTCTGTCGTCCTGGTTCGGGGCTCCATAGTCCTCTTTAGACCCTTAAGGTCTTCTGTGGTGTCGACCACAGATTAGTGTGATGTGTTGGGTATTTGAGGTTTGGAACGGGGCTGAAGCTGGGTTACTAGGCCCTGTCCTGGGGAGGGGGGGGGATGGGAGTTATGGGGTATGTTTTGCAGGGGTTGTTCAATTGCTGCGATGCGGGTCACATTTCTTGGCGAGCGCCATTGTTGGGATTGATGCTCTATGGGGACGTTACCTAATTTGAAATGTGTCACATGGAATGTCCGGGGAATTCGAACTATGGTTAAGCGCCACAAAGTACATGCCTACTTGGTGAGGCGGGGCGTTCAGATAGCGATGCTTCAAGAAACTCATTTGACGCAGCAGGAATGTGGGGCATTACAGAGGAGGTGGCGGGGTCAGGTGTTTGGCACGACTTACTCAGCATTTGCCAGAGGGGTGTTAATATGGATCAGAGCGGGCACGCCATTCCAAGTCACGAGTCAGAAGATTGATCCGGAAGGTCGTTATGTGGTGGTGGAAGGAAGGCTGTGTGGTAGGGAAGTGGTGCTGTGCAACATCTATGCCCCCAACGCTGATCAGGCGCATTTCTTTGAGGGTTTGTCGCGCTCACTGGCGTATTATTTGGCGGGCCCTATATTGCTGGCGGGGGATTTTAATTCTATTTCGGATGTGCTGTTGGACAGGTCACACCCGCCTTTGGTAGACTCCCCAGTGCGCAGACTTGCGACTCATAGGCGGGACTGGCAGGAGAGGTGGGGCTTAGTGGATGTATGGCGAGCGCAGCACCCCGAAACTCGAGATTATTCCTACTTCTCAGCACTGCATGATCTGCATGTTCGATTGGATTCGGTGCTGTGTTGTGAGGCTCTGGTGCAGGTGGTGATTCACTCTGAGTACTTGTCTAGAACCATCTCGGACCATAACCCACTGCTGATTTCTGTACAATGGCAGTTGGCGAGGTCGGCGGTCCCTACGTGGAGACTTCGTCCGGAGACGCTGGAGGACCCGGTGTTCTGTGACACGGTCCGACAGGGCATAGACGACTACTTCACGGTCAATGCTGGGTCGACAGCGACTAGAGCGAGTGAATGGGATGCGATGAAAGTGGTGGTGAGGGGGGTGTGTATAGGACGGTTTCTGACTGTGAGAGGGACGGTGCTGAATGACCTCGCGAAGGCGGAGGAAGTGCTGAGAGGGGTGGAACGCCAGCGACCCGAGAAGCCGGAGCTGCAAAACAGCTTGTTACGTGCTAAGGAGGCGGTGGCGACTGAGACGGAGAGATTGCGGTGCTATGATTATAAGTTGTATGCGGTGAAAGTGCATGAGGAGCGCGATAAAGTGGGCACGCTCCTTGCGAAGCTGGCTGACCCGAACCCTAGAGGTTGCCCGGTAATGAGTGTGCGACTGGAGGATGGGGAGGTGGTCTATTCGCAGTCAGCGGTCCTGGGGCGCTTTCAATCCTACTACACGGGTCTGTACACCAGCCACCTCGAAGTGGAAGCCACGGACATTGGCGATTATTTAGATCAGATCCCTTTGCCGGTCTTGGGTGAGGAGGAAGCCCGGGATCTGGGGGGCCCTGTCACCCTGGCCGAAATCAGAGGGGCGATTAGTCATATGGCGCGGAACAAGACCCCTGGGGTTGATGGGTTGCCGATCGAGTTTTATGCCACATTTATGGAAGTACTGGCGCCCAGACTGCAGGTTGTGTATGCGGAGGCGAAACAATTGGGGCGGTTGCCTGACTCTATGACGGAGGCGCTGGTTGTGCCCCTGCTGAAGCCGGGCAGGGATGCTCTAGATGTCTCTTCTTATCGTCCGTTGTCTATGCTGACTGTGGATTATAAGATTTTGAGCCGTATCCTAGCCACCCGGCTCCTACCACTGATGACCGCGTTGGTGCATAGGGATCAAGCGGGGTTTATCCCCTCTAGGAGCACCTCGATGAATATCCGTCGGCTGATTGGGGTCATTGATAGTGCTGCCTTGGCGGATCCAGGCCCGGTAGTGCTGACGGTTGATATTGAAAAGGCGTTTGATAGCTTGGAATGGGATTTTTTAGATGGCGTGCTGTTAAAGTTCGGGGTTGGGGAGGGGTTCCGGGGCTGGACGAGAGTGCTTTATTCCTCGGCTAAGGCGCGGGTGCGGCTGGGGACCTTGGTCTCCTTGGTTTATCCGGTCTGTAGGGGCACGAGGCAGGGCTGCTCGCTATCCCCACTGCTCTTTGCTCTGGCAATGGAGCCACTAGCGGCACAGGCGAGAACAGGAGTTGTGTTCGACGGCATTGCGCAGGGAATTGACTCGCATTATATATCGTTGTATGCCGACGACTTGTTACTATACCTGGCGGACGCTGGAAGGGCTCTGGAGGGCGCGGTGGACATGTTGGGCAGGTTCGGGAAGCTCTCAGGCCTCCGGGTGAACTGGACTAAGACTTGTGTGTTTCCGCTGCGAAAGACCACGCTCTGCCCGCAGCTCACGAGGCCGGTGGTGTGGGAACCATCTTGTTTTGTTTACTTGGGAGTGCGCATCTACCATGACGCGGCGAACCTCCTTGAGGGGAATGTGGGGCGTTGTATTAGGGCGCTGAGAGGCAGTATGGACTTCTGGGCATCTCTTCCACTGTCTGTACTGGGCCGTGTGGCGCTGTTGAAAATGGTGGCACTCCCGAGGCTCCTCTACTATTTTAGAACGCTGCCGGTATGGATCCCGCAGAGTATCTTTAGGGAACTGAAGACGTTGGTGACTGGCTTTCTCTGGGGCCTCGGTCGCAGACGGGTAGCATTGTCCACCCTGCTGAGACCCAAGTGTGAGGGAGGGATGGCCGTCCCCGACTACGAGTTGTATTATCTGGCAGCGCAGCTCCAGGTCCTGACGCAGAACGTGGCCAGAGAATTCAGGGGGCCTGAAGAAGGCCGGGGGGTCGGCGTTCAGAGGCATGTCTTGTCGTCTATCGTGATGCAGCAGAGGCTGGCCAGTAGGGACCTCACGGTGGAGGAATGGACATTCAGATTGTGTTGGAACAGGTACATGAAGAGGGCTGGGAAGCGCCGGCCATACGCCCCGGAGATTCCGTTGGGAATGCTCACTGCCTTGCCGCACGGGGGTGATTGGTCCAGATTATTAGAGTGGGAGGACCTGGGCTTGCAGATGGTAGGAGACCTCTATGTGGACGGGACGCTGGCCCCGTTCCAGACCTTACAGGAGCAGTATGGCCTGCCGAGTGGAACCTTCTTGCTGCATGCGGCGGTTGTCGCGGCTCTGCAGAAGCATTGGGGGGGCGGATTGGCTGAACCGGAGATGACGGCGGTGTGCCAATATGTGGTGATGGCAGCGGGCACCGTCAAGGCGGTGACCTGCCTCCACAATAGGATGCTAAATGAAGGTCTGGCCCCATTAGTTGAGTTGAAGTCGCGCTGGGAGACCAGCGTCGGTAGGCAAATCCCGGATGCCGTATGGGGTCAGGTACTATACAGGACCTGGAAAGGGACGAGGAACGCGAGATTCCAACAGGTGCATTATTTTGTGATCCATTGGGCATATCTGACCCCGGAGAGGTTACGTCGACACTTCCAGGTGCTTGGTGCCATGTGCCCCCGATGTTTGGAACCGGCGGTGGATCTTGACCACATGCTGTGGGGTTGCCCGAAATTGGGGGACTACTGGTCCGAGGTAGGGGACCTCTTGAATGCTGTCACAGATCGGGAGGTGGACTTTGACATGGCCGCATGCCTGCTTCTTTGGTTCCCGCATACCAAAAAGACCAAGGTTACGAGCAAATTCATTGGGCTGGGACTGATACTGGCGCAGCGTGAGATCACTTGGCATTGGAAGTCCAAAGAGGGGCCGTCAGTACGGAGGTGGAGGAATGAATTGGTGAAGTGTGAGAGTGTGTTACGAATGCGCCAAGCGACTAGAACTAGTAATGAGAAGAGCTTGGACCTGGCGCGGTCCTGGGAGCTGGTGGTGCAGGCTTTAAGGGACTACCTGACTGAAGGCGAAGAAACTGACCAGTTATAGGCAGGGATTCCGTGTGACTACTTGCTAGCCAACACTTCCTGATAGTTGTACCTATGGAGCAGGAGGGGGATGGTGGAACCCGCATTAGCAGCAGTTGGGGGGAGGGTACTGAGAAGGGATCGTAGGTGGGGGTGGTTTGCCGGCTAGCGGCAGCCTCCCGGAACCGGATGGCCCAGGGAGGTAGTTGTGGTGACTTCGTGATTTGACATTGGAGTGGCCTAAGATTGGATGGGGAGGGTGGGTAGGTTGTTTTGGGATAAAAGCAGAAACGAAGCACTACATTTGACCTGTGTCCCGGTTAGGGTGTGCACCGAGGTATCTCCAGTGAACTGACTCATTGAAGCGCCGCCCAGCCTCCGGGATGTGGGCTAATCGGCTGTGTATTGTATTCATATCGCACTGTATGCTGGGTGCCGTCGGTGTATGGGTTGACGTGTTGGATGGTTCTATTCATGATTCTGCAATAAAAATATATTTTTTTTAAAAACTATTACGAATGGGAAACATCCTTTACAACGCAACTTTTACCACGCAGTGCCTTTACGATGCAACTTTTACAACGCAAACCATTACAACACATTGCGCTGGGGGGCGCTCTAGGATAGGGAATTGATTTAATTTACTATCCAACACCTTCCCTAGTGTCCACGGGGACTGGAGTTGGAATAGTAAATTAAACTATTCACTATCCAGCACCCCAAAGCGCTATGCGTTGTAATGGTATGCGATGTAAAAACCGCGTTGTAAAAGCATGCGTGGTAAAAGCATGTGTTGTAACGTCATACATTCATTACAAATACGGAGGAACGACAGTACGGAGGAGGATTTCCAGAAGTTGCAGGGGAGTGTATAGAGAGATTTGAGGCAGGGGTCATGGTGGACGGGTTTTGGATGAAGCCCTGAGGAGAGTGAACCTTATAGCCAGAAGGGATCTTCTGGAGGATAAGGAGAAAAAGATTGATAAGGTTAGTGGTTTTCGTATGATAACTACCTTTTCACAGGATGCTGGAAAACTTAGGAGCATTTTTAGAAGGCATTGGGACCTTCTTAAAATGGATCCAGTGATTGGGACAGATATCCCCAATCAACCATGGTTGACATTTCGGAAAGCCAGATCTTTCAGAGACTCCCTAACCAGCAGCTGTATGCGGAAAAAGACACCTAATGCATTACATAGTGGTTTGAAGGGATTCTACCCCTGTGGGAAATGTAAGGCCTGCACGGGAAGTAAAAGGGTCCTGACATACCAAGTACCAGGGATGAAGACGCCGAGAAATATCAGTAAATTTCTAACCTGCAGTACACCGTACACAGTTTATTGTCTTGTCTGCCCGTGTGGACTTAAGTATATCAGGAGCATTATTCACCAAACCAAGGTACGAGTGTTAGAACACTCTAGAGTGATCATGAATGGTGATATGACTTACCTGGTAGCTCGCCATTTTAAGACAGAACACATAGGGGATAGAACACAGTTAAGATTTTTCGCATTAGACCATGTACCAATAAATCCACAAGGTGGTGATAGGTGGAGTAGTCTGAGGAGATTAGAATCAAGATTTATCATTGATTTGCAGACGAAAGCACCCGGAGGTCTAAATTCTCACGAGGAACTGGCTGTACATTTGGGAGAGTAACTGTTACGGTAGTAGGAATGAACTTTTTCGCAATCATGCTTTATTGAGCTGTAGTTATGTGCAAACGAACTTTAATTTGAGAGCTCTGATGAATAATTCTAGATCTGGTATATATATATATATATATATTCTTTTTTTTTAACCATAATGATATTTGATAACCGTTTGGTCTTATGTTGGGTGGGTCTCTGTAGAACTGTAATGAAATTGCCAGTGGGTTTCTGTTGTTTGATTTAGGCATTTCATTTGAATACATGTGTTCAAGATTTGCATTAGCCCATACAGGGCTATATCAACTAGTGCTATAAAACTAGGCCCATCAGTGGGCTCGATATGTGATAATGAGCTGTGACGCATGATCGGGGGAATCTTGGGAATTGTAGTTCCTTATAGACCCGGGCATTAGAAATGCTTGCAATACAATGAACTGTGTAAATTCATACAACTAGGCACAAAGGGCAAAGGCATAGATGTGGAATATTAGCAAACGAGTACAATGCAATTTATGTATTGAATTTATGACAAAAAGTATTGTTGACAAAGAAATAACACATTCCAATATGTCTGCCATGTTGTTTTCGAATGCCGTTTTCGACTTCAATGAAATGTTATAGACATTAAAGAGGGCCGTTTCGTGCTTTCCGCATTACCATCGACAAAGGCGGTTGGCGAAACGCGTCTGGTTTGTTCACCGTGAGTCCTTAAATAAATCATTTGGACTTGCCCCCGAGAGTGCTTTTCTTTGTGCCTGTGGAATTGCGTGGAGAATCGAGCAATTATATATATATATATATATATATATATATATATATATATATATATATATATATATATATATATATATATATATATATATCTTATCAAGCACTCAAGTCCTACTTAAGAAGACTTACTCAAGGAGATTGTATAGAGTTAGAACTCACATTTCACATTTCATAGGATGCAGCAATCACCACTTTCAAGGTTCTAGTTAGTTAGAGCAATATCAAGCAGAACGCATACCCTGCCTGCACTCTCCCGCGCAGGGAACTCAACTGTGCACCCGCCTGGCGGAGGAAGTAAAAAAAACATGCTGTCCCTTCTTGGCAGGGGCAAAGGAAAGTACTGTATTAAAATATATGATGGAACCTAATCTTAAAATAGTTAAAAGTGGAAATATATCACGCTTGTAAATTAGTGAGAAGGGATTTGCCTCCAATATTGACTACTTAATAACTACAATAATTTTAGCCTTACCAGAAGGTGAATGGGTTCGAAATGAGAGATCCCTAAAGCCAGTCCCCAACCACTTGTCCGAGACCCTCCATCGAAGGCTATCCATCATTCTTTGCTATAGTTAGGCCAGCCTCTGGTCAGTTGCCCACAATCAAAGGGGCTTTCAAGTGTAGAAAACAATCACCAACAACAGGCTTACTAGAATGTTTCTTTGTTTGATGATGTCAGCTGGGTTTTTGAGGTTTCTTGTGACATAATTCACCAAATGGCCCCTTTAAAATCACAGCTACTGAAGACTTCCTAAGTCTCCACTTAGGCTGGTCGTGTGAGACTCCTAGTATGCCCAGCCGGGAAACTGCTCCTGCAGGCCAGTGCACCACATTTTTGTCACACTCTCTCCGCCTGTCATAGCGCTTTCTCTGTGCTCCTGACAGACAATGAAAAAACACGTATATCTGTATTTCTGTATTTCTGATACTTGATCCTGCAGCAGCACTCTGGCAAGTCCCATACATGCCAATAGACCTAATGCAGGCTGCAATAGAAGTCAATGGGAGAAATAGATTTTCCCGATTACTGTTTTAAGATCTCCCACTTTCCTCTTTTAAAATGTTTGCATTTATGCACTTTAGTCAAAAATGAATGGTAAGTGGGTGTCATGTTCTTTAGGCCCATCTTTCTTTTGGTTTTCACAATTAAACTTGTAAAGCGCAAGTTTGTGTAATAAAACAAAAAAAAATGCCCCTCATGCTTATGTAGTTTTCTCCATGCATGGGGTTGCTATGCTTGTTTTCTCTGCTGTGGGTTGTCACTGGCAGGGAAATTATGAATTGGGAAGACACCTCAAATTATGGAGGACCTGCTGATGTTTGAAAGGCGGTGACCCTATGACGGATGGGTCACCTCCTTTTTGACCACCGGCATAGATGACGAATGCGTCTCCGGTGGTGAGTCAGGGTTTCCTCACCTCCAAATGACAGGGGTATCGCAAAGTTGACAGGGTTGGAGAACAATTGATTTTCTGTCGCACGTCTGACCTCCAAGTTCTAAACAACACTTTTAGAGTGGCACAAAGTTTTCAACCAGGAATGAGTGAATAGAAGGGGGAACCACTGTTCAGTGATGAATTCTTAAAAATTGTAATATCACCCTTAACAAAAATATACAAACTCCCCATCAATTTTTGGAGACAAATCCACATAGCCATTTCCAGTTCTTATCACAAAAGACAATGCAGCATTCTGGCTTCAAGGGTCTGTGGCATCAATTCTAATTTTAATAATGTACGACTTTCTATTACATTCATTCTTATGTCATGCAAATGTAGTGACATTTCACCATATTCCTGGAGGAGGAGGGGTATGTATACATTTTATAACAAACCAAGAATTTCTGCCAGGCAGTGCCAGAATGCCCTAAGATTTTGTGACATGATGGATGCTATGTTGCAGTTTTTCTACAAAATCTAGTAAAGATGACTTTTTGCAAACAAAAAGTCTTAAAAACAATAATCTGCAGATACAAAAAAATACAAAAATGTGTGCTCATGATTACATAGTGAAACATACCATTTTACAATCCAACATAGGAGAGACTCATATTCAGAAGTTTGGCCATTAACTGTTGAAACTGTACAGACCTTTTCAGGACTACAGGATGGCAATACTAATCCCCTCCCTGGCACTCCGGCCCCACCAAAACGTGCTACCTGCATTTTAATTTTCAAATAAGCAAAAAGACAGTGCATTGTTATGTATGGCTCTCGTAGAGAGCCTCTATTTTAGTTTCTGGATCCCACAACCCACTTCTATGACGTAGCAACAGTTGATAACTGAACTGGTTACCCAGTGTTGCGATGTTATAAAGGCCTTCCAGGCTAGGCTGGCAGAACTCTTTGAGAGCATGCCAGTGCAGTTCTGCTCGTCAAAGCAGGTAGCACAGCTGTAGGAGGGAGAAGGAAGGCAGTGAACGGGGTGGGGTTTGATCAAGAGTGGCATTTAAGACTTTTTTTTTACTTTTAGGATACAGATACACAACAGAAGCCATGTTATGTATGGCTCCCTGGAGTGGTAAAAGGCTTTTCTTATTTTACAGCTCAGCATGGATAGCACTGTGCTAGTCCTATGCTTAAAAACTTTGCTTTAGAAATGGCAAAAGACTTTGATGGAAAAGCAGACATTTGAGGTGAGCAAATTTAGAGTGTAGCTGGTTTGAGGGTGCTCTATATTGAAGCTGTTTTCCACCTAAACTTGAGAACTACCCAGAGTTCTCTGCTTCTTTTTTGCATAATTTATGCACCACTCTAAGACTACAAGGGTATTGCTTTGATATACACATAAATATATATATATATATATATATATATATATATATATATATATATATATATATTACCTACTGGCGGTCGCCAGTAGGTATATATAGTTAGGATTTTTTCTCTATGGGATTTTTGAAAATTCTATGTCTAATAACTTTGGCGTTTGTGGACGGAATTGGCTGAAATTTTCAGGAAAATGGAACATTTTGTTTCTGAGCAGCCCCTGAAAATTTGGGGGGGGGTCGTCAAGGGGGGCCGAGAAAAAAGGGGGGTCCCAAAACGAGTTTTTACAATGCAATTTTCCATAGGGCGGTTGGCCTCACTTTTAGCTCGAACGGCTGAATGGATTTCCACGAAACTTGGCAAAATTGTAGATATTGTTTGCCCGATGTGCCTTTGCTAGGTCTCAAGATATGTGGTCCTGTGAATTTTGAGTAAATTAGGTTAAAAAAAAGATATATATCTAGAGCCGCGCCCGGTACGCGTACCGGGGAGCGCTTCGGGCGCGCCACGCGAGTACGCGAGCGGAAAGCTGATTGGTTCTCGGGTGTCTGTCAACATTCCAAACAGTCCGCAGCGGCCGCCATCTTGTGTCTCGGTAGGATTGAGACACAAGAGGTGGCAAAAATCAAAGGGGGGAAATGAGCAAAAGGGGGCAGGGTACACCCCCCTGACCCCCTAGTTTTGATGTGGGGGCCATAAAAGGCTCCCGCGGGTAAAAAGAAAAAAAAAAAACCATTTTCGCGGGGGGGGAGCGCCCGGTACGCGCACCGGGGAGCTTACGGGGGAGCGTACCAGGAGATAAAAAATGACAGACTTTTTTTTTTTTTTTTAAACCATTTTTTTATAAATTGGAGGTAGTTCTGAAAAGAACTTTTTTTTGATTTTGTTGTTTTATATATATTTTTTTTGGTTTTTGTTGTTTTATATTTTTTTAGACTTTTTTAAACAATTTTATATTTTTTTTGTATTTTTGTCAAGGGAAAAACAAAAACAGGGATTCCAAAACTGCTCAACAGGAGCAAAAAAAATTGAAAATTTAGGGACTGGCAGAGCAGCGGTGTTGCTGTTTCTTTAGGGCAATGAGTTCAACACTCTGCTCCCCATAGCAGAGCAGTTCGTCACACTCCGTGCACAGAAATTTGATGCCTGCAAACACCGGCTGAATGTTAGGGACCATTCTTCCACGGGGTGGTCCCGAAGGTGTTGCTCCACCAGTGGAGGTGCTGCCGCCATCTGTGGGTACATTCCGTGCCAGCTCTCTGACACTCTCCCTGGCAAAGTTGTTAGGGTGTCTTCTTTTCACATGCCTGATTAAATAGCATTTCCAAAGCTATATTTTTTCAGAGGATTGCCTCTGGATAAACTACTCCCACATATTTTGCAGGTTACTTTGGGAGCGTTGACTTTTTTTTGTCCTTCAGGGATGTCATAAAATTTCCAGATGAAATGGGTTTTTTTCTTCTGCTGAGGAGGGTCCTCATCTAAAAATCCATCTGAATCACTGCTGGATGACTCTCTTGCAGCCATTGCTGTAGATCAGGAAAGTAGGAGATGAACACAGTACACAGAACAGCTCTTCCTCTCTCCAAGTACAAAGCAATAGTGAGAGAAATGGGTGGGTTTCACACAATTTGGAGAAAAAAAAAGTTCTGAACCAATGAAAAGTGTTATTTTAAAGTCACATGGTTTGACGCGCTTACGCTACGCGCCCCGGGGCGCGTATCGTAAGCGCATCGGGGCGCTTACGTTGCGCGATCGTATGCGCTTCCGGGTGCGCTTACGCGGTGCGTCATAAGACGCATCTCGCGGCTACGCGATACGTGTCTTATGACGCAAGGCGTGGCGGCTACGCGATACGTCACGATGTTGTTTTCGTTCGCGGCAATAGCGCTATCGGGACGCTCATCAGTACGCGCCCCGGGGCACGCCGCAAGAGTGTGCTTACCCGTGCGTTCACCTGTCCGCGCCCCGGGAGCGCACCCAAAAGAATTTTTTTAAAAAATGACAGAATTATAAAATATAAAATTTGATTTAAAATGTATTATTTTTATAAAGATTTGCTATTAAAAAACCTATGAAATTCACTGAAAAAACCATAGGTTATAGACCATATATAGTTAGGAATTAGCATTTACAAAACCTTGAAAATTCACTGAAAAAACCATAGGTTATAGACCATATATAGTTAGGAATTAGCATTTACAAAACCAATGAAATTCACTGAAAAAACCATAGGTTATAGACCATATATAGTTAGGAATTAGCATTTACAAAACCTTGAAAATTCACTGAAAAAACCATAGGTTATAGACCATATATAGTTAGGAATTAGCATTTACAAAACCTTATTTTACTCACACAAAACCATTGAAATTCCATATATAGTTAGTTGCACTAACTATATATCGCGCACCCGCAATCCACTGCTGATGATGTCACATATTACATCATTCATGACATGGTCAGTGACATCACTGATGACATCACTGATGACATCTCAAATGACATCACTGATGAAATCACTGATGACATCTCATTTGACATTACTGATCACATCACTGATTTTTTTTTTTTTTTTTTTTTAAACATTTTTTTATTGCGGAACTGTTACACGGCCATTCAGCCCACAACCCGGAGGTCGGGCGGCAAAGTAGGTACAACATAGACACTGCAGCCCAGCAAAGGCCGATGCGGATAATCATCGCCATGTAGTTCAGTTCCGCTTTTAATTTTGAAGGAAATGATAAAAACTTGAGAAGTAACAATCCCAGAGACTCAAAAAGAAAGCCCCCCTACCCTCCGCCCCGAACGTAGCAAGGCCCACCCACCATTCCGAAGGCAGAACAACAGTGATATAGGAGCAAAGGTTTGTGGTATGAGCAGTATGCGTAGTCCGCCCAGCAACCCCCCCCCCCTCACCATCAGTGCAGTAGCAATAATAGTTCAACTGTGAGCGTGTAGGAGAAGACTAACTGGAGCATGCAGGAGTATATTAAAAGTCTATCGCATTACAGGGACGCGGGGAGCTCAGCGGCGTCACTGTCCGTGTCGCTGGAGGAATTATGATCTCGCAGGGCTTGCACCAGTGTCTCCCACGCCTGTGCAGATTCCAGCGCTTTATCATTCTGCTGTCGCCTCGCCAATTGGTAACGCAGGGTGCTCTCCCCCTCTGCCCATTTGAGTAATTCAGTGCGCCATTTAGTGCTCGTCGGACCAACTCGTGCCTTCCAGCGCCGCGTCAATTCACGTTTGGCCAGGATAAGTCCCATATCTATAAACTTGCTGGTCACTCGCGTCTTGGGGGTGTGCGGGAACCAGTGCAAAAGCGTCACTGCCATGTCGAACTGGAGGGTCCGCCCCGTGACCTCATTAAGGGTGTCCCCAACCGTCGTCCAGTAAGAGGACAAGGCAGAGCAAGACCATAGCATGTGGGTCAGGTCCGCTCCAATTGTCTGACATCTCGGGCAAGCCGCAGTGTCAGCGGCAAAGTAATTCCGTATCTTCTCCGGGGTGAGATATGCACGGTGCAGAATGTAAAAGTGAACCAACTGGAATCTAGCGTTGCGCGTACTCTTCCAAGCACGGCGCAGCAGCTGAGCCCATGTGGTCTCCGGGATGTGTTTTCCTATGTCCGCCTCCCATTTGGTCTTGAGCGCCTCTAGGGGAGTCAGCTGCTCCTGGGTCATCCTAGTGTACAAGCATGTCACGGCTTTAACCGTGCCAGCTGCCATCATCACGTATTGGCACGTCGAGGACAACGGAGGTTCCTCCAGGCCAGTCCGCCAATGTGATTGCAGCGCTCTCGTGACCGCCGCGTGCAATAGGAAGTCCCCCCTGGAGATATCGTAGCGATCCAATAGTGTCTGAAAGGGTAGGAGTACTCCATCCTCATACAGGTCACCTAAGACCTGAATACCCGCCTCCTCCCATGCACGCAACTGGGACCAATCGCCGCCATGGGGGAGCGCAGTAAGCATTCCCAGTGGGATCTCGGGGGCGTATGGGTGGCCCACTCCCAGCTTGCGCTGAGCACGATTCCAGCACAGTCTAATAGTACGTTCCTCCTGCGTGAGATCCCTCACTGCTATCCTCTGCCGGAGCGCGATGTAGGAGAGAACGTGCCGGGGAACACCCAGGCCTCTCCCCTCCTCCGGGCCCCGGAATTCCCTCGCCACCTCCTGAGTGTAAGTCTGCAGTTGGGCGGCCAGGTAATACGTCTCAAAATCCGGGACCGCTAGTCCCCCCTCCGCTTTTGGTCTCATAAGGGTCTGAAGCGCAACCCGGCGGCGGCCCGGTCCCCAAAGGAATGCAACCATGAGTGACCTCAAACGCCTGAATTCAGCTGGTGGAATCCATATCGGTAACGTTCTGAAATAATAAAGGAGTCGGGGGAGCGCCACCATCTTGAGTAGCGCTATTCGTCCCGCCACTGACAGCGGCAGAGTAGCCCAGAACAACATGCTGCCCTTCAATGCCCGGACACAACGAGATATGTTGCCCTCAAGGACATCGGCGGGGGAATGGTAAATATGGACTCCCAAGTATTTGAAGCAGCTGGGCGCCCACCGAATCCCCCTGGATGTGTCAAACCGGGGTGCCCCGTGACGAACCGGGAACAAGCAGGTTTTCGACCAGTTCACCCGCAGGCCCGACAACGCGCCAAAAGACGTAAGTACTGCATCGGCGGCGGCCAGTGCTTCCTCTGCATCTTCCAGAAACAACAGCAGGTCATCCGCGTAGAGGGAAATGAACTGCTGCCCCCCAACGGTGCGTAGCCCCCCATAGTGGGCACCGGTGCGAAGCGACAGCGCCAGGGGCTCCACCGCCAGCGCAAACAACAGAGGAGATAGTGAACAACCCTGTCGCGTGCCGCGCTCCACCGAGTATCGCCGGGATATCAACGGGCCTGATTTCACTCTCGCCACCGCCGAGGCATAAAGCACTGCGGTCCAGCGCGCGAAACCTTCCCCCAGTCCAAACGCAACAAGTACTCCATGGAGGTGGTTCCATTCCAGGCTATCAAAAGCCTTCTCCAGGTCGATCGACAGTATCATGGGCTGGGAGGCCTCTTCATGACTATCCTCCAGCAGACGAAGCAATCTGCGGATGTTCATGGTGGTGTTACGCCTGGGGATGAACCCCGCCTGGTCTTCGTGGACCAAAGAACCCATGTGTTCCAGCAACCTCGATGCCAGGATGCTGCTCAGTATCTTATAGTCCACTGTGAGCATCGACAGCGGTCTGTAGGACGCCGGATCAGTAGCCTCCCTACCCGGTTTGAGAAGGGGCACTACCAAAGCTTCCCGCATCGATCCCGGGAGGTACCCTAAGCGCTTTGCCTCTTTATAGATCAGTAGTAGGCGCGGGGCCAGGAGGTCCATGTAGGTGGCATAAAACTCAACCGGGAGGCCATCGAGACCCGGGGTTTTGTTGCGTGCCATCCGCTTGATGGCGCTGCGGATCTCCCCCAGCTCCACCTCTCCCCCCAACGCCTTGGCGTATTCGGGTTCCAGGGTAGGAATAGGCAGATCTTGCAGGAAGGCGCCGATGGGGTCAGCGTCCCCTCCCGCCCTGCTCTGGTACAGTTCCTCATAGTAGTTCGTGAGGCAGTCCAGGATCTCCGGCTGGGTATAGACCTCCACACCCGCCGCATCGCGCATGGCCACCGTGGGAGAGGTCTGCCTCGCAGGGCTAGACAGCCAGGCCAAGAGCGCCCCCGATTTATCACCCTCCGCCAGCGATCTCGTGAGGAAGGCCTTGTAATCAAAGCTGCGCAGCCGTTCAACCTCCACTGCCACCGCCTCTCTCGCGGCCGCCATCTGCTCCCGAAGTTCCGGCCTGCCGGGGCGCCTTATCTCCAGGTCACGAAGCGTCCGGTCCGCTCTGTCTAGGTCCCCCAATAGGACTCGGCGTACCCCCACTTTCTTAGCTATGCAGTAGCCCCTTATAACCACCTTGAAGGCGTCCCACTCGGTGGCCCTAGCCCCAGTCGATTCCTCATTTTCCACGAAATAGGTAGCGATCCTGTCCTCCAGTTCAGTCTTAAATACCTGATCGTCTAACAGCTCGGGCCGCAACCTCCACATCGGGACGCATGGGGCACTCGGGAGCCACCGAAGGTCGACCAGTAAAGGGTTGTGGTCGGATATAGTCCTTGTTAAGTACTCGGATCGCACAGCCGCGGACACCACGTCTACCGACCCCAACAGGGCATCCAGCCGCACGTGTAGCTCGTGCAGTCCAGAGAAATGGGAGTAGTCCCGGGTGTGTGGGTGTTGGGCGCGCCATACGTCGGTCAGTCCCCACTTTGTCTGCCAGTCTAACCTACCCTTAGCTACCCGGTGCGTGGGCGAATTCATCAGGGGAGGATGAGATCTATCGAGATCCACATCCACCACCGAATTGAAGTCGCCCCCAATCAAAAGCGGCCCCGTCATGTAGTGGGCCAGCGAACCCGAAAGCGTCTCGAGGAAGGCCAGTTGGTCCACGTTGGGCGCATAGATACTACAAATGTTCAGTTCAGTGGAGAAGTGTGGCTCACTGGTTAGAGGAGGCAGACCTGGAAGCAGAGGTCAGCCCGGGACCAGGGTTCAATTCCCGGCTCGGCGGTGTCTTGAGTCTTAAAATGTCCATGGACTTGACAATTCTCGCTCCGGTGCCTACTCGATTCACGGGTTCACACTCTGCGACTCTGGGCAATAGCTTGCTTAGTCTCCACAACGGCCCCTCGCGGTGGGATGCCTGGCTTTCACCTTGCGGATTCCCTGCTGGGGTTATCTCACAGGGGAATACCAGGACGGGTTCCCTAAGCAAGCGCTTAGAAACCGCTCGGTGATTTGCGCTATATAAATTCCTGTACATTTACATTTACATTTCTCTCCCCCCTAATTTACCCGCAATAGCAACAAACCTCCCCTCTGGGTCAATTGTATGTTTCGTCACCTGCAGGGGGACCCCAGCTCGCACCCAAATTAGCGCGCCCCTAGCATAAGCCGAATATGTGGTGTTAAATATCTGCCCCCTCCATCTACGTTGTAGGGCTAAACCCTCCGCCTTCGTGAGGTGCGTTTCCTGTAACAACGCGATCTGAACACCCCTACGCTTCAGGTATGCATGTATTTTGTGACGTCTGGACATGGTGTGCAGCCCGCGTACATTCCAAGTAATGCATTTCAGGTTGGATAGATCAGCCATTATCCCAGTGCATTCCAGCATGTCCCCCCGCAGCTCCCACAGATAGGAGAAAATACAATGATCGCATTGCACCGATGGTGACCCTCCCCCTTAACCAGAACAAACTAACCCCCAACCAGGACATCACCCCCTCCCCCCCAGAACAGGACCCAGAGATTGCCCCTCAGTTCCCATCCAAACCATGTCCCAAAACTAGAAATCCAACCTGACGGTAGTCACCGCAGGTGTGCCTTAGGGGCAAAGGAGGGGGTCTAGCACCGACAGAGGGGCCCTCCCGCACTCAGGCCACCTAGTTGCGATCGAGCCATAAGATGAATGTACAAGTCCCGGGCTCATCCCCAACCCATGGTACAACCAGTCATTTAACAGTCTCAACAAGGGACGTGCAATTCTATATAGTACAGCACTCACAGCTCCGTCAGGGACGACTCACCCAAGTTCACCCTCGGCCATCAAGCAGTTCCTCCGCCGTATTTGGGGTGACCACAGGGAGGGTTACACTATCAGTCTGAGAGTCCTCCGTGTCTGAGTGTTCTCCGCCACCTCCAGGCTCCGGTTCCTCGGTCACAGGTTCACCCTGGGAACCCGATATGCTGGATAGCATCTCGAGCACTCCCCTTCGTTCCGCCGTAGTCACCATCGTGGAAGGACGGCCAAAACCACCACGACGGTTGAGGACCCTCCCAGATCTCTGTGGCAGTCCCGCCTCTGAAGTAGCTTGGAAAGAAGAACCAGGACCATCCTTGCCAGCCCTATAAAGTTCCAGCCGGCTACACGCCTCATCGGGGGTGTCGAAGAATTTGGTCTTGCCATCAAGGATGATACGGAGCCGGGCCGGGAAGAGCAATGAATATTGAACACCCTCAGTGCGCAGTTCACGTTTAATCGCCAAGAAGGAGGTCCGCTGGCGCTGAGTCTCGTAGGTGTAGTCCGGAAATATATTCACCTTGCTGTTGTCCACCTGGTATGGCCCATTTTTCCTGGCGGTATTGAGGAGCAGGTCCCTGTCGCGGAAATGCAACAATCTCGCCACCACAGGGCGCGGCGGGCGTCCCTGTTGAGGTGGTCTGGACGGAACTCGGTGGGCCCGCTCCAGAGTGTAGAAGGAGGAAAGCCCCTCGGGCGCCACCTCCGCCCTGAGCCAGTTTTCCAGGTAGGACACCATGTCGCCATCTTCGACTTTTTCCGGCAGGCCCACCACGCGAATGTTGTTCCGTCTGTTGCGCCCCTCCGCTTCCTCCGCCCTCCGCTCCAGAACATCAATTCTTGTTAGTGCATCCTTCATGACGACTGCCAGTGTCTTTTGCGCCGGTTCTAGGGTTCCAACCGTGTCCTCTACCTCCTTGACCCTGTCCGATAGCTTGCCATGGTCAGCTCTGAGTAAGCCCAAGCCCGTGACCACCTGGGCGATGTCTCGCTGGAGTGCTGACCTCGTGTCCGTAATGGCCGCCAAGATCTTGTCGAGTTGCCGCTGAAGACTCGGGTCAGTTGGCGTTTCCAGGTCCAGCTGGTCACTCTTGTCCGGCAGTTCCGTGTCGGAGGTGGCCTGCGCACTCCCCTTGGCGCCCCTCGGTTTACCCATGGTGGTCGCAAGTGTCAGCCTCAAGATAGGTTGGTATCCCAGACTAGGCGCCGGCCAGCACGCAGATGGCTCCCTGCTGGTTCACGACCTCGGACCAGCCCCCGGCGCAAATCTCCAGCCAGTGTCTCACATCGCGTTCAGGAGCAGCATGGTCGTGTCCAGGCTCGGGTCTAGCAGTCTGTGGACCTCCTGACCGGGTCCCAACAGCCAGGATAAGGGGCTCAGCAGTAACCGATCTCCATAAACGCCGAGAGCGAGGTCTCGTCCACGTTCACGTGGTTCAGGGCTTTCTGCGTCCGTGTGCGTGATTGTCTGAGCCACGTCCTGACTTGGAAGGGTCAGGAGCTCGCCCTCGTTGAGGCAAAATGCAGGCGGGGAGGGGAGACGTTAGCGGCTTCCTCCGTTTCAAGCCACCTCCGCCGCCATCTTATTGCACAGGTCTCTCACTCCGGCTCGGCCGGCCCGCGCACCCCGACAGCCCACTCGGGCCCACCACGCTCCCCCCCACTGTCTTGCGGGCTGGATGCGGTCCGCAGGTCAGCAGCGGGCACAGGGTCGCCGGCAACAGAAATCAGGGCTCACCCCGGTCTAAATGGGGCACAGGAGGGCCCCCGTAGCCCCGACAATCCGCAGTGCCCCCGGGGGACCCGCCGGCAGGCCACCGCAATGTCTACAGGGCGCCCGGAGCCGCCGGTGATCCAGGCGGCCGGCTCCCGGTGCGCCCTGCCAGGAACAGGGGGCGGAAGCAGAGATCCAGCAAAGCCGCGACGGTCCGCAGGTCAGCAGCGGGCACAGGGACGCCGGCAACAGAAATCAGGGCTCACCCCGGTCTAAATGGGGCACAGGAGGGCCTCCGTAGCCCCGACAATCTGCAGTGCCCCCGGGGGACCCGCCGGCAGGCCACCGCAATGTCTACAGGGCGCCCGGAGCCGCCGGTGATCCAGGCGGCCGGCTCCCGGTGCGCCCTGCCAGGAACAGGGGGCGGAAGCAGAGATCCAGCAAAGGCGCGACCACCGAGGGCCGCCGGGCACTCTAGAACCTCCGGGCCGGAGCGGGCGCCATGTTGGATTCGGCGCCGCTCACCCCCGTCCGCTCAGCCAGAGGCCGATCCTGTATCCCTCGCGTCGCCGCAGCTCTCCACTCGCGGCACCCCGTGGAGCGCCCTCGGTCAGATCCCCGGTGTGGGGTTGGGGAGCCCTTGGAGCCGTTTATGCAGGATGGATTCGGCTCGATCGCGGAGCCGAGCACTCAGGCGACCTCCACCATCGGCGCCTTAGCCACGCCCCATCACATCACTGATGACATCATTCATGTGATGATACGATGAACCTCTTCAGACTCTAATATAACCTTAGATACACTCAGTGTAAACAGAAAGTACACAGACTGTCACTCATCCATGGAGTTACTCACACACCTAGTCAGTCTTGCAAAGAATCAATCACACCTCCATTTCCTCAACTATATAGTTATACACACCTTACTTATTGAAACATATAATAACACATATTTACTCTGTTATACAATCCCTGATACAAGTTCACAATAATCCATACAGCCACTCACACATTCACTGGCTCTTATGCACAGTTATTTATATATGTCAACTATCACATGTACTGTGTTTTACATATGTACTTACTTTGACATGTAGCACTGAGATATCCATTCACTCACCAATACACTCATGCACACAGTCAACCGCCCATACAGCTGTTTCCACATGCACTTTTGAAACCATACATCTAGTGAATCAACTGCTCACACATCTATGCACAGAGTCATACACCTCCAAGACACCCACACACACACTCAGTCTCCCATACAAATACTTGGCCAACTAATCAATAACCCATATAGTTAGTCATATAGCTAATGATCAACACATGCATCAGATTACAAAACAACAGACACAATGATGCACAATTTAAAACAGTTTAGTCACTAACCCATGCACTCAGTGAGACACATTTAATCACTCACTTATACAGTCAGTCATGCACCTACTAAATCCTTCATCCAGACACTTATACATCCACTCATTCTTCAATATGTAAGACATATTTTAACTTTACAGAAACATACAGTCACTGGATGTTGTCATCAGTGATGTCATCAGTGATGTCATTTGAGATGTCATCAGTGATGTCATCAGTGATGTCACTGACCATGTCATGAATGATGTAATATGTGACATCATCAGCAGTGGATTGCGGGTGCGCGATATATAGTTAGTGCAACTAGCTATATATGGAATTTCAATGGTTTTGTGTGAGTAAAATAAGGTTTTGTAAATGCTAATTCCTAACTATATATGGTCTATAACCTATGGTTTTTTCAGTGAATTTTCAAGGTTTTGTAAATGCTAATTCCTAACTATATATGGTCTATAACCTATGGTTTTTTCAGTGAATTTCATTGGTTTTGTAAATGCTAATTCCTAACTATATATGGTCTATAACCTATGGTTTTTTCAGTGAATTTTCAAGGTTTTGTAAATGCTAATTCCTAACTATATATGGTCTATAACCTATGGTTTTTTCAGTGAATATATATATATATATATATATATATATATATATATATATATATATATATATCAACACATTAAGAGGACCCGTTCCATGAAGTGTCCTACGAATGTTGGCATTGTTGCAGTTGTTCACCCGAGGGGTCGGATATCGCAGGACCGCCACAGAATCAAGACAGGCGAGCGGCCACTGTGAGGCACAGCCCGTGACTGTATCCCAGTTTCATGGCCCCGTTTTGACTTTGGTAATGCGGCTGGAACGTTGGGGACCCAAGGGAATGCTGGACTGTCATTTGTGGGAGCTTTAAACATTAACAATATCTCTACTCCTTGCCAGTATTTACAGCGTTCATCCCCACATGGTACTTACCAGAACAGTGTACCATGGGAGCTGTGATTCTTTCAATATCAAACTGCAGCTGAAGGTGATCAATAGGCGGAGCGAGCTGACATCCCCTGATTGGGAGGACCTGAGAATATCAAGAGTGCAAGGAGGTGTGTTCCCGGTCAAGCTATCGGCATCTGAGGAAGGCTAACGCCGAAATGCATTATGCCACACCAAGCTGTCATTAAAGCGTTCCCGAAAGCTCCCTGCTGTGTCCTCTGGCTTTCTTCACGAAGGGGTCTTTGGTTGGATATATATATATATATTTTTAATTTTTTTTTACAGTGATTGTAAAAATGGAGTAGAAAAATAAATCTATGCATACCTATATGATGCTACTTCATAATATTATGGGAATCAATATTCTGTCAGGACACTATAAATATTTCATCATCCTATAGTGAATGCTTAATATAAACAATTACAGTAACAGCTACTTGGAATATAAACTCCACTGGTGTCTTATAATTTGTTAAACTTTCCCTGTACTTGGTGCCTTTTATTAAAAAAATAAGCATTTGCATGCTGGCTGGAAACTACTACTCACCTTCCTTTTCCTTCAGTCGTCTGCCTAAATCTCACCTTAATCTTTAGTGAGAACTACCACTGAGACAAATTAATTCAGCGCTTACAGTACTTATGAATGTCAGTAAAGACAGCCCATCTTCCTCCAGCTAGGCTGGAAGCAATTAAAGAAAATCAGCCAGATGCTAGAAAATATATAATTAAGAGATAAACGCATATGAGAGTGGGAGTTTAAATGAAAAAATACACATATCTTACCAGCGTGCAGTAATTATATCCTACATTAAGCATAATTTTATAAAGGTGGGGGGGGGGTAAAATACCAACATCTGCATTACCATCTGGTCCTCTGATGGTTCTCAAGAACTATGCCTCCTTGAAAAGTCATTCATCATTTCTCCTCCACTGCAACCTGGAGAAGGTACAGGGGATATTTAGGGATATACACTGGTACCTTGCAAACAAAAACTACCAGGTATGATTGCATTATGACCCACTGTTTTTTACCTCCATTTACACTAAACATCTTCCTAAAATGTCAGTGTATTGCATGGAACAGTGAGGAAAGATGCCTACATTCCTAGAAAGTACTGTAAAGGAAGGGCATTGCTACACTTTAATAAAAACAATTTCTGATTAAATGCTGAATTAATCTGAGCCACTGGTAATTACTCTAGGCCACATTCTAGTCCATCATGCTACTTGTGATCAAATAGCCAGAGCCTAGCTATCATTGTACACCATCTTGCCTATATTTTCACTCTCCCAGAGAACTTGTGAAGATTAGGACACCTACCAATATGTAACAAATGTTGGGTACACCTCGTTCGTCCTTTGTGCTTTGTTGATTCTTTTCCTCAAAAGGCTGACACACTGTCCCTGCTCTCCTCTCTTGACCACCCACATGGTTAGATAGCCTCCTGTTTAAACTGCTATTTTGACCTGGCAACATACTTTGTTGCCAGGCCAAAACCTTCCATTTTATAAATACATATAATTCAGCCCGAGGGGAGGCCATAAACAGCCAATAGGGCAGCCTGCAGTGTTTTTATAAAGTTGGATGTATACTTTTAAGTTTTACATGTCTTGGTAGTGACAAAACTCTTGAATAGTTTTTTCACTACAGCATGGCCTACCTTTCCCATAAGGTAAAACTGGGTTAGCTTATTACATTAATAAGTGTAAACTTACAATTGAGAAGTAGGAATGTCGAGTTTGATGTCTAAAGAATTGTAATTTAAAACTCTTGTCCTAATCATGTGGCTCCTGCAGCTTGTATCCTGCGTCACATGACTCGTTGTAGATGGCTATTGGACTTTGTGTATTGCTTCCAGACAGTGAGGCAACAAAGAATATGTGTTGACAGGATGGGCCATCTCTGACATGCTGATGGGGAGGAGCTGTCACACATCACAAAGGCTCTGCCTGAGCACACTCACAAAGGGTTTGATACTAGTTTTCTATGACCACAGATAAGCTGAGGCCAGGGAAGTGAGGGTGGAATTTACAAGCACCCCTGGGAGTGGAAACCTCCAGAACCTTCTCCTACTTCAAAGTGGAAACAAGGAATGAATAATAGGCGCTCAGACCCAACTCTTCAGTACACCTCTGGGCATGTGGAAGACTTAGAAAGACTGCTGTGTTGCTCAGCCAGTGAAACTGCTAATCTGTTGCCAAGCCGCCTGAGTGAGAAGAACTGGACCTGCATCTTGAACCCAGACCCCCAGAGTGAGTCCAAGGGCTAGTTTGCTGGACTACTGATCAGAGTTTGAGGGACAGAAAAAACTCCAACCACCTTGAACCCTGCACCTGGACTCTGCTGTCTGCTGTGAGTCTTGCCCTCAAGTGGTGCCACCCCAGTCTTTGGAAGTTAGCCTGAAGGTGCACTGCCAGCCCATCCGTGGTCCTATGGCCAGATTCGATGCAGCGCGACGATCTCCATACAGCCCAGCTTCAGAATCACCATTGTGTGACGAATCCCCAAAGCAGGGTCTCCTATCGCAGCCCACATCTTCCTTTGAGCCGCCAATGTGCGAATCATCTGCGATGCATGCCTTTGCATCCCAAGCCCCTCATTGATGTCATCCTTGATGACAATGCCAGAGCTTGCGTCTCAGTTTTCCGGACCCGCTGCTGCGCAATGCATTCTTAGTGCCGGACTTCGCATTGTAAGCCCTTCATTGATGGCATTCTCAATGACGATGCAGGATTCCACATTGGTCACACAACTCCCAACTTCTTCCTAGCTGCCACTGTGACAAGCATCCTCAACATAGAGTCTTGCAACGCTCCACAACCAGGATGTAACATACTTTGTTCAACTGGCCTAACTTGGTCCCTGTATCCAGCGTGCGCTCCATCGATGTTGGCCTGAACTTGTTACTTTGTCCCGGTCCAGCAAAAACAGATAATCACAGTTGGTGCTTTGTGCTTCTAGGCACTATTTTTACCTAAAACTTTTAAATTGAAGATATATGGTTCTACAGATTGGATTGTTGTCGTTTTGGTCTCAAATAATGTATTAAATTGTCCTCTATTTATTTTTATGTTGGTATGGGATTTTCCTTGCGTTGTGTTTCTGCTTTGTTATTGTTTAAAAGGCTTCATAAATACTTTACACAATGCCTCTAAGTTAAGCCTGACTGCTTTGTGCCAAGCTACTAGAGGGTTGAGCACAGGTTAATTTGGGGTTTGCTTGTGTTTCACCTTGACAGATATTGTGGTTGCTGCTCAAGTAGAATCTCCCTCTCCCCTCAACCAGTAACCCAATTTCCTAAAGCTACTTATAATATGGTTTTGCAATTCATATAAGTTTTGTCTCTTCTTACACTACATGACCTTCTTGTTAATTTAGGTGCAATCCACGTCTTCTAATCAGAATTTTAAACATGGGGGTACCCTCTCTCCAGTCCCACATTTCAAAATGCATTACACCTGCCCTTCACAGAAATACATTTAAAAAGTGTTTCCACTGTGGTTAAGTAGCTGTATATTGTTTCTGACTAGCCACAAAATTATGAATCTATGTATATGTTCATCAACATTTATAGGTGAACTCAAACAGGAAACTGTTAGAAATGGGGCTCTCTATTTGCCAGTGGTATGTACCCTGTCGAAGTTGGGACCCTCCTTTCTAGTCAGAGTAAGATAGTTACACACTCAAAATAACCCTTCTAACACCCTTTGGTAGCTTGGCACGAGCAGTTAGGCCTATCTCAGAAGCAATGTGCAAAGCATTTCTACAAAACAGACAGTAATACTGTGAAAACACTACAAATGGACACTTCATCTGTTTAGAAAACTACAGTATCTTTATCTAAACCAAACAAGCCCAAAACAACAACAATCCAACATACACAACTCAAAATATTACTCTTAGAATGTTTTAGCAATTCTGTCCTTTGAAAATCATGGATGCGGTGATGTTACACAAAATACCTCCAACTGCATCAAAATTCACAAGGCAAAACAAACGCAGAGGATGAAAGCATCGGAAAACACAGGGATGCTCCAGGTACCGAGTACTTGGGTAGGCAATGCTTCAGTTCTGCTGCATGCAGGAGAAGTGTTGTGTCGAAACCGGACTGTAGGGGGAAGAGAGGCTTTGAAATCTAAGATGGTTCTAGCCTGTGGGTGATGCATCGGAAAAACTTGGCACACAGGTGCGAATTGTGAAAATCTGAACAAACTGGAGGTCGATGGGGCTTCAAACAGGCGCTGCATTGATTTCCTCAGCTGTGGTCTCACGATGTGTCGATTCTTTCAGCCGCACAGCAGGTGGTCTCAGACTTTGGAGACACTATGCACTGACTTGGCTGCATCTGTTTCTTTGGCCGCACGGCGGTGGTGTGTTCAAATTTCTCCTGCACGGCTGTGCTGTGTTAGAAGAACAGGTGTTGGAAGGGCAATGCATCGATTTTTATGGTTTTAAGCAGATCCGTTCAGCAGGAACAACCTCAAAGGCCCAGAATGGGAATTGGCACCACAAGGTAGGTCAGAACTCCCAGCAGTGGAGTGCAGGGATGCTGCAGATGAAGTCTTTGTATACCTCCCTGAGACTTCTTAAAAGGCGGCAAGCTCTACATAAAGCACTTGGAGAAACTACACAAGCAGGATACACAGAAAAGTCCGGTCCTTTTCCTCTCCAAAGCAGAAGCAGCAACTGCATGCCAACCCAGCAAAGCAATACACAGCAAACGGGCAGTACTCCTCCTCACAGCTCTTAAGCTCTTCTGCTTGACAGAGTTTCCTCTTGATCCAGATGTGTTCTACAAACATGGGGTTATAGGTCCAATACTTATACCCTTTTGACCTTTGAGTAGGCATACTTCAAAGAGAGTCTTTTTTGCTTACAAATATCCAGTTCTGTCGTGCCCTGGCCAGGCACAGTTCAGGAGGTGTAGACAGCATTGTGAAAGGCAGCCACAGCCCATTCATGGTTAGCGATAACTCCTCCCACCACTCCAGCTCAGGAAACCCATCAGGATATGCAGGGCACACCTCAACTCCCTTTGTGTGGCTGTCTAGAGTGAATGTACAAACCAGCCCCTGTCAGTCTAAAACCAGATGTTGATTCTACAGGCAGGCAGAGGCACAGGATGTACAAGAAAATGCCCACTTTATAAAAGTGGCATTTTTAAACACATAATTTAAAAAACAACTTCACTAAAAGATGTATTTTTTTTATTCTGAGCTCAGGGAGCCCAAACTCCAAATCTCTATCTCGTCCGAATTGAAAGTTACAGCTCCAATGATAACCTATTGGGGACACAAGCCTTGCAGTAGTGAAAAACTAAATTGGCAGTATTTCACTATAAGGGCATATAAAACACACCAGCACATGTCCTACCTTTCATGTGTACTGCAACCTGACCATTGGCCTACCTTGGGCCTACCTTAGGGGTGCCCTACATGTAGTAAAAGAGAAGGTTAGGGCATAGCAAGTGGGTGCACTTGCCAGTCGATATGGTAGTTTACAACTGCGCTCACAGACACTGCAATGGCAGGTCAGAGACATGTTTTCAGGTCTACTCATGTGGGTGGCAAAATCAGTGCTGCAGGCCCACTAGTAGCATTTGATTTACAGGCCCTGGGCACACACAATGCACTTTACTAGGGACTTGCCAGTAAATCAAATATGCCCTCGTGGATAACCAATCACAATCATAATTTTAACAGGGAGCACTTACACTTTAGCACTGATCAGCAGTGGTAAAGTGCCCAGAGTATATAAATCAGCAAAACTGAAGTCCAGTACATAGTCAAAACGACAGGAGGTAGGATCAAAACGACTTGGGAAACCACGCCAAGGATGCCAGGTCTAACAGAAACCTACACACAAACAACTTACGATAAATTTGTTATAGCGGGTGTTCCACTATACTGGTGAAAGATCTGCATTTACAGATATTTTACTTACTCAGAGTCAGTGAATCACAATTGCGGAATTCTGTGTGCAAAGTTAAGGTTTTGTGCAATGAAGTAAATCAAAGGTAGGGTAAACCTTGAGGAGAGGCTACAGGACTTTTAAAACCCGGCCTTTGTGAATCAGGCCTTTGCATATGTCCTCAAACCAGAAATGCACTTCTGTTCTTGTGCAGTATCTTTTAGTTCATGACTTGGCCTTCATTTTTTGCAATGGCATTTCAAATTTGAGGATGACCTAGAAATGTTCACACTGACTTCTTAACTGCTGGAGGTAAAGGCAGGGCCGGCTCCTCTGTTGGAGCGGAGGAGCGTCGCTCCACTTAAACCACCTCCTGCCAAAGCCCCTTAGTTGAAAAATAAAATGGCAATTTTTTACCCGGTTTGGTTTTCATGCCCCGCCCCGAACAGAGCGTCAGGACGGTGGCAGGGCCGCTGCTGAGTGACAGCAGCATGTCACTCAGCAGGGATTAGAGTGGGCTTTCAAAGCATTGTTTAACCCATTTACTGCGGTGGACATTCCGCCGCGGTGTGGGCGTTCGACACAGTGGGCGGGGCTGGGTCGGCCGTTGGTTGTGCGCAGCACCCGGAAGGTAGTGCCAACCGTTGGCCGACGCGAGCACGGAACGGGTTACAGTCCACATGTATTTTTGCCCACTTTAAACATCTCTAACCCACCTGTCTTAAAACAGATGGGTTAGAGCAAACGAAAGCCTCCAGAGTGCTGTCGCGTGCCGAGTGAGGCCGCTCCCACCAATCCTAGGGCAGCTCTTATGCTGGTAAGAGCTACCCTAGGATTGACAGGAGAGTTGCTGCATTCGGTTCCAGTTCCTGTCAGAAAAGAGGTTCGGACCGGAGGACTTCGTGTTCGCGTCTGGTAAAAATTTTAAAATATATTATTGCACAGTTTTTTATTTTTTTTTAATTTTTTTTTATTGCAGAACAGATACACGGCCATTCAGCCCACAACCCGGAGGTCGGGTGGCAAATTGTAAACGACAGAAATACACTGGCCTGGCAACAAGCCCGATGCAGAGTTTTGAAAATATGAGAGACAGTCTTATTGCACAGTTTTTTAATATATAATTTGTGAATTTGTGCGCGCCGCCACTCCCCTTCCCGGTAGACGCCAGCCGCCATTGGTTAAAAGGCACTGACGTAAAACATGAATTTGAATGTTATTTCAGCCTGTAGAACTTATATTAACCGGAGCAGTATCCCCTAACATGGGACACACTTAATGTGCTTCCTAACCTTTACTAATCTACAACAAAACACATTATTATTTTTACTGATTGGCTTTAAATACATATATTCACTGTGAACTTTGAGCTACTTTTCTTTAAACCACCCACATTTCTATAAAAATACTTTGAGAAATTATATTAAGGTTATAATTAAGGTTATGCGTTCTATATTTAAGGGAGGGCTTCACTGAATACTGTAGTTTTCATTTTGGTTAGATTAACATCTCACACATTGAAATATTTTATTGGAGAATGACCAAGTATCTGAGAATGATACATCCTATCTCCTGGGTCAGCTACAGTGTGAGCTGATACACCCTGTGATCTGCGTCAGGTGAGCTATTCTTTGCAGCATAAGGTGTGTGTAGGCTATTTACGCAGGTTTTTAATGGGCAAAGTAGACTTTGAGAAATACTGGTGTAGTGGGTGATAACTATCGCCATCTGCACCCACAGACACTTACATGTGTTGATTGTTTTAATGTAAATCAAGAAGCACTCTCGTGTCTTCTGTGTTGTGAAATTCTACCCTGTGTGAATCACGACACAACTTTTGTATGGTACCACATAACAAGACCATATCTTTCCTACAGTTGCAGTTATACTCAGGAAGGTGATATTTAGCATTTGGAATATTAGGGATCTTTTCTTTCCGAAATTATTGTACATATTTTACTAATATTTTGACTTTTTCAAAGGCCATGTCCTTACCTCGGATGGATTGTAAAGATAACAGAGTGAACCCTTTGGGGAGACTGTCAGAGGCAATGCTTATGCTCGGTAACTATTATGTGGCACTGCATTATATGGTTAACTGATACCAGTGTGTAATGAATGTAAAGAAATGTGACTGAAGCTTGCACTATGACTTGTCAGTGAGAAAGCCTTGCATTTCTCTAGGGTATAAGAAGCATGGCTGAGGCCCTTGGAGAGACCCAACACTTTTAGACTGTAGGTGTTATCACAGGCTAACACTTTCTTCTCCTTTTTAGCACTTTTCGTAAATTCCACTTCACAAAAGCCTCTTTGCAACTTAGATGTTGCCACTTAATTTACCAAGAAGGCTTTTTTGCACGTATAGTGCAAAAGTATGTTGTTTTTCTGAAACTGTTTTGATGTTCACAAACGTAATGAATGTAGCAACTAAAAAATGCACAATTACCATGAAAAATACAATACTTGTTAATATTAACAAATATTTTTGAAGTGATGCGCCTACCCTACATACAATTTTTACCCTATATCACATATCTTTGATTTACTGTACATTATTGAATTGCCTGTTTTTTTTGGCATAGTAATGCACTCAGTAAATACCGATGCCACAGGGTGCAGTATTTACTATTCTTGATTTTTTCTGCTTGTGGTGAAAGTTGCCATGCGGACGGTGTGTTCTGCACACTAATTGGCGCTTGTTTTGCATATTTCCTAGCAGTTTTGCTTGTTCACTTTTCACTAGTTTTTTCCTGGCAAAATTCCTGAAGGGGAGAAAGCCCCTTAAGCGCAGGGGCGTAGCTTAATCAGTAACATTCGTGGGGTGTGAATCTGAAATTTCCCGACTAAAAAAGCAGGGGGCTTCAGGGTGGAGGGGTGAGATGACCAACGTTTGGGATGGACTGTTTCCATGACGACCAGCTTCCATCTCCTTTGGAGTGATGGCTTTGCAATGTGCAGGGAACTTTTTTACATCTGAATTGTCACACAAAGCAATTCGCTTTTTGTTTTATTTTCCATTGCATCAAGTGTAGTATTTTTATATGTTTTAGTCTGGCTCAAAAATGCAAGCCAGGCCTATTGGCTTTTACAAAGCTTCTTTTTGTCTGATATTGTGACATATTGTTTGGGAAATATAGTAGTAAACTGTATTCCTAAATAAGATGTTCCCCTAATAGGACCTTATTGGATATACCAAACAATCGGTGTACTCTGTTCCGAATAAAGAACACGAGGGCATATTAGCAAGAACCTCGTTAAAATTATCGCAGTTTTAGCGGCAGGAAACTGCCGATAAAACGTCGATAATGGGCTTGCTAATATGCGTCATAGAGTTCCAATAGAAGCCCAGGTTAGATGTCCTGCACATCTAACCTGGGCTCCTATTGGAACTCTATAACGCATATTAGCAAGCTCATTATCGCCGTTTTAGCTGCAGTTTCCTGCCGCTAAAAAGGCGATAATTTTATCAAAGTTCTTGCTAATATGCCCCTTGGTTCGCTTTTAAAAGCCATTTGATCACCTAAGCTCCGTTTTTGTGGACAAGTTCCATGAATTAAAAGTGCAAGTACAAATTTGATATTCACCAAAATGTGAATTCATGCTTGTAAGCAGATTTACTGCCATATAATATAAAACCATGTTTTGAGGCTTTATGTGGAAGTAAATGGGCTCCAGGGCACGTGGCATGGGTAGTCCAGTGCAGAACTGCCATGTTAATTTGATATGAAACACACAAAAGGGGATGGAAGGCTGCTTGCAGTAGGTCTAAAAACTGGCAATAGTTTGGGGTAGCACTCCAACCCATTGTTCTTTTGCTCACCACGCCATCTCAGTTTGGACCCAGTCATATGTAATCAGTCGTGACCATGTTCCTCATGCGAACAGTCCAGCCCGAACTGCCAGGCCAGGTCCACCCTCAACAGAAACACAAGTAACCCAGGGCCAGTTTTGTCCTAGTTATGAGCTCATCAGCTGGGTACAGCCTGGTTCCAGTGACAGTGAGCATGGGGCCCACATCTAGGCATACCCATCCCACATAGGGCGACACAATAAGTATACAAAACAGTGATGGATGGAATGCTTGTATTAATCTCAGCCACTGGTAATCACGCGGGACACATCCCATTCCATCGTTATTTCGCACACCATGCCATCTCAGTTTGGGACCCGGTATACGCAAATCAGTCTTGAAGGCTGTGCCAGGCGGATAACCCCCAGCAAATCTAGGGGTGAATTATTCCCTTTCCCATCCTGGAAAGGTGGTGATGACACTTATTTCGGGTCAGAAAAGATTCGATTATAGATTGAGAACAGGCACAAATAAATGTTGATGTGCGCTCACAAACATATTGGCTTATTATGTCTACTACCCACCTCTAAGGTTAGGCTACTATTTTTGTATAGCACAACTCTAACCCAAGAAAGGGTATCAAGGTGCGCCAAGAAACCAAGCTTCAACCAACTTTAAGTTACATTATAAAGTGGTATGAAAAGGCTAGTAAGACTTCATCAATGGCTAAAGGCAAGATGGAAACAGCCCTGTCTTCAATAATTTCCTAAATTCACACAGATTAGATCTTGATGGAGATGGACGGGTAACAACTTCCACCTGGAAGCTGCAGCAACGGAGAAAGCTCTTTAATGGGATTTACTATTGCGAATTTCTCAGAACACGTGGTGGGAAAAACTGCAGTAGCAAATCCATTTACCGCCTGCTAAGAATCTATTTTTGAAATGAGGTATTTCCAGCCATACACTCAAGTCTACAGACGAAAATACCTGTGCTGTGAGGGCCCATTTTTTTTATAAACATGCCTCCTACACGGATGTAGCTATTGATAGTGCAGCAGGTGCAGTGGCACCAGGGCCCAGGAGTCTGACTTCATTGCCTACTGCTACACTCCAAAGTGATTGTGTATTTACTATTCTTAACTTCACATCAAGTTACAATAAACTTTAAATGCGATTTAATTGTTAGGTTGATAAATCATGCCAGGCTTGATTAACACGTCATATCCATGCAGATAAGGCTATACCTTTTATTTGCTGCATTCTTTTATTTTTTGTTATATGCATTTGTCTAATGTAATGTCACTTCACGGGAAGGCTCCCACTGCAATCTGACAATGCATTAACATTCATTTTAACACTGGAATGTTGAGCGCTCCACTGAAGACCACAGAATGGCTCCGGGTTTATAATATAGCCTGTCGTAGAGGGCTATACCGGCTATAAAAGGCCCTCTCCAGCGTTCGGCGAGGGCCTTTAACAAGGGAGAGGGACTTTAATAGCCGGTATAGCCCAGCTACGAAGGGCTATAAGGCTATTAGAACATTCTGCCACTAGAGGGCATAATGTTCTAACAAAAAAGAACAAAGCCTTATAGGAGCGTGGGGGTATTGGAATCCCCTCAGGGCCCTTGAAGCCTTTGTTCACAGCCAGAGCTGTGAACAAAGAAACATTGGAATGTTGGAGCTCCAGGCTTATACCAGCCATTATAAGCCTGGAGCACTCCATTGTTTTCAATGGAGCTCCCAACATTCCAATGTTCTAATGACTGTTATAAGCCTTCTTCTCAAACACTTCAATGTTTGTGTATCTGTTTCTCCCTGTTAATTGAGAACATTCTACCCTTAGAGGGTGGAATGTTCTAAACGCCTCATAGCCTTTTTGCCTCGTGCTATACTGGCTGTTAAAGGCCCTCCCCTCGTTATAGGCCCTCACCTGAGGCTCGGTCTTATAACTCGGGTTCAGGGCCATTAACAACCAGCATAGCCCTCAGCAGTGCCTATAAGGCTATAATAGTTGGAGGAGTTATATATTTAAACAAATATTCGAAGGAATCCACTAACTATCCAGTTTAAAATTATATTTCAGCTCACATGTTTTCTGATAAAAGTTATTGATTTAGTTTTGGAGATTAAGTAATAAAATGCAAACGTAAAATGTAGAAAAAATGAATAAGGAATTATTCGTGGGAAGAACGAACCTGCCAATCATAGAGGAATGTGCAGAAAGCAGGTTTTGAAGGAAACTTTACACTTTACATGACTGATGGTAAAAATAAATACAGCCAGTAAGCTAAAAATGGAACTGACTTCTCATGTGGAAAGGTGAACAATAGTTCAGATGAAGCTGCCAGGTTAGCATTATCTGTCTGCCTCCAGAGAAGCCCCATGGAAGCAACTAGAAGCCACTGTGAGGTTAAGATGAAATAAAGGTTATAACATAAACCCTGAAAAGGAGAAGATACAATAGAAACATCCCTTTACAGATTAATGAGCTTTGCAGATAGACTAAAGTAAGAGGGAACATCATTTGTCAGTGCCAGTGAGCACACTCATGGCTTCTGGGTCAAAACTGGAAGGGATCACAGAACTTGACATCAGCTGACACTCTCTCAGCAGTGCAGGAGAATACCTTGTAGATGAGTATTTGCAGGGTTGCCAATTTGTGTATTTATGTAAAGAATGGGCAGTAATGGACTTATGCGTCCCAATCTAATGGTATTTAACTTGTTGACTTCAGAAGGATGGAAGGCAGAGGTGTGGTGCTGAAGTTGCAACCACACACTGATGGCAGCAGTCTTAGAAAATCCATTTTTTTTTGCCATGTTTAGCTTTTTTCTGATCTCATCGTCAGGAGTTTTGACATCTGCAGCCTCTGAGGCCTGATAAACAGACCCAGGGACTACATTTGAAAGGATTGATTGGCATTTTAACTCCAAATTACCATCCTTATCACCCGAAAAAGGGACTCTCCATAATTGCAGTAAAGGTAAGAAATGTCGGACCACCTGCCTCCAAATGATGTTTTCCTAAAAGCTTCTACTGCTGTACACATTAACTGTAATATATAATGTATATGAAAATAGATTAATACTTTTTTATCAAAAAATGCTATCAAATCAAAACTGCAGTGTGTTGCTAACCTTGGGACTGTTGCTTCAGAAACTGTAAGTATGCTTTGGATTTTGAACAGTTTTCTATTACCACAAACTTCTTTTAGGCACACTAACAGAATATCGAGTTTTTCATTTCGATCTACAAAAATATCGACTCCAGAATATTGACTACCACTTTATCGTCAAAGTAAGAACATATATAAAAAATGAATTGACTATTCCAAAAACCACATCTATGCACCTTTATGATGTCAAGGTGCATTAATGTGGATTTGGGATTAGTAAATCTATGCCTGCGTATATAGTGCTGGGTAATACTGCAGAATTCATATTTTTGCAGGTTAATATCTTTGACTGTGATATTTTGACATTCAGCTGCTGGCATGAATGAAACTTTTGCCTGATGTGTTAGTTGATGAACATTTAAAAGTCCGCCTTGAACCCAGTGGTTAACTTGTAAAAAACATAAGTGCCGGGGCTCGCGTCAGGAGGGAGCTTGTCCCACCCGATTCTCCTGTTAGCGCCACCTAAAACAGAGCCAACTACTAACCATGAAAGTGGGGGGAGGATGTGGCACAGTGGCCAGAGCTGCCAAGTTCAGAGCTGAGGAACCTGGCTCAAGTCTTGGCATCAGCTCAATATCCGGTGATTCTGGGCAAATCAACTAATCTACCTGTAAATGAATGTGTCTTAACGGGTGCTCACGAAAAGCGCCGGTGTTGATGATTAAGTGCCATTGCTGAGCTCCGGAAACCACTGGCTCAAATTAAGCACTGCTTGTACCAGTACTGCTCCCTGAATATGCCCAGAGAGATTGAACAGTTTTTGTTGACCATAGACGACTGTGCAATGCAAGCAGCAGTCAGAACACTTTGTTACCCCTGAAGTGAGATTTGCTTATAGTCTTGAAATCCATGCAGCAAAGTCAGTCTAACAATGCCCTGATCCTAGATTTCTCGACGGTCCCCAGTGTTCATGCTTTTCTACATTTTTTACAAGAATCACTTATTGTGTTTCAGTGTACTGCCAATATTGTTCAGCACTGTACTTCAATTGCTGATTTTTTTTTTACCTTGTGATCCAAATGCACAATCATTGTACGGAATGATATTGTAATGTGTATATATTTATGACAATTTGATTTTTCAATGACTTATCAGTCTTGCATTTGACAAATCCTATATATTTTCCAGAACACAAATATCTGCCTTTCTTTTTCTACTAAAAACCTGCCCCATAAACAAGGGTGCCATCAAGTGCAAAAGGTTGTTGTGAGTACAGCTTGCCTGTCATTTAGAAATTGAAAAAAGAAATTTGCAAAGGTGTCACCCAGCAAGCACCAGTGTGAGTATCAGAGGAAACTGAACTCTAAGCTCACAATACTGTAATCCAAGCAATGCTCACAGATGTCTGGCAGGTGTGAAAGGATGATGTACTTTTTCAGCTCCCCTGAGATGCATCCGCTGGAGGGTTTTGCCTGAGTTTGCTGAACTCCAAAATAATTTTTCTCACATCAGCATCTTGAATAAACTGACTCCCTTTGTATCTGGATGCTTAAGGCCTTTTTCGAGGGGAGTTCAAGCGTGGCAAAACAGTTTTTTTCATAGAAACTCTCTGTAACTTAGAAAGGTTAGGTTATTTTTACAGAGTTAGCTGGTGCAGCTAGTTTAAGTGATTGTACAAAAAAGTTGTCCTTTGGGAAGGATTATACAAAACGTTCAGGTGTTGCTAATAGGTTTGTGGATTCTATTTTTCACCATATCATTTGTTTTGCAATCACACCAAACATACACAAATAAAAGTCCTACAAACCCATACTAATGGCTCTAGAATGCAAAACAAAAACCATATTAATGTCATATCATTTAACCATCAATGTTGTTTCGTGGCAGCAAACAATTGTCTGTATATATTTCTTCATAGACAAAATAAGTTAACTTTGAACAATTGGTACGAATAAAAAATGTGGGTACTTCTAGTGAATGTGGTATTGTACATTTATTTGTGAGTATTTTAGGGAAACTGTATTTAATATTTGTGTTAAAAAAGGATTAACACAGTTGAATAATTAGTCAATCTCTAATATTTCCTTTTGAATGCAAGAAAACATCTTCAACACTACACTATGTGAAAGTTAGTTCAGCATTCAACATTTTGCATTAGCCCTTCTTGTGACGGGGTTTTATATTATATTTACATATAATGCAAACTTTGATGCATGAGATTCAATCATATTTTTTTATCAGAGATTACTTGTTATATTTGGTAATATGTGTATTGTTTTCTATTGATTGTAAAGGGCCCGATTCACAAAAGTAATCTAAGACAAAATCCTAACTTTACGACTTTTGGTATTCACGAAAGGCATTTAGGAGTAGTAAAATTAGGAATCCTAACTTTACTACTCCTAAATGCTTCTGAATACCAAAAGTTGTAAAGTTAGGATTTTGTCTCAGTTTAGGAGTAGTAAAGTTAGGAATTCTAACTTTACTACTCCTAAATGCCTTTTGTGAATACCGAATGTCATAAAGTTAGGATTTTGTTGAATATGTGACGTTACATCACAAGCCATTATATCACATTCCATTGCAACGCCAAACTTTACCCCGACTTTCTGTCGGGGGTGAGCTGGAAGTCCAGTGTGTGCCACAGTAGGGAAGGTGTTGGAGTTAAACCCAACACCTTCTACCCACTGCTGCACACCTTTTTCGTTGCAACGGCATGCAATGTAATGGCATGCGTTGTAACGGTTGTAGTGTAAAGGCTGTTTCCCGATTTGGTCTCAGTTTAGGAGTAGTAAAAAAGGAATCCTAACTTTACAACTCCTAAACGCCTTTTGTGAATACTGAAAGTTGTAAAGTTAGGATTTTGTCTCAGTTTAGGAGTAGTAAAGTTAGGAATCCTAACTTTACTACTCCTAAATGCCTTTTGTGAATACCGAAAGCCATAAAGTAAGGATTTTGTCTAAAATTACTCTTGAGAATCAGGCCCAAAGTTCTTAAACCTGAATACACTATATAAAAGAAACAAATTAAATCAATTTGAAGCAAAGTCTGATTAGACAAAAACTATAATACTAGTTTGTATCAACAAGAATCAAGGCATCAGTTTCTTAGTAGTGCCAAAACTGGGGCATCCTTTTTGCCTCGCTTAAGTGCACTTACAATTGCTGTATACTCAGCATTTTCTTCTTGTGTACCCTTCCTCTTTCAGTGAATGATACTTAGCCTTAACAGCCATATAGGAACCATGTCTCTGTAGATGCTTTTATATAACAATCTGCTCTATAGATGCTCAAGTTAAAAGTAAATAAAAGAATATGTGAAACATTATAGAAATAATCTATTTCTTTTAGACAACTGTGGAGAACTTGAGGGAGTCTGCAATGACTATCTTCGGAGGTCCACCGAGAAGGCCAGATAAAAATGGAGGGCATCCACCCCATGAGTACTTTTGAGTAAGCTGGTTATGGAGTTGGGTTTCCTGAGGGACTTGTGTTATGTGCCTGGGAATGTCTCACACAGACCCTGTGTAGCAGTGCTCCAACCAGGTTGTTGGGTTCAGAAAGCAGCCCTGACTTATTTTCAAGGACGGTTTTCCTTAAAGCAGGTGACTCTATGGTTCTTTGATCTTGATATATCCTTCAAATTACTGGGGAGGGTAATACACTTCATGTATAACTTCATTAGAAGTGCCTCGAGGATGCACAAATTAGCTTTGAAGAAGGAGAAAAAAAGGAATGTGTCAACAAGACTTGATTAAGACGCTCAAGGTATGTCTAAAAGGCACAAACAGGGATTCACTGGGCCAAGGAGAGGTAAGAGACATACAGAGTTTCACTGAGGGAGCAGAATTGGAGTGCCCAAAATTAGCACCATGGACTGGGAGAAAGGAAGTAAGCATTGGATAGAAAATGGCGGTGCTTGGCTACTGTTGGCAAAAGGGGCACACTGAACATGAATCTCCTCAGTATTACCAAGCAGCCACAGGTGGAAGAGGCAAATGGATAGAGGTATGTGTTGTTGATGCCCACTTACAGGAGCACATAATGAACACAGAGAACCACAAACTACTTCAAACAATGTGTATCCCTGTACTGCAGAAAAACTAAACAATTCCCTATTTGTACCACACAATGGAACATTATTTATATACCTCCATAACTCAAGAACCCCTTAGAGAGTCAACCACATTCTAGATCCAAAATAGACAAATAAGCAAAACAATATTATAACATTTATACAATTTATTCCATACAGTACAATATATAATTTGCAGAATACAGTGCCACAATATAAACTTTAAAAAATGTGTCCACACACATCAAGAACAATAAAATACAGTTTGTCAAGGGACAATAAAAAACAAGTTGTCGACGCAGCATTTCGATTTTTGTAATAACACCTTCATCAGGACAAGGTTCTTATAGGATAGAAAAGGTTTAATTAAAATTATATTCCTCTGTTATCAATTCGAGGGACTTTTCTTAATCCTCCAGGACACCTCCTTCTATTTGGGTGTATTTTTTCGTTAAAAGGATTCTGGTTTCGTCTTCCGACACAGATACCTCAAGTTTCGGTGTATTCTGTTTTCTATTTAGAGGGCAAGGGAGCCACCGTATTGTGAAGATTTTGAAGCTCTCCTTAAAAGCAGGGATTCAGCCTAAGGGACTGCGCGTGACTGGATTAGTCAATGCTTGCGATGTCTCCCTCAATTTATTAATAGGAGCGGTCTTTTTCAATTCACCAACTCTTTCTATTTATATTCGGCCTCCCTGCTCCTCTTGCACCTCATCTCGTTGAGCTGTGTTTGATTGGTTCGGATGCTCCATCCATCACCACCCCCTTTTGTACCGCTTTTGGCCGCCATAAGTGTGGCAGGGTATGCTCAGACGTGAGTCCCTTGCTCACTTTGCCACTGGATTCAAGCAAGCCGGGCTGAAGACGGCTGTAATGCCAGAAACCGGTCCTCGGAAGCTTGTTTCCAGTCCAGGGAAGGCCTGGCTTGGCAGTTCGGGCTGGACTGTTCCCATGAGGCACAGGGTCAGACTGTTTTGCATATAGCCATGTCTGAACTGGGGTGGCAGAGTGGGCTAAAGAACGGTGATGGATTAAACCCAGATCTTTTGACTGGGTGTGAGTGTTTGATTGGTTCGGATGCTCCGTCCATCACCACCCCCTTTTGTACTGCTTTTGGCCGCCATAAGTGTGGCAGGGTATGCACAGACGTGAGTCCCTTGCTCACTTTGCCACTGGATTCAAGCAAGCCGGGCTGAAGATGGCTGTAATGCCAGAAACCGGTCCTCGGAAGCTTGTTTCCGGTCCAGGGAAGGCATGGCTTGGCAGTTCGGGCTGGACTGTTCCCATGAGGCACAGGGTCAGACTGTTTTGCATATAGCCATGTCTGAACTGGGGTGGCAGAGTGGGCTAAAGAACGGTGATGGTTTAAACCCAGATTTTTTGACTGGGTGTGAGTGTTTGATTGGTTCGGATGCTCCGTCCATCACCACCCCCTTTTGTACCGCTTTTGGCCGCCATAAGTGTGGCAGGGTATGCTCAGACGTGAGTCCCTTGCTCACTTTGCCACTGGATTCAAGCAAGCCGGGCTGAAGACGGCTGTAATGCCAGAAACCGGTCCTCGGAAGCTTGTTTCCGGTCCAGGGAAGGCATGGCTTGGCAGTTCGGGCTGGACTGTTCCCATGAGGCACAGGGTCAGACTGTTTTGCATGTAGCCATGTCTGAACTGGGGTGGCAGAGTGGGCTAAAGAACGGTGATGGATTAAACCCAGATCTTTTGACTGGGTGTGAGTGTTTGATTGGTTCGGATGCTCCGTCCATCACCACCCCCTTTTGTACCGCGATGTTAGTAAACAAAGCATGATGCACTTTATGTTGTTCTGCAACCAATATTCCCAGTGTAGGCGATATTATGTTAAACCAATTTTTAATGCACAGAATATCAGAACTCATAAAGATATCCTTGTGATTTTACTCGCACTGAACGATCACTATTTATTTGGTAAACATCCATCACAACGCGGTGAAAACACCGCGGTGCTATTACGACGCATCTTTTACAACGCAAGTCGTTACCACGACTTGCGCTGGAGGGCGCTCTAGACTAAGGAAGAGTAGATTTACTATTCCAACAGCTTCCCTACTGTACGTAGGCTGGAGTTGGAATAGTAAATCTTACTATTCCTAAGTCCAGCACCCTACAGCGCAAGTCGTGGTAACGACTTGCGTTGTAAAAGATGCGTTGTGAGGTACCGCAATCATTTTGATCGCGTTGTAACATCATACAACCATTTATTTTGAAATCTATGAATCTGAGGAAAAACGTGATGTATTAGCTGCAACCGTTTTTATATATTTATCGATGTATGGTTTTTTATTATGTATGTATTATGCGGATTAACTGAATCGATTTTTATAATGTTTTATGTGGATGTTACAGTTATATATACTTTTGTGGCTGTTTTTACTGCTGAATAAAGTTTTTCGAACCAAACCGACTGAGAGACTACATAATTCATTTTATAGTAAGTAATCTTGCTGGGTACAGCATGACTTCAGAAAGACAGATAACACGAAATTGAAATTTTAAAAGATGAAATACAGGCAGTGTCTTTAGAGGTAATTTTCAGATAAGACTGAAATTCCAATTGAGCACCTGAACACTTTGATGCTTGTTAAAAAGCCTGACGCATTTACCAGAGCATTCCAGGAATTTAGAGCAGATTTACTGAATTTCTAAATTTAATAGTTTACACTTGCAGTGTGCTATAAATAGCCACCGTTTCCACAAGCTTCCTATGCATGAAAGTGCAATTCACATGTTTGTAAAAAGTGGGGGGTTTTTATAACTCGAAATCCTTGAACAAAACCGAATGTTGTATTATGTTTAGATTAGATCTCATTGTAAGTTTTTTAGACAGTTCTTAATACACTTGTAAAACAAAACTAACATGCTGGTAAAATATTGTAAAGTCATTATTAGATGTTAAGAATAAAAGGAGAGGTCAACTCAGTTGAAATATGACAATGCAACATGCAACGCCTTTTCCAATATTTGTATCCCAGATAACAGTAATCACTCATACTTTTATGTTTCTTATTGGTTTTTTTTTTTTTAATTCTTCAAAGAGAGCTCTTTCCAGGGCTAGGAATGGATGCCTGGAACTCAGAGGTACTAGTATCAGTCAGCAAGGTCAGAAAATATGGAAGAAAAGGCCTGTATAGTACCCACTCTGCTTACAATTCAGACGCCAGTTTGATAATTGCCTCTGGTTTCATATGTACATGCCTTTCCTATCAAGCTGGCCTGAAGCAGATAACCCTGCTGCAATAAATAGACTGTTCAATTCCCAGGAGTCATCCATCGTGCAGATCAACGCCTCTGAGGTCACACCAATGTTAAAAAAGACAATTTATGTTTATGTTTACATAACACTATTCGAGTAGCCAGAACTAATGCAGGCATAACTAAACAATTCTGCAGCCATTTTGACATCAATTTTACTAGGATATAGAATCTGAAGTTATATTTATGGCTGATTGTTTTTCTAACAAAGCAGGCATTTTAATACATTTCTGTTTAAATGGGATAGTTCATCATGCCTTTTCTACAGGTAGTAGTTCTAGGGAATTGATTGCCTGTTTTATGGATTAGAGAACACTTGACATAAAAGCCTCATTGCAGATCATACTTAGGAACAGGCACTAGCAACTCTAAAGGTTCTGGTTTGCATTTTCAGGTTAACGTCAGACCTATTGGGTTGTTGTTTAAGCAAGTCCGTACTAAATGAGGCGATTTAGTTGACACAAGTTCTTGAGTGGAGAGGTGTGGCTCACTGGTTAGAGGCGGCAGACCTGTAAACCGAGAACAGCCCGGGACCAGGGTTCAATTCCCGATGCGGCAGGGTCTTGGACCAGGGTCAACGGGTCTTGGACCAGGGTCAACGGACTCGATAATTTGATAATTCTCGCCTCAGTGCCTACTCTAACCAGGGAACACACTCGGTAACTCTGGGCATTAAGCTTGCCTTATCTCTACAACAGCCCCCCACAGACGCCGGGGATGCCTGGTTTCACCCTGGAGATACCCAGAAAGGGACCATCTCACAGGGAAAACCAGGACGGGTTCCCCAGCGGTCTACAGCGCCAGGACACTCGGGTAGAGTAACAGTGCGCTTTACAAGTATCCCACATTTACATTTGAAGATTCTTACACAAAGGCGTAGTAGACCTAGTAGTATTCAATGTCCCATTTGAGCTAAACGTAAGTGCTTGAAACATTTTTCGTTAATGTGCAGAAACGCAAGCCGTTATGAGATAGCTCCCTTACGTGAGGTACAAGTCTTTAAAGCAGTGCAGTACTGTCAGCCGTTACTACAGGGGCGGCTCCTTCGTAATGGCGGAGGAACGTCTCCCCACTGAAAAAATAAAATGACAATAAAACCACTTTATTATCATTTTATTTTTCATTACTACCAGCCGAGGTTAGGGCGTAGGCGGGGCCATTCTGCCAAGCGTCACAGTCAGGGAGGAGTTTTTGGGCACTTTTAAGTGCGCATGTCTGTTTTGATGTCTGTCTCAGACTGGCCAGACATGCGCACTCATGTTTTTCCAACCCAGCTGTGTTGTGCAGCCAGGTTGGAGAAAAGCCCCAGGCTCCCTGTGCCTGAGCGAGTTTGAAGTTGGCCTGCTCTGGCCAGTCACAGCCCTGCTCTCATGCTGGTGTTACCAGCATGAGAGCAGCGCTGTGATTACCCCCCTGAAAATCTGTGCAGCGTGACCCGCATCAGAAGAGGAGCACCGAGGCGGTGGCCACAGAAGCAGCTAAGTTTTAAAAAATATATATTTTACCCTCCCCATCTCCCCTCCCACCGTGTTGCCTCACAACCCCAAAATTGGAGCAGCCGCCCCTGTATTACTAAATGCCCTTTTGGGTCAGGCACTAGTGCTTGATGAATGTTTCACAAATTATTATTCATTATTAGATATCCCTCTTGAATCGAACACAAGTGCTTGTTATACCAGGATGCAGTACATTCGGTCGTTATTCGACGTACCCCGAGTCTGTTGTGGGATGTATTACCTTAGGCCATTGCTAGAAGTCCATTGAGCCCAACACAAATCCCTGCTGAGGCAGGCTGCAGTACCTTAGGAAATTAATAGATGTACCAGAGGCCTCCACTAAAACTAAGGATGCTAGAGAATTTTATGAAGAGAGCACACCCTGTGTCTTTTGTTTTTTAAATGTAGAATGGTAGAGTGGAAAAAACCGCTTTGTTTTGGGGGGAGTAGATCAAAGAGATGGTGTGGCTTGAACATATAAATCTACATATCACGATTACTAGGATTTATTTTTTGCTCTACATGGGCTCAACATATATGTGAATGTTGGGTATCGATGGTGATACTCATTATTACGCTATCAGTTCAACTCTGATATATTCCCTGGACAAATCAGTGAAGGTGCTGTAATATTCATAAGTATTACCTGTTATAGGTACTTCAATCAATCATAGCATTTATAAAGTGCACTACTCAACCGTGAGGGTCTCGGCGCTAGGGGGGGGCTGCTACTGCTCAAAAAGCCAGGTCTTGAGGAGTTTTCTGAAGGTCAGCAGGTCTTGGGTCAGTCAAAGGTGGGTACGGAGGGTGTTCCAGGACTTGGCGGCGAGGTGGGAGAACGATCTGCCGCCGGAGGTCGCTCTTGGGAAGCGTGGGACTGTGGCGAGGGCGAGGTTGGCGGAGCGGAGCTGGCGGGTGGGGGTGTAGCAGCAGAGCCTTCTGTTGAGGTACGCTGGTCTGGTATTGTGGAGTGCCTTGTGCGCGTGGGTGAGGAGCTTGAAGGTTATCTTCTTGTTGACGGGGGCCAGTGCAGGTCTCTCAGGTGGGGTGTGATGTGGCTATGGCTAGGGATGTGGGAAACACCAGTTACAACGGATGTATCGCATCGTGAAGCCAGCGCAACGCGGCTATTACATCGCGGCCGGCTTCACAACGCATGCTATCCAGACGCATGCTACTACATCGCATTCACATGTACATAGCTAGCGATTACATCGCGCTAGCATAAGAGTGATGGGTGACTAGCGAGGCCAACGTGTAAATAGATGCTCGGTTTGACATGGAATTCACGCACCATTTTAGGACAACAATCCATGCCAACGTGTAAATAGATGCTCGGTTTCACATGGAATTCACGCACCATTTAAGGACAACAATCCGACAAGTCCATGTTGGATGACATCTTTGGTGTAAATATGACATCTTTTCATAAAAGAGAGTGATGGATGACAGGACAAGAAGTCCATGTGCATTCATGTGCCGAAATTACATTCCGTCCCCTTTTACAGCTTGAAAGTCACACATTTTTTAATAAAGTTGCTGCTTTACATGGCATTCACGTACCATTTTAGGACAACGAGTCCATGTGCATTCATGTGCCGAAATTACATTCCGTCCACTTTTACAGCTTGAAAGTTTCTGTTTTACATGGAATTCACGTACCATTTTAGGACAACAAGCCTACAAGTCGCCATTTTTTAATTAAGTTGTGTAAATATTTACAGGGATGCCAACGAGTTCAATGTATGTTTTTGGTAAATAACAGGCTATATATCTGATAATTACAGCTTCGATGACATGGAGAGGATATGGTCTGACGGCTATCGCTGCCGACTTTGGTAATGTAAACGAAGGTTCGAGCCTCCTATACAATAAATAGCTCAGCCTCTCAGATGTCAATATTTCAAAAAGAATGATGGGTGACATCAGCTTAAACGTGTGAAGAGATGATTTCATTAATAGCTTAGCCTCGCAGAGCTAGCGATGCCTATAGTAAATGTAAATATTTCCAGTGATGCTTTTTATGTACTCCACTCATGGATGCATGGCTGGGTGGTGGATGGGTGATGGGTGTTGTGTGTGTGTGGATGCATGATGTGTGGGTGGATGTATGATGGGTAGATGGGTGGATGGATGAGTGTATGTATGTGTGTGTGGTGGATGCATGATGGGTGGATGGATGGATGGGTGGGTGGATGGATGATGGGTGGATGTGTGTGTGGTGGATGCATGATGGATGGATTTACAGCTTGAAAGTTTCTGTTTTACATGGAATTCACATACCATTTTAGGACAACAAGCCTACAAGTCCACATTTTTGAATAACGTTGTGTAAATATTTACAGGGATGCCATAACAGGCTATATATCTCATAATGACAGCTTCGATGACATGGAGAGGATATGGTCTGACTGCTAGCGCTGCCGACTTTGGTGATGTAAACGAAGGTTCGAACCTCCTATACAATAAATAGCTCAGCCTAGCATATGTCAATATTTCAAAAAGAGTGATGGGCGACATCAGCTTATACTTGTGAAGAGATGATTTTTGCATAAACAGTGGCTATCACTAGCGGTGACAACGTCTGCATTCAATAGATTTTTTCTTTTACTCAATATTTAATAAAGGGCGTTGGATGACATACTCACTGCTTTGGAACAGGTTTCATTACAGCCTTGCAGCGTGACAACGTGTGAAGGAACAAATAAATAGCTCAGCCTCGTATACTAAATGTAAATTTAAATATTTAAAGGGATGCCAACGAGTTCAATGTATGTTTTTGGTAAATAACAGGCTATATATCTTATAATTACAGCTTCGGTGACTTGGAGAGGATATGGTCTGACGGCTAGCGCTGCAGACTTTGGTGATGTAAATTAAGGTTCGAGCCTCCTATACAATAAATTTACAAATGAATTTACACCCCCCCCCCCAAAAAAAAACCATGCAATAAAAAGTGAGGAATTGGCATCGGGGGAAGTGGGGGCCAGGGCTTAGAGGCGGGTTCACGCTGCAGATAACAAACACCGCGTTGTTTTGGCATGCGACTTCGTGTACTGCGGGGTAATGTTCTGGCCAATAGAAAGCAACGGAATCGCGTTGCAACAGATAACGAGGTAAAAACAGACGATATCATGGTCTGTGCGATGTAATAGATGCGGGGTAAAAGCGCGCGATCTCAATGTGCGCGATGTAACGTCATACATCCTAGGGATGTTGATGATCAGGCATGCGGAGGCGTTCTGGATGCGTTGGAGCCGTTTCAGGAGTTTGGACGAGGCCTTTTGCTGACAAAGGCCTGGGTGACCGTTCTTCTCGTTTTGGTGGGGATCCACTTGTAGATCTTGCGGAGCATGCGGAGGGTGTTGAAGCAGGAGGAAGAGACGGCGTTGACCTGCTTAGTCATGAAGAGGGTGGAGTCGAGGATGAGCCCTAGGTTGCGTGCGTGGTTAGTGGGCGTTGGACCTGTTCCCAGTGCGGTCGGCCACCAGGAGTCGTCCCAGGCCGAGGTGGTGGATCCGAGGATGAGGACCTCAATCTTGTCTGAGTTCAGTTTCAGCCGGCTGTTCCTCATCCATTCGGCGACGGTCTTCATTCCTTCGTGGAGGTTGGTTTTGGTGATGTGTGGGTTCTTGGTCAGGGAGAGGATCAGCTGAGTGTCAGCGGCGTTGGAGATGATGTTGAGGTCGTGCAGTCGGGCGATGTGGGCGAGCGGTGCCTTGTAGATATTAAACAGCTATGGCTGAGGGATGAGCCCTGGGATACGCTGCAGATGATGTCGGTGCCTTCAGAGCGGAAGGGGGGGAGGCAGATGCCCTGTGTTCTGCTGGAGAGGAAGGAGGTGGTCCAGTCCGGGGCCTTCTCTTAGATCCCGGCGTCATGGAGGCGTGTGCGTAGGATGCGGTGGCAAACCGTGTCGAAGGCGGCTGACAGGTCCAGGAGGATGAGGGCCGCGGTTTCTCTGTTGTCAAGCAGGGTCCTGATGTCATCGGTGATGGCGATGAGGGCGGTTTCGATGCTGTGGTTGCTTCATATCACCTATATCTTATATCTTGATCAGCTTGTAACTGATTGTGTAGAATGTGTTGGTTTTAGTACACACACTGATTCATTCCACGCAGCTTTTACCAAACAGCTCCTGCCATTGCCTGCGCACAGCGGATCTACTGATCCATTTGCACTACTCCTTATCTCTGTAAACTTTAAGATCCTGAATTCCTGGGCTGTCTTTTGAAATTTATTTTAACTACATTTAAACTCCAAAGACCACCTCAAGTGCACCTCATTGTGGATATATATATTCATCTCAATGATTTTATTTTAGCCCCTAATGAGGCCAACTGGAGTTGTTTTGAGGCATTGTGTCAAGGAGATAACTCCACCTTTTGTTGCTCCAGGCAGACAGCTTTTGATCTGATGAAGTCTGTGGAGTTCTTCTGCCAAGGGTTGAAACGTCAAACCTTTTTCCGGGACCACCCTTAAAAGTACATTTTGTAATATCTTGTAGGCACAGGGAATTTCTGCAATTACACTTTGTTTTCCACTGGCTGTTTAATGTGCACTGCACTTGCTGCACTATATTTCTAAATGTATTTAGTGGATGGAAAGTGAATATACAACTTTGACGCCAATGATTCGGTCTCTTCATCAAATACTGAACTTATATCAAGTATTTATTGGGACCCGCCACTGGGGCCCATTTATTGAATTAAGTAGATTGTATCCCTAAATCCTACATCAGAAGCCATTGTCTATGATATTGAACATACGCCAGGCTCTTGTTTGGTTTATGAAGGTAACCTTGTGTTTTGTCTCCCACACAGGGAGTGGTCAGTGAAGCTTCCTGGAGGATGACAGGAGCAGTGGGAAAGATAGAGGAATTTTGGGGGTGGGCGTATTAGTGGGGGAGTGACAGAAAGGAAGCTGCACTGAAAGCCAGATGGGCTGGGGAAGCCCCCCAGTGGTTGGGGGAGGGGCCATGGAGCCGCACTGCAAACAGGAGAAAAAGCTGCAATTTGGGGGATACCTGGGATGGAAAGAGAACCCTTAGAGTAGTGGGAGAGAGGGGGTGGGAAAGATATGGAAACCATGCAGACAGAAAATCTGGGCAGACATGATACGGTCAGCATTCTCTTGAGAGGTGAATAAACAATATAAAATCTACACTCCAATGAAGGCTATTTCTGTTGAAAATGAAATTCTTTTATAAAATAAAAACATACACTGCTGATTACAGAATGTATCTTTTAAAAGTAAAATAGTTTCTTATTCATTCCAATGAAGACAGGATACATCAGAACAATCAATACAGAATGGTAAAACTAAAATGCTTGTGAGGGTTGATCCTAGTTGTGACTGGCAATGTCTCAAGCCTGTGGCCGAAGGGTCCTGGGACAAGGAATCCTGTGGCTGCCTCAAAGCTCACTACACGTGTCTATTACATATTTTTGAAAACAAAAGGTTTTACTTATGCCAGACCTTAAATGAAGCAGAGAGCATAGCTCCAATGTCATAGAATCACTGTTGAATTTCAGTTGTTGTTTATCACCCAATTAGGTTTTGAATATTAGATATTTTTTATAAAGAACATAGATGATCCTGAAAAGGGTGAGCTTTTACGTAACGTGAACGCTTAACTTTAGACCACAGCACCTATCTACCTAGGGTTTCTTAAGGGCATATTTTACATGGAGAAAATTGTGGGGCTGATTTGGTAAGACAGGCCTTATATTGTAATTTCTAATTTCTAATTTCTAATTTAAAATACTTGTAGAGCGCAGCGTCCACCTTGCGGTTTCTTGGCGCTAGGGGGATCGGCAACTGAGGTGAAAAAAGAAAAAAAGACCAGGGAGAGATGAAAGGGATGTATAAGGAAGTCTAAGTGGGGAAAGCCTGGCTGAAAAGGAACGTTTTCAGATCTCTGCGAAAGGGGAGGTACTGAGTGGCAAAGCGGAGGTGGTCAGGAAGTGAGTTCCAGAAGGTTGGAGCTAGGGTGGAGAAATTAGCCCCGCCCCACTTTTTGCGAGTGAAGCGAGGGATCTGGAGGAGGGCCCTGGAGGAAGACCGAAGTTGTCTAGTAGGTACATAGGACTTGATTAATGAGGAGATGAAGGCAGGGGCAGAGCCCTGGCGGGCCTGGAAGACCATGCACCCGATCTTGAATAGGGCCCGTTCCTTTATGGGGAGCCAGTGAAGCTCCCTGAGAAGGGGGGTGGAGTGGTGGTAACGAGGGAGGCCGTACACAAGCCGGGCTGCTTGATTCTGGACGGTCTGGAGTCTACGCAAACTGTAAGCGGGGATACCGTGATAAAGAGCGTTAGCGTAGTCCAATTTTGATATCACGAGTGCGGCCATAATGATCTTAAGTGCCTGGGGAGAAAAGAAGCGGGAGACAGTGCGGATAGTGCGGAGAGAAAGGAAGCAGGAGGACACCACAAAGCTGATTTGTGAATGAAGAGTGAGTTGGCTGTTTATTTTGACACCAAGTGTTTTGACCGTGGTGGAGGGGGTCGGTGCAGAGCCAAGAGAAGAGGGCCAGAAGCGAGAGTTCCAGGGACTGGATGAACCACCAGTGAGAACCAACTCGGTTTTATCCGGGTTCAACTTGAGGTGGTTGTGGTTCATCCAGTCCCTGATGAATGTCATAGTTGACTGGAAATTGGAGACCGAGAGAGGAGAAAGGGACAGATCAAAGATGAGCTGGAGGTCATCCGCGTAGTTAAAGACGGTGACCTCCAGCTGCTGTAGTGCAAAAATGAGAGGAAAGATATAAAGGTTGAAAAGTAAGGGGGAGAGCGAGGATCCCTGGGGAACACCGCAAGTGACAGGGAGGGGAGTGGCCGTGAAGTCGCCTAACCGGACCGCCTGAGTGCGTTCCCTCAGAAAGGAGGAGAGCCAGATCAGAGCTGATCCCCCGATGCCGGCCGCCTTGACACGGGTGAGTAGGATGGTGTGGTCCACCGTGTCAAAGGCGGCGGAAAGATCAAGGAGGACCAGTGCCTGGTGTTTGTTTTCGTCCATACCCTTTCTGAGTTTGTCCAAGACTGAGACCACGACTGACTCGGTCGAATGCCTGGGACGAAACCCGGCTTGGCGAGAAGCCAGTCCCCCATTTGTCTCGACATGGGCGCTGAGCACCGCGGTAACATGGCGTTCCATCACCTTGCCCAGGAAGGGTAGCAGGGAGATGGGGCGATAGTTGGCCGAGATAGAGGAGTCAGCGCCAGATTTCTTCAGGATGGGCACTATGGTAGCTGCCTTAAGCGAGTAGGGCACTACACCCTGAGCCAGGGAACTGTTGAGGAAGGCAATGGGGGGGTCAGGGCAGCTGGAGTAGATTTGCTGCAGGACTCGTGCTGGGCAGACGTCCGCGGGAGATCCCGACTTCACTTTAGGGAGTATCTCCAGAAAAGAGTCCTGCGTGAGGGGGGGGATAGAGGTAAGAGTGTAGGGGAGGGAAGGAGGGGCGGGATCGACGAAGGCAGAGGAGGGTGGGGGGATATTAAGCTTGATGGTTGCTATTTTATCTAAAAAATAGGTATTGAGCTGGTCGCAGAGAGGTTGGGAGGGAGGGATATTGGTCGAGGTTCGGTCAGAGAATGCCAGGTCATTCACTATCCCGAAGATTTCCCTGGGTTTGTTTTCGGCAGAAGTAATTTTGGACGAAAAGTAGGTGGACTTAGCAGCCAGGATTGCTGTTTTATATTTGTCCAGTGCTGATAAGAAGTGGGTTTTTAATAGGGGATCGTAATTTTTCCTCCATTTCCTTTCTGCCTGTCGGGCGCTCAGTTTGAGATCTTTTAGGTGGTCATTGAACCATCTATTGGAGTCCTTTGGTCGGCGGATGGAGATGCGGCGTAGGGGCGCCACCGAGTCGCAGCCATCCGCCAGCCAGGTGTTAATGGCCGTGGCTTGAGAGGTAGATGTTAAGCCAGTAAGAGTAGGAGTAGAGTAGCGGAGCATGGAGGTCAAGGAGGGGTAATCCAATCTATTCCAGTTCCGTGCCCAGGTGTTTTTGGCATGCGGAGTTTTAAGCATCATGTTGCGGGGAATAGAGAAGGAAATGAGGGCATGGTCGGACCAAGGGCACGGCGAGACAGTGGCCGAGGCCACGGGGAGGTTGAGTGACCAGACCTGGTCCAATGTGTGCCCATGGGAGTGAGTGGGAACGGATATGTGCGACGCGAAATTAAGGGTTAAGAGGCAGTCTGTAAACTCTCTTGAGGCTGAGCACTCGTGTGGGTCAGAGGGCCAGTAATTGAAGTCCCCTAGCACCAGGACCGAGGCGTAGTTGACCGCTAAGTTGGCCAATAGGTCTTGAAAGGCCGGCAAAAATGCAGGCGAGGGCTGGGGAGGCCGGTACATTAATAGGCAGGTGATGGGGGGGGAAAATGAGAGAGAGCGGGCCACCAGGAAATCAGCAGGGGGAATGGGGGGTGAGGGAAGTGATTGGAAGTTCAGCTCCGACCGAGCAATCAGGGCAACCCCACCGCCTGCCTTTCCCGCCGGCCGGTCAGCTCGGAGGGCCACATAGGAGGGGGGTAAGGTGGCCAGGAGAACGGGGAGGGAAGTGTCACAGTACCAAGTTTCGGTCAGGAGCAGTAGGTCAGGTTTCTCAGAGTCGAGTAAGACGAACAGCTCATGGTGGTGCTTGACCGCTGACCTGGTATTGAGTAGAAAAACAGACAATGCCGGCGAACGGGGGGGGAGGTCGGGAGGAAGGGGGCAGGGTGACAAGGGAGCATGTAGCGGGGGATGAGGGCCTATGGAGGAAGAGGAGGTAAGGCCTAAAGAGGAGATCAGTCTGCGGGTGGGATCTGGAAGTGGCCATTTACCTTGAAGGGCAATAAGATCCTTGGAAGAGTAGAATAAAGGATTGGCATGGAGTTGTGCCCCTAGCCCCGTCCGGCCGCGGACGGGCGCAGACGGGCTTGCCTTAGGCGCGCCTTCGGCGCGCAAAAGTCGCGCCCGCTGCGCTCGTCCGCTGCGCTTCCTGCCAAGACACATACTTTATGCCAGTGGGTGGGAAGGTTGGGGGGGTGTGGCCAGCCGAGGGGGCGTGTCTCGCCTCGCCCTCGGGAATGGCGGCTGAAGGAAGGGAGTCGTTGCAGCGAGAAGCGCTGTTTCTGGGAAGCCAAAGATGCAGGTAGGTGAGGGTAACAGTTAAAAGACACAGTATTAGATCACAAATGCTTTAAAAATTATAAAACCCTGCTCCCGGCTTTTCGCCTCAGGAGCCAATCAACAATGCAGCGCCTAGAATTGGCGCGCTCTATTTGTAGGTTTGGCGGGGGGGCGTGGCCAGCCGAGGGGGCGTGTCTCGCCTCGCCCTCGGGAATGGCGGCTGAAGGAAGGGAGTCGTTGCAGCGAGAAGCGCTGTTTCTGGGAAGCCAAAGATGCAGGTAGGTGAGGGTAACAGTTAAAAGACACAGTATTAGATCACAAATGCTTTAAAAATTATAAAACCCTGCTCCCGGCTTTTCGCCTCAGGAGCCAATCAACAATGCAGCGCCTAGAATTGGCGCGCTCTATTTGTAGGTTTGGCGGGGGGGCGTGGCCAGCCGAGGGGGCGTGTCTCGCCTCGCCCTCGGGAATGGCGGCTGAAGGAAGGGAGTCGTTGCAGCGAGAAGCGCTGTTTCTGGGAAGCCAAAGATGCAGGTAGGTGAGGGTAACAGTTAAAAGACACAGTATTAGATCACAAATGCTTTAAAAATTATAAAACCCTGCTCCCGGCTTTTCGCCTCAGGAGCCAATCAACAATGCAGCGCCTAGAATTGGCGCGCTCTATTTGTAGGTTTGGCGGGGGGGCGTGGCCAGCCGAGGGGGCGTGTCTCGCCTCGCCCTCGGGAATGGCGGCTGAAGGAAGGGAGTCGTTGCAGCGAGAAGCGCTGTTTCTGGGAAGCCAAAGATGCAGGTAGGTGAGGGTAACAGTTAAAAGACACAGTATTAGATCACAAATGCTTTAAAAATTATAAAACCCTGCTCCCGGCTTTTCGCCTCAGGAGCCAATCAACAATATTGATAGCTATGTAATGAATTTTTCACACATGGATACAAAATATTCAAAATTAAGGGACAGTGGTGCAAATCTTAACTATTTTTTTATGGGGGGGGGACGGTTATAAAGCGCAAACTTGGCCCAAAGGTATCAGAGCACTTTACATGAGCACCAGTGCGTTACAGACAGACACATGAAATTTAGTTCTGCACAAGGAGATTACTTGATTTACTCAGAATACCAGGACATTGACCACCCCTGCCGAGACTCAAACCCAGTTCCTTATCTTGAGGTCAACCGCTCTAGCCATTAGGTCACATCCTCTCCTATGTTTTCCTTGGCTGGAAATGAACCACCACTGGAAGATATTTTGGGTGATTAGGTCATTCACATATTCTGGGGTATATTTTAGCTCACTTTTTTGGACCATATTACCTAATGTCCTGAGTGTACAATGGGCGGTTGAAAATGCTTTGCACCCTGGGGCACTTTTGTATTACAAAAGGGGTTCCAGACTTTTATATATACCACTTTTTTACTCTTAACTTCTACATTTAATCATTTGACCCAGAATGGCATACACAAATTCCTTCCAGGTGTCGCATGACTTGGTGTCCAATCTACCCCTGGGAGTGAATCTAGAAAATGAATGTGCTAGTCTAACGGCAGAAGCAATGTACTATGAAAAAGGCTGATCACGGATGACATTTCCATACCTAGCATCAACTCTCATTGTGTTTGTCACACAGTAAGATCTGTTCTAAGGTACCATTGCAGATGTCGTATACAAATAAGGGTGGGATACTGCTCTTCAAATTTTCGCTGCACCCTCAGTTTGTGGTCTAGTCAGAAAACGTGTGGTCTTTTTTTAGAGCAAACACGAATCATTAAAGTACTGGTGAGTGATTTATATGGACAGTTATAATGAGGAATGGATGATTATGTGAGAGGATGCTTCCACAGGATTAAGTCTGCAATCACAGAGAAGGGGATTTACAAAAGTATAGATATATGTGTGTTTCCAGTCAAACGACGGCTGCTATTGACTGGAGGTGGCTTTGTGGGGGATTGGGGGTGTAAATGAAAATGAATAAATAAAAAAAAGACACTTCCCTTCATGTCAGCCACCTGTCTCGGCTGCTGCTACTCGCTCCGCTCGCCTCTCGATCTATGGAAGCAGGAAGGAATGCGTTACTTACCTGTAACTGCAGTTATCCAGTATTGGTATCTTTCATTGATTCACATGCCTGAATCATTCCCCGTCGTCGGGATGGGAGTCCCCGGTACATAAATAAAGTAATGTCTCATAGACATATATACATAGTAATGGGCCAGAGGCCTCTCATTAGTAACATATCCATGTCTTTTGTGAAAAGGACCAAACTTTGGCGAAGAGCCAATCAGCTATCACCACCCTCTGGAACCTTCCAGGAAGGAGCTGTAGTCCCTCAGATTTTCGTAAGCACAGTGCTAAGTAGATGTATTACTGAGAGAACTAAAGTGAGTCCTTCCAGGGGAGGTGGGTGGGTTGCATGTGAATCTATGAAAGATACCAATAATGGATAACTGCAGTTACTGGTAAGTAACGCATTCCTTATCCAGTATTAGGGTATCTTTCATAGATTCACATGCCTGAATCAGAGTAGCAAGCAATGATAAGCACATTTCGAATGGTACAATATGAAAGATCACCAGATAATAACACATCAATGTGAAATGCAAAAGGTACCAAAATGCAATATCAGAGAGAAATGTGCGTGTATACAAGAGGAAGGTGGGATGAAGAGAGAAGGCTCAACTCTAGTGAAATAGATGATGGACCACAGCTTGTCCCACTGCTGCATCTTTCATGAGTTCTGTATCCAAGCAGTAATACCTGGTGAACGTATTCGGCATTTTCCATGTTGCCGCTCTGCAAATGTCTGTAATGGGCACTCCAGCAAAGAGCGCCAAGGAAATTGAGATAGCTCTAGTGGAATGAGCCCGAACCTTGAAATGCAGGGGTTGCCCTGCTTGCTGGAGACAAAAGGTAATAGCTGCAGAGATCCACCGTGAAATACTCTGCTTAGGTAATGGAAGACGAAAGCGATGAAGAGTTGGTTAGGTTTACGAAATGTCTTCGTTTTGTCAATGTAGAATTTAAGGCAGCGTTTGAGATCGAGGGAGTAGAGAGTCCTCTCTCCTGCCGTTTGAGGATTTGGGAAGAAAGAGCGCAAGACTATGGGCTCATTAAGGTGGAAGTCCGATGAGACCTTGGGTATAAATTTAGGATTGGTCCTCAGGATCACTCTGTCATGTTTGAACTGAAGGAAAGGGTCCTGAATTGAGAATGCCTGAAGCTCACTCACTCGCCTTATAGAAGTAAGAGCCAGTAGAAGTGCCGTTTTCCAGGAAAGATATTTAAGATCAGCTCTGTGTATCGGCTCAAAGGGATGTTTCATAAGCTGAGCAAGAACTGTGTTAAGTTGCCAGGTAGGAGGTAAAGTCTTCACTGGAGGGAACATTCTGAATAAGCCTTTAAGAAATTGTTTAATTAGTCTACTAGACCAAAGAAAAGGTCCTGCAGAGGATCTTCTGAAACGTGAACTTTAATGGAAGCATGTGTAAGACCTGAGTTTGCCAGATGAAGAAGATAAGGCAATATTTGCTCCGGAGAAGAAGAGAGAGGGTGTATCTTTTTAGATTTGCACCAGATGCAGAACCTCTTCCATTTCAGGGAATATGTTTTGTTGGTACTGTCAGCCCGAGCCCGAGCTAGAACAGCCCTTCAATCCGGTGGGTTGTCTAGGCCATGGAATTCTTTGAACTCAGGAACCAAGCCGATAATTTGAGTGATGCTGGATCCGGATGTTGGACTTGCTGCTGGTTCATTGTGAGGAGAGAGGGAAACGGCCTCAACGGGATCGGTGGTTCCAGTGACAGGAGATGAAGCTCCATGAACCAGTGCTGGCGCGGCCATGCTGGAGCTATCAAGATAAGAGTGCAATGTTCCGCCTTCATTTTCCTGAGGACCCTGGGAATCAGGGGAAATGGAGGAAGTGCGTACGCAAAGACGTTGAACCATGCGATCGAAAAGGCATTCCCTAGAGACCCCTTCTGGGGACTCCAGCTTGCGTAGTGTTGGCATTTGGTGTTCTGTTTGGTTGCGAAAAGGTACAGGTGAGGAGTGCCCCATTAGGAGAAAATGCGATTGAGAATCTGCTGATCCAACTCCCACTTGTGGCAAACTGTTCGCTGTCTGCTCAGTGAATCTGCAAGGACATTGTCCATTCCTGACGTACTCTGCACGAAGGGAAATGTTGTGAAGAAGCAACCAGTGCCAGATTTGCTGCGATTCGTGAGATAACGTCAGGGAACGGGTCCCACCCTGTTTGTTTAGATAGTGCATTGTTGTGGTATTGTCTGTCTGCACGAGCACTAGAGAATTTTTGATCCGTGGAAGGAAAGCCAGAATGGCTAGGTAGACAGCTCGCAGCTCGAGGAGATTTATGTGTAGCTTCTGCTCGGAAGGGGACCACCGTCCGCTTATCCGGAGCTCCTGGAGGAACGCTCCCCCACCTTCCAGGGACGCATCTGTTGTAATTATATGCGGAGAAGCTGAAAGCAAGAAAGGCAAGCCTAGCAAAAGGTTTTGAGGGTGAGTCCACCACTGTAGAGCTTGGACCATGTGAGAGGTAATGCGGATGACATAGTTGAACGATCCTGTACACTGGAGCCATTGAGCCGACAGCCCTTCCTCGAGAGGGCGCATGTGAAGGCGGCAGTGCGGAACTAACAGGATGCAGGAAGACATCATCCCAAGCAGAGATTTGAAAAGGCGTACTGTGAGGGACTTTTTGGATTGTATGCGAGTTACTAAAGAAATTAGCTTGTTTTGCCACTCCTTTGATGGAAAAGCTTTTCTCTGGGTTGTGTCAAGAATAGCACCCAGGAAAGTTATACGCTGGGAAGGTTGAAGGACAGACTTGACTGGATTGAGAGTGAGACCTAAGCGGTTGAAAAGCTGAAGACAGGCGTTGGAGGACCCGGTCACGCCTGCTAGAGAAGGCTTGGTGATGTCGCTTCCGGAGATATGCGGCCACTGGAGACAGGCATTTCGTAAAGATGTACGGCGCTGATTTTAGGCCAAAAGGCAGGACCCGAAATTGGTAGTGTCTGCCCGCCACAGCGAATCTGAGGAACTTTTTGTGATTCCGGTGGATTGGGACGTGAAAATAGGCGTCCTGAAGGTCTAAAGATACCATGTAGTCATTTGCGTTGAGAAGTTGTAGCACCTCTTGAATAGAAACCATGCGAAACAACTGTTTCTTTAGATATTTGTTGAGACTCCTCAAGTCCAGTATAGGTCTCCATTTCTTCTCCTTTTTTCAGACCAGGAAAAAAACGGGAGTAGAATCCCTTACCCCGTTGACCAGGAGGAACTCTTTCTATAGCTCCCTTCCGGAGCATTAGTGAGAGATCCAAGAGCAGAAGATGTAAATTCTTGTGGAGCATTGGACGAGGAGGGGTCTGGGAGGAAATTCTATGAACTCCAGTGAGTGTCCAAACTGAACTAGTTGCAGGACCCATCGATCTGTAGTTATATTTTTCCAATTGTGTAGGAAATGAGAAATTCTTCCTCCAATCCTGGATGGTGGAAAGGAAGTGGAGACCTGTGGCAGAAAGAAGTCATTGTCGTCGAGCTGCGTCCTTTTGCCTACCTTCTTTCCCTTGAAAGGAGGACTTAGTGTAAGACGACTGTTGTTGTTGTTGACGCTGCTGGTATTGCGGTCGATATTGTTGATTGGAAGAGTAAGAGGAACGGTAGTGTTGATAATCTCCTCTCGTAGAAGATTGTCCTCTCCCTCTTGAGCCACGAAAGGAAGGGTTTTGAACTGAAGGGTACCCAAAGCCTTAGCCGTATCAGTATCCTTTTTAATGCCCTGAAGAGCATCATCAATGTGTGTGCCGAAGAGAAGCTGGCCGTCATAAGGCATGTCAAGGACTTTAGTTTGTATCTCCGGATGGAATGCTGTTGCTTTCAGCCAACCCTGGCGTCTTAACACCGCAGACCCCGCCAGTTGGCGAAAAACAGTAGATGCGATATCCATTGCACAATCGATGATCTCAGAGGCCGAGCTTTCGCCTTCTAGTAGGATCTTTTTTGCCTCTTCCTTTGCCTCCTGCGGCAAGGATCCAAGATATGGGGCAATGTATGCCCACATTTGTCGGTTATAATGTCCTAACAGTACCAAAGAGTTGGAAGCACGCACTGTTAACGTGGACATAGATGAGACACGTTTCCCAATATTATCTAGCCGTCTCCCGTCTTTATCTGGAGGGGCAGTTAGCGTTGCAGAAGGAATTTTAGATTTCCGCTGCGCAGCCTGTGTGATAACAGAGTCAGGCTTGGGATGGCCGGTCAGGCAAGCTGGAGATGTGTCCGGAGCCCTATATTTCTTGTCCAGCCTAGGCAGCACCGGGGGTAAAGAAGAAGGGTTTTGCATAATCTTAACACCCTGGTCCCAAATGTAGTCGATGATAGGTATAGACCTGATGGACTTCTTGAACAGTTCCTTAAATTCATAAAGGAAACAGTCTTGTTGGTGAGAAGGCATAGGTATTTGGAAACGCTGAGTCGCCCTCTCAAGGATATTGTGGTAGCCCCCGATATCCTCAGGGGGTGAATCAGCCTGAGTAGGCACAGGGGATGCCGGACAGGGAATTACATAATCGTCCCATTCATTGTGTTTTGATTGAGAATCTTGAAGTTCCCCTTCTTCATGTTGTTCCTCCTCATCATCATCTGAGGAAGGTGGAGGTTGTGAAGTAGAAGGGCCAGGCTGTATTACCAGAGGTGAAGGCCGAGGTCTAGGTGGTGGAGAGACCTCTGGAGGAGGTGGAGGCGTAACCGAAGATGGAAACCTTTGTTTGTAATCAGAAATTAGGAATTGGAGGTCAGAAACCAGAGTCGCTGGCAGGCAAACCATAGGAGGTTGAGGGGATGGTACTCCTCCTGGTAATCCAGCTGGTCCTCCTGCTCATGTTCATCATAGTCTGAGCTTTCGTGATGTTTGACATGAAGTTCGGATGGGCTGGTAGCAGTTCTGAACATACTGCTGCCATCAGAGTCTTCCTCCGCCAGGAGGTGGGCAGGTGGTAAAGGCTGGACTCTGCTTGGAGAAGTCAAGGCTGGTGTCAGCATGCGTTTTGTAATTTTAAGGTGTACATACGCACTTTGCAAGGTAGGTTCAGGTGCTGTTGACGAGCCCGTTGACGGAGTGGTCGTCGACGGTGGGACGTCGACGGGTGTCACCGGTGGTATCATCGACGGTGCCGTCGTCGACGGAGTCGGCGTCGACGGTTGTGGCGTCGACGGTGGTATCGTCGTCTAAGCTGTTGTCGACGATTTTGACGTCGGCGGTGTCTTCGTCGTCATCGACCGAGCCTTTGTCGATGACGAAGTAGATGTCGACGAGGTAATCTTAGTCGACGTGGGCCTGCTCGTCGACGGCGATCGTATGGACGCCGACAGTTTTGACGTCGACGATTTCTTTATTTTAATCGTCAACGAGATAGACCTACCGGCCACCAACGATGAAGTAGTCGACGTCGACGTCGACGTGCATAATGCAGAAGATGCCACAGAAGTAGATATGGTCGTCGTTGACGAGGTAACATTCAAAGTCGACGAGGTGGAAACCGGTTTCTTGAAGGTTGCAACAGTCTCCTGAGGAGAAACCTTCGCCGATAAAACCTTGGAATGCGCCTCTGTAGACATTTTATGTGTCTTCTTTTGAGGTGGCTGCGATGAAGGACCTAGGAGAGGCCATCCCAGGTCTCTTTTGAGAAGAATGTGAAGTCCTGAAGAACATTCACTCTCTTCAGAAGATACTGCTTGGTCTTTATCTTTTAGCCTCTGCAGCCAAATTAAGAGGCGTCCCTCCCTGTCCTTGAGGGTCTTTGTAGAAAAGGTACAACATACCTTACAGTCCTTTGAAGAATGATCCGGGTAGAGGCAATAGAGACAGTCTTGTGCTGGTCATCCACATGAAGTCTCTTTTTACCACATGAAGCACAGGACCTAAAAAGTCCTTTTTTAGGAGTATCAGCCATGGGTAACCTGAAAACTCCCCACAGAGGAAGAGATTTTGAAGAAATAAGTACTTGAAATCCAGAAACTAAGGAAAGCTGAGCCGAGCTCAGTGGAGACTCCCTTAGCATGACGTGCGGTAGAAAATCTGAGGGACTAGAGCTCCTTCCAGGAAAGTTCCAGAGGGTGGTGATAGCTGATTGGCTCTTCGCCAAAGTTTGGTCCTTTTCACAAAAGGACATGGATATGTTACTAATGAGAGGCCTCTGGCCCATTACTATGTATATATGTCTATGAGATATTACTTTATTTATGTACCGGGGATTCCCATCCCGACGACGGGGACTCAGGCATGTGAATCTATGAAAGATACCCTAATACTGGATAATCAGGAAGCACCCAGGCTCCTGACTCCCCTACCCAATCACAATGCTGCAATGCAACGTTGTGATTGTTCTGAGCGCCGTGGATCGGCGCTCAGATGAGGAATTGGGGCCTGGGCATGTTCTGCACCCAGGCTGTAATGCAGTCTTGGTGCAAAACATGCAAAGTGCGCATGACTGTTTGGCTGGCCCAAGAATACCGGCCAAACAGTTATGCACACTTTAAAGTGGAGCAACCACTCCTATTCCTGGCCCCTGCTCTTGCAGGCCAGTCCCGCCCGTACCAGGAAACTGAAAACTAAAATGATAATAACGCTGGTTATTATCATTTTAGTTTTTCTTTAACTACTGCTCACTGAGCAGTGGGGCGATGCTCCTCTGCCTTAGTGGAGGAGCTGCAACTGATTTCCGCTATGGTACTGGTTAGTGTGGTATGAGTGATGGAAAGTATACCTGAAGGCTTACAACAAGGTCAGCTATGAGTGTATTTATTAATAAAATATTTGTGTTAAATCTGAAATACTGTGCAGAATTAAGCATGGTAATTCTGTGTCCACATACATAGCCCCCGTTCAGAGGTCCTAACTCGTAATAGGTGGTATCCCATGTGGAAACACCGTCCGGTAACCATTATTCTGGCCACTCGGAATCTATGCCTAACTCATATTCAGGACTTTAATGGAGTGAACAGTGTGTCCATTGCTTTTTGGAAGATGTTCTGCATTCACCAAACTCTAAACCAGGCCCTAAACTTTACAAATAAATCCCTTTATTGTGATAATGAAGCAAACACAGCATGCCAAAATGAATAATCTTTGAAACTATTCATGGCACAATTTTCAGCTATTGAGAATAATCTTCAACATGAATCTTAAAGTTTTACTCTGACTTAAGAAAAGCAATGTGTGACAAAACTGCAATCACAATTCTAGAAATAGCCATTGCTTAAAGCTCTGGGGCAAACTCAATTATTGCAATTGTAATTAAGCCATACAAGCAATGTGCTTAAACTGGGAATCTACATTCAAAGCAGAAAGTCCTTTTGATACACTCTTTGCTCAGCATTTCTATTAAAGTCAAGGACTGCTCTATATGCGGTTACAATGGCCACTCAGTCATCAAATTCACTTCATCACAATCCCACATTTTGAAGCATTTCAATGATATCCGGAAGTAGAGTATAGTCAATTATTCTTATAAAAAGGTCTAAATGTTTGAGACGTTTCTGCATTTGATAATCAGACAGTATAAATGCAGGTAAACAAATAACATAAGAATGCTTGACTTAATAGTTTAGCTTGCATTTAGCCAACTCAAGCAGACCAATTTAAAAAAATCAAAGTGTTTTAAAACTTTTTTTGCAGTAACTTAAAATGTATAGGTACTATTCATCTTCAAAGGTGCTAACATTTTCACTTCCATTAATACCTAATTTAAAGGCACATAACATTTTTTGTTAAAGTTGTCTCTCTAATTCAGCTAAAAAAAATTGAACACTATTTGGGTTTCTATCAGTGTGGACATAAAGGAATATGGGGGCACATGCATCAAAGTAGGGAATTGTGAATCCTTAATATCGATTATTAAGGAGTCGCTATTAGGGAATCGCAATTACCTAAGCGTGTAGGTTTCGCAAATAAAATTGTGATTTCACATATTACTTAATAGCGAATCGTAAATTGTGATTCGGTATTAAGGAATATCTTCGCATCCTCTAGGCCCATAGGAATGAATGGGAAGGCATTCACAATTTGCGAGTACCAAATAGGTACTCGCAAATTGCGAATGCAATTTCAAGGGTGATAGGGGGCCAAAATGCCACCATGATGCACCTCCAAAACAGGTAAGTCTGCACATGTGGCGCACATACATGCCGTAAGGGCATGTGTGTGCGCCACATGGCACTTAGAAAAATTGAAAAAGGTGCATTTTTCTAAGGATTTGCAATTTACCACCAACTTGAAGTTGAAGGTAAATTGTGATTCCTTAATGCAGGGTCACAGTTTTTTCATGCTTCCTGCATTGCATTTAGGGAATTGCAAATTGCGATTCCCTAAATGCATTCGCAAAATAAGTCATTAAAAAAATTGCAATTCCCTATTTTGCGATTTACTTTGGGCTTGATGCTTCCCAAATGGCAAAATACCAGTCGCAAAGGGGCCAATTCTGTGAATCGGCCCGTTTGCGACCAGTATTTTGCTTTATGCATGTGCCCCATGATCTAGAAAGTTAGTGATTGTGAATGAAGAGTGTGTAGGGAGATGTGTAGGGTAAATGGAAGTGCTTTGTTCTAGATAATTATTCAAAGACAAACATGTAGTTCTTTCGTGTGACCAGTTGGCAGCAACAATAAATTAATAAATGATTTCCAACAGATACAATCAATCAGATATGAGCTGCGAAGGTGCCCTTTAGGCATGGGTTAACCATCACTCCGGCTCCCATAGCCTGCCTTGCTTTCCCTGTGACTCCACGTAGGAAAGCCTAAAGGACAGATGGCAGCCATCAGGAAACATGGTTGAACCTCAGTTGGATAAACCATGCACTGGCCAGGATATGGGCTGGGACTGTGACAGACATGGTGTGTTCCATGATAGATAGTCAGAAACAGACTCCCCGTCCTGCATAATCATTAGCAAAATCCCCCGGCTTAAACTGGTCTTTAGCTCCTAAGGTTTTAATATGTTCTTGTAGGCAAACACAAACTCTTGGACCCTTGAAGGCCAACTAGGACATCTGTTCCTTGATATGTGGAAGACAGATTGTGTATATCTTCTACTGGCAGCCATTATCATGAACATGGTTTTCAAAATCAAGTTTTCTTTACTCTGATGTCAGCAGTGAAAGATTGCTTTTTATTTTTCTAAGTTCTGATTTTTGCTCTCCAGGACATGATGATCTGCCAAATTCCACAGGCCTTTAGAGACCTGAGGGAGGCGGTGGAATGGCGGTTTGCAGACCACCATCTGCTCATCCTTCTATAGTGTTTGCAGACACAAGACAAGCTGTGGGAAAGTCAGCCCCTGCCACTCTGTCAGACAAAGACCTGGATCAACCCACCGTTGGCAGGGGATTTGAGGTATCAGTGACAGCTGCTCTATCGCCGCTGCTGCCAGGGAGGTGCTGGTGCTCCAATCAGGGAGCACAGCTGGGTTCAGGTGGTAAGTGGGAGGTATACTGCAGAGTGTGGAGGGGTAGGAGTAGGGTAGCAGGATCCCCTATACAAAGTCTTCACATATTGGGAGGCGGTGAGAGTTACCAAGGTTGCTGTGGGAGGGCAGCAGGAGGCCAGTTATTATTGATTTAAACAGAGGAATGGAGTGCAGGGGGGTGATGCTGAAGTTGATGGGGGGAAGTTGGCCGGACACCATTTATAGATTTTCTTTGTGCGATACTTGCAGAGGGTGATATGTGAGGAGTGGTCAGATCACCAGGTATTTGCTTTTTAGAAAAGTAGAAATATTACTCTAGAACCTAGGGTGATGGGAGACGTTGACAGGATGGCAGGTACTTTTGTACATTTGGGTGAAGGAGGAGAGGGTACCAATAACTATGTCTACTAAGGGTGGCATGATGACAGGTTTTTTATTAACTATTTAGGCAGGAGTGGGAGGCAGCACCCCAAGTATTTACTAGTTTTGTTGCACTGCTGGGGATAGGGACATGGGAGAGATGAGGTCATGTTCTGCATGACCCTCCCATGATTTCCTACCCCTTTGCAGCAGATCCATTGGATTAGATGGGGAAGGGAAGAGAATGTGATAGCTACACACAAAGCATAAAGAAGTACCAATGCTAATTTCCACCTCGGGTTGCCATTATTGTCTCTCAGATGTGTGTTACTGACAGCTACTCATATATATTTCTGTATGACATACCACGATCATATGTTTTTAACCCATAATACTGAAATAGAACTAGACCCAGTATGAAGATATTTGATTCTGCAATTTGGCTTGCTTACATTTTGGATTAATAGTTTCCATCAACTGTAGAGTGGACACTGGTTGTCCTATGATCTTGTCTTGGCCTCTTGCCATCACTAAATGAAGCTGGGGGTTACAGGGACCAACTCTCAAGGTGACACCATGAACCTTACCCAGAATCACTAGCTGAAAAATATCTCTATTACTGACAGCTACCCATCTGTAGTTCTATGTGTTGCAAAAGGCTTCCAATGAAAGATATTATTGTGAATTGGTTTTCTCTTCTACATTATTCACAGATATGATATGATGCAAGTGAAAAAACAAACTCATGCGCCAGAGAAGCAGTGGAATGTGGGACCAAGATGCTGCATCTCCATCCAGAAGCTCACCTTCTTTCTGCTAGTTTGTACCGACTCTCAGCAGTCAGCAGATATCTGTCATGCCCGGTAATAACTCTGGCAGAAAGCGGCTGCTGGGAGTACATTTCCTGCTGTCTGTTCTACAGAAAGAGCAAAGCATCACATTCCAGGATTGATGTTGAATAAAGGCCAGGAAGGTGAAGAAGGTAGGTAATACATAAATATATGGGAAAGTTGAAACAAGAGGGAGTTTAAGAGTAAGTGGGGTGTAGGGTTGAACACCAGGTTTTTTATAAATAGGTTTGAATAGAAGGATGGAAAAAGCCATTAGAGAGGTTGGGAAGGGCGACCGGTGGCACATATCAGTCAATCAATCAGCATTGGTAAAGCACAACACTGTCACCCCTAGGGGTATCTGGGCGCTGAACATATGTTTTCTTAGATTATTGAGCAGGGGTAAGAAAAAACTGGGTGTGGAATTGAATGGATCTTCAACACTCATCTCCTCACCACAGCTGGTTTGTAGGGTCATCTTGGAGCGGGAGGAGTTCGGTATTGGAGCTTACACAGAATATAGTTGTACAAGATATCAACAAATAGGGTGTTTTTCACTTTCAGGTTCTGAGTGACACCACATACATTCATCACAAATATCACATGGGACTCACTTGTGTAGACCTTTACACAAAAAAATCTGAAAGCCCTGTTTTATTTTTGAATGAATTCTGTTCCGCAAAGTAATTGCAACAATCTAATACTGTAGGATGCCTGATGTTGGGAACACTGAAAAGAAGCTTCTGAACTCCCAGATGAATGACAATATATATCTATTAACTGTAATATTCAGCATGTATTAACATACAGTATATTCAAGTGTGAAAAGTGAATAGAACAGGGCATGCGATGCAGTGCTCGAGGAATGTATGATGTTACAACGCATAGATTTACAATGCATGCCTTTACAACGCAGTTTTTACATCGCAACATCCTTTACAACGCATTCTTTTACATTGCATGCCATTACATCGTATTTTCAGAAACTACCTTTATAACGCATTCCATTACATCACATTATACCTTTACAACGCATACCATTACAATGTATACCATTACATTGCATTTAAGGTAAATGTTGGATGGTATAGGGGTAATAATTACTATTCTAACTCCAATGAGTGCAACAGTAGTGTAAGTGTTGGATAGTGTAAGGGTACTATGCATTGTAATGGTATGCATTGTAATGACTTGCGATGTAATGCCTGCGTTGTAGTGACATGCGTGGTAATGACATGCGTTGTAGTGACATGCAATGTAATGGTTGCGTTGTAATGGCATGCTATGTAAAGGACGTTGCGATGTAATGACTGCTATGTAAAGGTAGTGCGATGTAATGACTGCATTGTAAAGGTTGTTTCTCCATTTGAATACATAAATACAAGCAAGACATATATGTATATATATATATAAGCTCTGTACACTGTATAATTCCCAATGATATCGTTGTTCATTCAAAATTCTTGAACCATACACACATCTCTTCAAAAGCAACCTGAGAGGATTGCAGACCCTCGGCATAGAGGGAGTATTTTTTCCCTGTGCTGTTTCCATTAGTGGTGATTATTCTATCTGGAGCAGATGGATACGTTTGTGACGTTTTGAATTGAGACAGCTCATATATGGAGGTGCGATCCCTTCAAGCTGTTTTTGAGGAGATGTGTGAATGGTAGATGATGAAGTCCTGAGGAGAACTCACAAGTGATTTAGAGGTCAAAACGTCAACATACTTTCCCATACGGTTCAAGAATTTAGAATGAAACGATACCATTACAAATTGTACAGAGTATTATATGGCTTCTTTGTTTTTATGTATTTAAATGTGAGCGCTGCGTCGCCTTCACTGTGCTATTCACTTTTTCACACTTGAATATACTGTTTGTTAATACATGTTGAATATTGCAATTAATAAATATATATTGTAATTCATTTGGGAGTCCAGAAGCTGCTTTTTAGTGTTCCCAATGTCGGCACCCTACAGTGATTGGTTGTTGCAATTAATTTGTGAAACAGAATTCATTCAGAAAATAATGCAGGGCGTTGCTGATACACCATTAAAGGGACTGGAGCCGCTTCAAGTAGCCCGCTCACATGTCCCTGATAGAGTGCTTACAGCACTCTAAATTGTATGGGTGCATTATACTCATGGTTCAAACGCACTCACATGTATTTTTATGGTTTGCAGTGTCTTATGCTTATTAAGATGCATTTATTCACGTTATATAAGTACTGAAAGGTAGTGTGCACATTCAAGCAGGATTTTACATGTATTAGAGATACTTATAATTCCTGTATGTGTATTATGCAGGATGAAATTATACTCATACAAATGTAATTATGTGTTGTTTAGGTTGTCTGCACTGTAGGCCCAAAACAGCAGATTGTTTTTAGTTTTGAATCTCCTCAAGAAATAATTAAATGAATCCTTTTTGTACTTGTGGACAGCATGTTCCCATCCTACTGCAGGTGCAGGAATTCGACCTCGTTGTTCTTAGATATAAGGAGATACCCGGAATGTCTTTGAAGAAGACTGGAAGGCGAAAAGGGAGGACGCCTTTCGTGTCCAGGCGATCTGGAAACCAAGGCCACTGAGAAGGAGCTGAACATGCACAGCTCCTGTGGAAACCTACAGAAATGTTGCAAGTGAAAAAAGTTCATCATGTGACGTATTATAGGCGAAAGATTGTCTTTTTGTATGAAGCGCAGGGTCAGAGAAACAGACTTCCGCATTTTTCGGAGGAGAAGCAGCATTTTAGAGCGAGCTCCATAGCCTTAGGCTATCAGACCCATTTGACGTGAGTACTTCTTAGGAAGTCAACACCTGCTGACACCTTTGGGGTATGATATAAGGGTGATAGACAGGGCCCTCATAGAGAGCAGTGTAGGGAAAGATAATGTTTGTTTTTCTTCTCAATGAAAAGAGAATTGGACTCCGTTTCTATTCTGTGTTGCATTTTGATTTTAGAGTTCATCACATTATGCCTTTTATGCCGAATGAATTATATTCGTAGACTCTGCTTGTATTGATTTTTATGCACCTATATACTCTGATATTAAGGTGTGTTTATATTCAATTATTTTTGGCCTTATAATAAATCTACAAAATTGGAGCTCGGACTCTGTGGTCTTTGATGCATGACTAGATTGTAAGTATAATCTAGAATTGTTTTGCTCCCCTCAACCACTTTCAGCAGGCAAATAAAAGACCATCTATACTGAATTTAGTAGGGAAGGCAAGGAGTAAATTTAGCGTAATCACCACGATTTGCCTGAGCCGCTTCCTAATATCACTTAATAACCTGATGGTGTTCTTGAAACCCACCTATGTACAGTTCTGCATACAAAGACATTGTATGCCATTATCCCTATGTGAAGGAGATGGCGTGCTTAATATTATGTAGTTGACGGTGTACTCAGACAGCATAGATATTTCAGTCGGCTAGTTTTCTCTGGTATTACTGGAATACAGGGAACACCACTCATTTCCTGGAAGCATTACATTTATCCTGACTCACCCAGCTTTTATTAACTCAGTCACAGGTCAAAGTTATTTTTACCCCTCCAGACCAGACAGACATGTGCATGTACACATACACACGCTAATCCACAGAAAACGCTAAACCAGTTAGAACTGCTAAAACCAATCTGGATTAAATGCAATCTGAGGGGATTTGGAATCTCGCATTAGTTGTAAAGCAGTTTGAAATGTCATGCCATAGCTGGATTAAATATTGAGATGATGCCCAGGCTAAATATTGATAACAGCAAAACGAGCGAGTTTTAGTGCCATCATTCACTGTTGCTGTGAATTAGCACAATTAGATTAAAAAGTATTTTACTAGCCACTAATATAGAGTGGTCTGAGATTGGTTTTATTTGCATCTGGACCACCTCCTCTCATGAAACAAAAGGGCAAAGCTAGCTCCTTCATGTCCAAATGGCTCTATCTGTCTCATGGTAATACCACTAATCTCACTCTGGCAATGTTATCCAGGGACAAATGCCCCAGGCCAGACCTGGAGGAAGTTTTGCAGGAAAAAAGTGACCAGAATTACAAAATAAATGCAAATTCGAGCTGTTACATAAATCTCCCTGCGTTCTTCCCCATTTCACAGGGCTACATTTCCCTGCGTTCTTCCCCATTTCAAAGGGCCTACAAAGGTGGGTTGTAACCACGTAGTGATATCCCAATCTGGAATTGCTGATTTCCTCAGTCTTGGTACTAATGGGTGCAGAGTTGGCATCCCTTAAGTGAGTAAAACCAACAAATTGGAGACTATATCTGTCAGATCCCAGCTGGGCGCCTACAGTACAGCGCAATGCTATACGATAGACTGCCTACACTTTTCATTGAGGAAAAACTACATTACCCAGAGGCCTCGGCTGAGGCTACATCAGTCCGGTTGACACGCATCCTGTTGCGTGTTATTCCGTTTCCTGCTATTCGTTTTGGAGGAAGGAGGTCGCGTCTTGCTGCTGGCTGAGGGGCTCGTCCTGGACGGCTGCTGTGATACAATCAGCGTGTCAGGTAGGAGCGGCCCCTCGCCGCTAACATCCCCGTCATTGAGCGGAGCGCTGTGGGGATCCACGCGTTGCCGTTTGTTGTGGAAACGCGCAGTGAAGGAACTGCAGCGTTTGCCTTTTGTTTTTGGACTTTCAGAGGAGCGGAGCGGAGTGGTAGGGCGCCACACGTTGCCGTGTCTTCTATCTTGTGTTTTCTATTATGGCCATACTTGTGTGCTACTCTTGAAGTAGGCGGTGCGTGGTGGCGGTCGCAGCTCCACGCAGCCAGTACAAGCGCTTGTATGTTTTGTTCTTTGTTTATGGGACAATCAGTCTCAAAGTACTCGAGGAGCGCTGTGGCGGTCGCAGCTACGCGTTGCCATAAGGAGTAGAAACGACTAGGAGGTTGTGTTGTTTCATAGTGGAACATTTCTGCTTTCTATTCAAGAACCTTTATTATTTACTTTGCTCTCTTTCTTTATTGGTACCTGGGGACTGCCTGGTGTTCAAAGGGTACTTTTCTCGAGGGAGCGGAGTGCAGTGATTTTTGCTTCCCACGCATTACCGTGTCCTGGATGTAGACATTTACACAGCTGCATTGTTCTCTCTCTATTATGTTCTTCTTTCATGGTGGCGAAATCCACACGGAATCCCTTATTGTGCAGGCATAGGCTGTGATCATAGGTCTCAAGCTTGTATACCTAAAGGGAGAACAGAGAAACAACCAGTAGAAAAGTCCTGCCTTTTCCCCACAGGTATTCAGTCTACTTATCAGTACATTAGATGTTACGGTGTTGCACGATAGGTGATCTTACCCCTGTATGTTCTGTCGTTTCAGGTACATCCCTTTCCCAGCTGTTCCCTTCCTTCCCTTCCCTGTTTATTATTTTACTTTTCCCCTCACCTAATGGCTCAAATCCTCTGTTGACTCAATATCAGAGTGTTTGTGACGTTTGGAGGTGGGCTTTATATTCATCACTCGGATCCTGTGGAGCGTACCTGACAATATCAGGAGTGGCTCCTCCGTTAGAGCGGAGTAGCGTCGCCCCACTTTCATCATCCCGTCCTGAGCCGAGTGTCAGGACAGGGCAGGGTCTGCTGAGTGGCAACAGTGGTGGGCTGCCTGTGCACTGTTTAAAGTGCGCATGTCTCTTTGGCCGGAAGTCTTGCGATGGCCAGCCAGACATGCGCACCTTAAACCTCTCAACCCATCTGTCTTAAGACAGACATGCTACTGAATGCTGGCATGTCGAACACCAGTGTTGCGTTGTTATAATTCCACCACATGTCTCTTTATTCCACCACCAGGCAGCCCCTCCCCTTTATCTCACACTTACAGGCTCTTTTCATCTCTGCTATCTCCCTTTTGTCATAGTGTTTCTAGCTTTCTCTTTCTCTTTCTTTCTCCTTTATGTTTTTTTGTCTCTCTCTTTCCCTCGGACAAAGTCTAATGAGGAAAAATAAGTGCAGTCTGCAAAAATGAGTGCCAGTGGGCACCACCTGCTCAAATAAAGCACTGACTGAAAAACAGCCAGAGTCAATCTAAAAATACTTTAAGAAGACCATGCAACAGGCAGGCCTTTACGACTCGGATCTCCACAAATATATTGTGCAGGACAATCGCAACATGCGGTTCAGGCTGCAGCACTGACTAACAGGAGAAGAAGAGATAGTTTGATCCAGGGAGATTTTGGCTTTGCTGACATCTGCAGTTGGACATGTTGTGAGTCAGTGCTTAATTAGTCCTGGTGGTTTCCGGTGCTGGGCACTCGCACTTAATTGTCAACAACAGCATTTGTGACAGTCCGTCACAAGGTGACGCTGTGTGGATAATTTTGAGATGACCACAACAACAGTCAATTATTAATTCAATATACACTAAAAATGACTACTACCTGCTGCCCAAGCCATAGCTTTCGGGGGCTGAAATAGTCTGAATTGTCACACTTGTAGGACTGTGATGGTTAGTAGTTGTGTTGTTACTATCACTGGCAGCGCCAAGTACGAGTAATGCGTTTTGCTAGCTACAGTGACGTCCTGACGAGAACACTGGCACTTATTTTTTTTACAAATTAAGCACTGGCAAGCTGCCAAGAGTTTAACACCAGCAAATGTGCAGAATGACTTGATAATGGGGGACAGGGGTAGGGAGGAGACCCCCCCAGCCTAGGCCTGGAACAGCTTTGAAATAACTGCAACGTGTTGAGTGCTATACAAAAAACAAAAATAAATGACTGCATAAAAATAACATAAATAAAAGATCAGTAAATAAATAAAAGAACAAATGATGGGTCATTCTACTAGGTAGACCCCTTAGTTATGCCTACTTATGCACAAATCATGAGGGGTGGGACTGCTGACCATAGTACGTTATCCTAAGGTGATTACAACCTTGGAAATAGATATCTGTCAGGATGTGACAGATAAAGATAAGTGGCAGGAAGTTCTACAAAGTGCCTCCTGTGTCCAAATGTAAGGCGCTATAAGCATAAGTGATCAGCATCCTATGGCACCTTCCTGCGGGGGTGCCCCACGGAAACAAAATGTTAGATACCAATTTCCTTCTTGCCTATGCTGCACTGTGCTGCTTTTACCAGTGCAACAACATTGACATAGCATGGAGACAAAATCAGGCCTCAGCTCCGACTGCTGAGCAAAAGCTGTGCTAGCAAGAGGGCATGAAGCAAGCGCCGGGTGTAACTGCTATTTTGTCACTCCCATAGCGCGGCACCAAGGTATGGGTGTATCATAAAAGTATGCACCGCAAAAGACGTATGTACATGCGCGTGCATCTGTCTAAAGACATTCTATCACCTAGTTGTGCTTTGCGCGCATAATGAACCTGGCCCAGGTACAATAATCCCAATATTACATATTCTTCCTGAGCGCCTTATCTATTGTGCTGCAGCTTCCTAGCACCACAATGAGCTAGGGATCCCATAATCAGAGCGAATCTACATACCGTAGAGTTGGTAATGTCCGCACCATAGAAATACCCAAATTCAACAAATAGCCAAATACCTCAATAAAAGCTCCTCGAATCTGCAAGACTGTTCTTCTCTTCCCTGCAGAGTACGCATACGTTAGTTTAACTCGTCCGAATATTGTTCCCGACTGTTTTCGTTAAAAAGGCCCGACACGACCACTGCACAGTTGGCTGGTTCCCTTTCAATAAAATTTTTCGATTGCAACGATTAATATTAAAAAATATCAAAGCAAATTATATTTATGACTAGCTTACCCGTCGCGCGTTGCTGCGATCTCAGAAGAAAGGAAATTTAAGGAAACTTGTTATGATAACATTCAATTTACATTGTGTCATTTTTATTGAAACTTATTCATTTTAATATGGAATACTTTTTAAAGTATTGTTTTAATTCTGTTTATTTATTCGAGTGCTTGTGGATACACGTTATTTTTTGTTTTTCCGTCTGGTGCGTACACGAATAAATCAGAAGGTTTTCCGATGTGTGAGCTGGCCACATACAGTTGTCCATGTGAGAAGCACGGATTCTCCAAATCTAGTCCACACACTTGCAGCGATTGTCCTTGTGCTTTGTTGATGGTCATTCCAAATGCGAGTCGCACCGGAAACTGTAAATGTTGTGTACACGAATAAATCAGAAAGTTTTCCAACGCATGAGCTGGCCACATACAGTTGTTCATGTGGGAAGCACGGATTCTCCATATCTAGTCCACACACTTGCAGCGATTGTCCTTGTGATTTGTTGACGGTCATTGCAAAAGCGAGTTGCACAGTAAACTGTAAACGTTCAGTATTGGAAAGATTATGAGGGCCCTGGTTGTCGGGGGGCCAATAATTAACAATTTATTTTTGCCAGAAACCTTTGCGGGAGTGTACTCAACAACTTCCCAAAGTTTCGTGCTGATCGGATGAACGGTGTAGTAATGCATAAAGGACAAACTGATATACTTTGGTTTTTATTTATATAGATATGATTTTTGTGGCCGAAGCTACTGTCCCAGCGGTGCACAGCGCAATCCTGCATAGAGAGGCATAAAGAGGGACAGGGACAGCGACAGCGACACGGACAGATACACTGACGGATACCGATGATGACTCCTGCACAGAGAGAGAGACAAAAAGGGACAGAGACACGGACAGCACATTGATGGAGACTGATGAGGACTCCTGCATAGAGAGAGACACAAAGAAGAACAGAGATACAGAGAGGTACACTGAGAGGGACTGACCATGACTCCTGCATAGAGAGGCACAAAGAGGAGTAGAGACAGCGACACGACCAGATACACTGACGGGGACTGATGATGACCCCTGCATAGAGAGACACAAAGAGGGACAGTGACACGGAGAGGTATACTGACAGACACTGACAAAGGTTTCTGCATAGAGAGACACAAAGAGGTGCAGGGACAGAGGCACGAAGAGGTACAATGATGGATATTGATGATGACTCATGCATAGAGAGGGACACAGACATGGACAGGTACACTGACTGAAAGAGACAATGACTCCTGCATAGTGAGACACAAAGAGGGGCACGGACAGTGACACAAAGAGGTACACTGACAGAGACTGACAATGGTTTCGGCATAGAGAGACACAAAAAGGGACAGTGACACAGAGAGGTCAACTGAAGGAGACTGATGATGACTCCTGCATAGAGAGACCCAAAGAGAGGCAGCGGCAGAGACACAGAGAGGTACACTGACGGAGACTGACGAAGACTGCTGCATAAAGAGATACAAAGAGAGGCAGGGACAGAGGCATGGAGAGGTACAATGACGGATACTGACGATGACTCCTGCATAGAGAGAGACGAAGAGGGACAGAGAAAACGACGCAGAGAGGTACATTGAAGGAGACTGATGATAACTCCTGCATAGAGAGACACAAAGAGGGACAGTGACACGGAGAGGTATACTGACAGAGACTGACAAAAGGTTTCTGCATAAAAAGACACAAAGAGGTGCAGAGACAGAGGCACGGAGAGGTACAATGACAGATACTGACAATCACTCTTGCATAGAGAGGGACAGAAAAGGACAGGGACACGGACATGGACAGGTACACTGTCTGAAAGTGACTATGACTCCTGCATAGTGAGACACAAAGAGGGACACGGACAGTGACAGTGACACAAAGAGCAGACAGAGACTGAGAATGGTTTCTGCATAGAGAAACACAAAGAGGGACAGGGACAGTGACATTGACACAGAGAGGTACACTGACGGAGGCTGACAATGACTCCTGCATAGAGAGGGAGAAAGAGGAGCACAAACAGAGGCACAGAGAGGTACACTAACGGAGACTGACAAAAACTCCTGCATAAAGAGACAAAAATAGAGGTAGGGACAGAGGCACGGAGAGGTACAATGACGGAGACTGACGAAGACTGCTGCATAAAGAGACACAAAGAGAGGTAGGGACAGAGGCACGGAGAGGTACAATGACGGATACTGATGACAGAGAGAGACGAAGAGGGACAGCGACATGGAGAAGTATTGACAGAGACTGACAATGACTCCTGCAAAGAGAGGCACAAAGAGGGGCAGGGACAGACACACGAGAGGTACACTGACAGAGACTGACAACGATTCTTTCTGTCTATAAGCTGCTCTCTTTCGCGCCCTGTGTGTGTGTATTTCTCTCTCTTTATTTAGCTTTCTCTACCTTCCTAGATCTTTCTCTTCTTCTCTCAACCTTTCCGCCTTTGTTTTTCCAAATCATTCTTTCTCCATGTCTCTCGCTTTTACAAATTTGTGTATTGTCTTTCGTCTCACTTCCAGATCTTTTTTGTCTCTCTCAGTGGTTATTTTGTAGAAAAATAGGAACCAGGGGTCTCGTCAGGAGGCAGCTTGCCCCAGCTGTTCGAATTGGCCCTGTTTGCAGGGTCATCCACAATCTTTTTGTCTTTTAATTCCCATTTTTCTGACTCTGTTTTGGTTGGCTATAGGATTCTGGGCACTTTACCACTGCTGATCAGTGGTATAGTGCATATGCTCTCTGTATAAATTATGATATGATTGGTTATCCATGATTGGTATATTTGATTCACTAGTAAGTCCCAAGTAAGGTGCATGCTGTGTGCCAAGGCCTGTAAATCAAATAGTACTAGTGGGCTTGCAGCACTGGTTGTGCCACCCACATGAGTAGCCCTGTAAATGTGACTCAGACCTACCACTGTAGTGTCTGCGCACGCAGTTGCAAACTGCCATGTTGTCCTGGCAAGTGCACCCACTTGCCAGGCCCAAACCTTCCCTTTCCTAACATATAAGGCCCTCCTAAGGTAGGCCCAAGGTACTCCCATGTGCAGGGTGCATTGTATGTGAAAGGTAGTACAAGTACTGGTGTGTGACATGTCCTGTTCGTGAAATACTGTTAGTTTTTCACTGTTGAAAAGTTATCTTTCCTATAGGCGTAGCATTGGGGCTGCATTGAAACCTATTTTTACATGTGTAACTTTCAATAGGAACCAGATAGCAAAATGGAGTTTAGGCTCTCTGAACCTTTTAGTAAAGGTGGTTTCTAAATTCTGTGTTTGAAAATGCCACTTTTAGAAAGTGCGCATTTTCTTACTTTATCATTCTTTGTGCCTCTGGCTATTTGTGTATTCAGTATCTGGTGTTTGAGCGACAGGAGCTGGGGATGTGCATTCACTCTAGGCAGTCACTAGGGGGGTTGAGGTCTGCCCTGCCTTGCCTGGGTGACTCATTGCTGGGCTGAATAGACCTGGTCTGCATTTGGAGTGATAGGAGGAGTTTCACGTGCACCTGAATAGGCTGTGTCTCCTTTTTCACAATGCTGTCTCCGCACCCTGTGGTCATGTTGCACCAGGGAGGACAGGACTGGTTTGGACTAGGTTCTGAGACCCTTACAGCAAAGAGAACAATGACAAAATGGGCTATAAAACCCCAGAACCTCATATTACTTCCAGGAACAATAGGACCCTGGCAAGAATAAGAGCAGATGGACTGCGTGAGGAGCGCTGCCTTTTCTGTGTGAGGGGTAGGTTGGGCTGCAGTTGCTGCTTCTGCCTGTGGTGGAGCAAAAGGACTGACTCTTTCTGCCCTGCTGTAGTATCCTGCTTGGAAAGGAAATCTCCAAGGGCTTGTGTGTGCTGGCCTCCTGTTGGAAGTCTCAGAGAAATCAAATACTTCAAACCAAGTAACCTGCCTGGGAGGAGAGCGGAAAAAACCTTGTGAGGAGCGCTGCCCCTGATGAATGTGTGGGGTAGGATAGGGCTGCAGTTGCTGTGCCTGTCTGGGGCAAGAGAAGGACTGGATTGTTCTTCAACTTGTTATTTTTCAAGTGCGTCAGGAGCGCTGGTTATAGCCTGAACAGTGCATCCCCCTTCATCCATTCTGGCCGAATAGGAAACCTGGCAGAAGCACTTTCTGTCTGCAGAAAGTGTGTGAGGGTTGCTTTATAATCCTGTGAGTTCATCTATGCACATTCAGGAAGTCCTCTGGTGGGTTTTCTGGCCATGCGTTATTGTCAAGCTCACTACCTGTCTCAGGGCTGACCCCTACCCGCTGCGTGACCAGCCCAGGCCAAAGAGGTTTGCTAAAATCCAACGGGGCCGCTCATCAGCCGAGCGAGTGCCGCAGGAGTACCAGGCGCTGCCTGGCCCCCAGCTGCAGAAGCAGAAGTAGCAGCCTTAAGAAGATTGGCTGCACATCTCATCTCCATCCCTTCAGCGAAGATAGACCCCAGCGAGGCGTTCCCTGAAGAAAAGGGAGCTGGAACCTAGCATCCACTCCAGGTTGGCAGACAGCGGCCCCGTGTGCCACCTTGAGATGCCGCTTGAGATCTGAGGAGGTCTCCTACATCGATGCCCTCAGTCACTGAGGGCTGACGAACATCAGGTGGCAGTGGCTGCACTGCGTGTTCGCGGGTAGTCCCCATTGCTGATTTCTGCCTGTGGGGACCCCGTGAGGTCTCCCCACAGACAGCGGCAGGGCGTATCTGCCCTGCCGCCGCATCCTAACAAACACCTTCGGGGCATTCTTTCCTGGTGATTGCAGAGGGCATCTACGACGGAGGATCCCCAGGGTGCAGTTGAGGTGTCGGGTGACTGCAGAGAGTTACCAAACTAACAGCAGTGGACGGGCAGGAACTCCCGTGCCATGCAGATGGCCCAGAAGTACCATATATACCATAAAACCAGTGCAGGAGTGCTGTGGCCTCATGGTTGGGGGGCATGCTGGTAATTCAGGAGATATTCTGAGGGGTGATATTTTGCAGATGTCTGCACAGTGATATGTAGTGGCGTATGTGAGCCTAACTACTGAATGTTTGTTTCATGACTTGTTGTTTTTATGACAGGTGCAAACTATAAGTGATTGCTTTATCGCCCCCCATGGAGATGTTATGCATAAATGTTTTCAGGATGATTTTGATGACGTGCCACTTATGAGTATTTACTTCAGTGCACTACTTGTGATATTATGACAATTGCCTTATGGCAAAGCGATTTGTGATTATGTGATTGTGGCCTAATGTGCTTTACATACTACAAAGTGATTTATGGTCTCTGTGATCCATGACAATTGCCAAGTTGGCAATGTGATTTATGTAAGTGTGGTCTAAGGTGTTTTAAGTACAATACAAAGGATATTTTTGTATAACCTTCTGTGGAGTCGATTTTTGTGGTGTGCTACGAAGAGCCATGGAAGGTGGCTTTGAGTGGTTCAGTAAATCTGACTTATGGACATGCCAGCCGCGGTCCGTGCAGGTAACAGCTGTGGGGCTGCGCGGGGGGCGTATGGATTTCGAGGGACGATGCAGAGGGAACATTAATTATTTATTTCATTTTTCCTCTGCATCGTCCCTCGAAATCCTCCCCACCTGACCCCACTGCCCCACCGCTGTTACCTGCACTGACTGGGGCATGCGTCACCTTGCGTGATGCAATGGCAACCCAAGCCCTTAGTAAATCCGGGGCTTGTTTTAATTAACGTAATTGCAAGTATTCAGAAAGTTAATCACAATTTTTTGTCTACAGTTTGTATTTACTTTGTGATTTAGATGTAAGATGGAAGTTGGTATGTTCAGGTTCTTTTAAACATCCACTTTGTTTAACAGTCTAGAAAATGAGAAAGCAATCATTTTGATCAAAATTCTTTAATTCTGGTGAGAAATTAATATCCATTGGCGCAACAGAGATAAATAAAATCTGCCTTTGAAACGAATATGAACAGCTGGGGCCAAAGCTTAGAATTTCATGGATTTTACACTGGACAAAATCATACCAAATAGGCTAGACAGATGGCAGCCAAGACCAATCCCACCAGACTCATCCAATCCTGTTTTGATTATTTATGATAAGACTTTGTCTACATTACAGTGATTAAGTAGCATCTACATCATGCTGTATTTTGAGTAAATATGCCAGATCCGGCATTTGAAATGCTTAAAGTTTTTATGACACAGTAAAATATGCATTTCAGATCCATTTGCAGCAGTCGATCTATAAAGCCTTTTGCAGGTTCTCTACCTGACTGCCTATTCACACAAATGAAAATGATTTTTTGCTAATTTGTGTGATGAGTTCGGCTCTTAGCAGAATAGAGCACATGCCACTGGTCTATAGTGGCTCAGGCTTTGGAAGTGCAAACCTCTGTGACTAGTGTTGTCCTTATGCAGGCTAGGAAAATTCTTGCAGCTCAAGGGGGACGGGTTGTTTTTAGGGTTTATGGGGGTCAGGTTTGTTTTTAGGTCTCAGGGGGTGTCAGGAGTGTTTTTAAAGCTCAGGGGGGGTCGTGGTTGTTGTTAGGGCTCAGGGTAGGGGGGCTGGGGTGTGATCTTTACTATTTACCAGTCATCTTGTTACCACAAAATTACATGGTAAAGGCATGCAATGTAAAGGAACGCATTGTTAAGATGCATACCATGTTCGGGCAGCATTGTAGAAGCACGCGTGGTGTAGCCATGCATGCCTCTGTCATACAACCGATTCCTACAGGGCCTACATGGTGACCCTACAGGAGTCACATCAGAGCATTCATATGAATCTGAAGTACATGCTTCCTGAACATAAGCTAACAATATTATTATTCCTTTTACAAAAAATCTCCTCTGATGTTCTATAGTTAAACCTCTAATGCTTGGCTGATTGTAGAAAGCATGTGTCTTGTACTGGTACTGATTCTTCGGTTAGCAGAAGAACCGGGAAGGGAAACGAGAGGAGGGTGACAATCAAAACAATCCCTAAAAAGAAATGTTTTTTACTGCTGCCTTGTAGCCACACTTGTGTTAGTTCTAAAAAACATGGTTACACATTGGTTAGACCATTTCATGAAACCTAACCCCTTTGAATTAAATAGTTACATTCATTCCGGTAGAATGGGGCCTACAATGCTAATAGTAAATCGCAAGGTAAATGCAAATTACATTAAAACTCACATGTTTCAGATAAATCTTATGATATGATATTTCTACATTTTAATTTTAAAAGGTTATATAATGTTAATTACAAATTAAACTGGCCTTTGAATATATTTAATCTGCTGCTCAGCTGTCTTGTTCTTTCTTGAGATGCTGTAATACATTTTAATATATGCAAATGAGCTGTCAGAGGAGAATAATTGTAGTTCACACTCCTTGGATTATCCTAGGAAAGACCATACAAGTTCATTAAGACCCTCCATGCAAGTGCCACGCAAAATACCAATAAGTGCGGTAACTCCTACTGCCACGCAGTGGCGGCTGGTGACATTTGAAAGTGGTGAGGTGTAAAAGCTGGGTAAGAAGTGTTATGTCGCAAGCATGCGAAGCACAGAAGCCCAACCAACAGAAAGGGTGTTTGGGGGTTCTTCCCCAGAGAAAAGTTTGAAGAAAACAGTGGCAAATAGTACATTTGAAAGCAAATTTGAGAATGGAAGAAAGTTTATATAGCAATTGTGAACGTGTGGTGTTAAAATATTTAAACATATCAGAACTGACCCATATCTTACTGCATTAAAAACATTCAACAGTTTCTGTAGTGAGCCACTTGTACAAGTGGACATTAGTACACCAAAACTTGAACTGTCACACGTAAGCAATCTGAAGACTTGGCTGCTGTAAATAAACACTATGACTGTCAGATCACCAATTGGCAATTAAAAGGCTTAAAAGCTCACAAAAAGCAACTTAATTGCTCCAAATGTGAATGTCACCTCAGACCAGCTTTCACCTTTCCCCTCTTTATTTTTACTCTAGTCTACACACTCCAGCAGGCGGCATTGACCAGGGAGAACACATCCAGCTCTCAATTTATGACTTCCCAACAATAAAACCAGCAATTTACAGAGTTTTTGGTTGCGACAATCAAGGGTTCACTGATTTGGACAAATACCAAGCACCTTCCCAAGCATTCATATAATAAAATCTCTTAGCTTCTCTGCAGCCTTCAATATTTATGCTGTCTGTGCGCCATATGCAGAGCTCTTTTATGCCATGCAGAAGATAGATGGTGCAGTCCTGTTACATACACACAATCCAGGCACTGAGAAACATTGTTCCAGCTTCGAGAGATTACTATTGAATTCCAGTGACATCTACACTCCTTCGAAATTGTTATGAAAAATATTAGATAAAGACGTTGCCAGCTCAAGCACATTTTGTCTGTAATTATCCTAATGAACAGAGAGTGAGGCCGAGACTCAAACAGCGCTCACTGATTATTTTTTTTCACGAACCTCCAGTTCGCCTCGTGTGTTACATGTATAATATTTTCACTGTATGGAGCTATAGTCTGTACATAAATATGTATACATGTAGCACACGACTCAATGTAAAACGGAGGCTCAAGAAAAAGCACTAAGTGCTGGACACCTTTTGTAGAAGGATGTGTAAGGTCACAGTTCTCTTGAAACCGTGTCAAGCAGAGCAGAGGTTCCCAATTGCAATGAGTTAATGAATAAGAGGTACACATTGTGTTAGAAGGCTCGAAATCATTACTGAAGGAACTGTCTTCCACAGGCTTTCAGAGCTGGCAGCTCGCCCCTAGTTTGAAATTCAATTTGCATTTTTTACACCGATAGGGCTTAGAGGAAGAGACCGTTGGTCTACGCAGTGAAACAAGTACGTTTGAAAACATTTTCCAAATTTTTTTGCTCCTGATTCTGATGTGATCGGCATCAGGGAGACATGGGAGGGTAACGGATCTATCTTGCATAAACCGTATTCGAGCAGGAGGGCCGTTAAATAGAGTTACAATGGGTAACACCATGCCTGAGCCAACATACTACCCGAGTTGGCATTCAAGACCACTTAAGTGGGACAGCCTAATACGGGCCGTATCCATGCGTTTTTGACATGGGTGTACAGGTTTTTAGTTTGCTTCACCGAAGGCATAACACTACCCAAATTGGCGTTCAAGACCATTTGAGAAGAAACGCTTAATACGGGCCGGATCCATGCGTGTTTGACAATGCATGGGCGTACAACATGCATATTTTCTCGCCTACTATATGCAGTTTTAACTTCCTACTTAATATGATGTAGGTGGAACATTTTGAAGATTTCCCGCATTTCATCAGTTTAATTGAACAGGCCAAATCATGTCCCTAGACGAGCTGCAGAGAATGCCAAATGCATTCCTTCAAAGGCTCCCACCCGGACCGGACCCAGATTATTCAAAGGCTAGAAGAGCCGCTGTGCTGCCACTGCCTGCCATCGTATGAAGAACGATCATGCGCCAGCGCCGCCGGCGCCGCCATGTTCGAAACATAAACAACTGAATGTGTTAACTGAAAAATAAAAACTTACGTTATCTCATACTGTTGAGGAAAAAGTGAGTAGATTAGTCACGGTCATGCACAGTCAGACTGTGTCACTAACAGTGACTCGACTGACGCGAGAGAAGACTCTGACACACACCGGGTGGCACGAGGTTGTCAACATACTCCTGGACTCTAGTCTAGTGACTGACTACTCATGTGGCACTGGCGCGCCTGGCGCGGTGACGTAACGAGAGCGGAGAGAAATGGTCAATCACCATTGCATGGCTCGCATAAGCCACAGTGTCTTTGGCCATACAAGTGCCCCGAGGATGAAGAGTCAGTCCAGTTGGAGATGCATTTAGAGTAGGGGTCTTGGGTTTAGTGGGAACTAGGCAGGAGAATAGAAGGAGCATCTTAGAACGAGCTCACTGGTTTAGGCTACTTACCCGTGAAAGGTGAATGTACTTCTTAGGAAGTCTTCACAGCTGACAACTTATTCTCTTACCTGGGAATAATGCTAAGTAGGGATGCCCTTTTAGTGTTAGTGTAGGGACAGACTAAATTTTTCCTTCCCTTTGAACGAATGCAGTCAAAGCTTCAAGCAGGGACTGTCGTCATTTGCTTAATGCTTTTAGAAATAACTTTGCTGATTATTCTGAGTCGTATGAGACGTTTGCGTGGGATTATGTTTGTATTGGTGCCCGTGTATTTTCTCAACCTCTTGCTGAGGTGTCTGTGTGTTCATCTATTTTTGGCTTTGTAATAAAACCCCAAAATTTTATTTAGTAGTCAGTGGTTCTTGAATTGGATTTAGTTTGTTGATTTTAAAGTTATTATGACCCTGTTGTTCTTCCCTTCACACTTCTTAGCAGACCAGACGGTCCAGTCGACCAAGGATTCTTAAGGTTGGTAAGAGAAAATCTGTTTAAGAATCCAGCCGTAACAGTGGTCGGTCCCATAGTGCATGCGAATAGTAAAAAGATGGAAGACCCTGCTATACTGAAGAAGTGTGGCACTTTGTGTGCCAGTACAAGAGGGCTAGTGTGTTTCATATGTGTGCAAGACAGAGCCACATCTGGAAAGGGTCATCTACTGACATATTCAGTGCTACAGCGTCGAAGTTGATGTTCTAACACCACAGATGTGGAGGATTTAAATGCATGTCACTGATATACATTTTTCAATTACAGACAGAATAGCTGGAAAGTAATAATCTAGTAGCACCAACATTAGTGGTGGAGTCATGTTAGAAAGGCGAACCCGGGGGAGGCAGAAGGTGTCTGACTGACCACCCCTAGGTCTACCCCTCCTTCAGAGAAGGGACCGAGCGATGTCGAGAGGCCTCCGACGGGAGGGCCCTCTCCTAGAATCGTACAGCAGAGTAACCACACCACTACAAATATACACCACACATAGATAGAGTTTTCAATCTTTATCTGGCAATAAGTATCGTTTCAAGATATACAGCAGATCCCGAGATCTGGAAAGTCTCGTGACAAAGGGCAAGGTAGCGGGACAGTCTTATAGATGGTCGGTTGCAAGGAGACTCTACGCACAGCTCTCAATCCTCGAGCTGGGGAGTTCCGGGAGGTTGGGCCGCGGCAGCGCCAGCAGGCTCCAAGATGGTTCAGCGAGTGTGGACCGCGGCAGCGCCAGCAGGTTCCAAGATGGTCCAGCGAGTGTGGACCGCGGCAGCGCCAGCAGGTCCCAAGATGGTTCAGCGAGTGTGGACCGCGGCAGCGCCAGCAGGTTCCAAGATGGTTCAGCGAGTGTGGACCGCGGCAGCGCCAGCAGGTTCCAAGATGGTTCAGCGAGGGTGGACCGCGGCAGCACCAGCAGGCTCCAAGATGGTTACAGCACAGATGGACCGCGGCAGCGCCAGCAGGTTCCAGGTAGAACAGCAAGGGGAGTTCGTCTCAGGGTCAGCCGCGACAGCGTCAGCAGGGCTTCTCGACTCCGGGATACAACTGCCGTCCTACTCCGGGGCTGGCCCAGATATAGGTCTGGAGTCCTTTGATGTCCGGACCCTCTCGCCTGGGGGTCAGAGGGGCCGGGATGATGGTCCAGACACCCAGCAGGGGGTGGAGCCAGCGCTCAGGGAGGCCGGAGGCCGATCGAAACCAGGCATCCGGGGACGGTTGGAGAGCCATCGAAACTCCCCTCTCCTTGTCTCTGGTTGAGTGGCCACTCTACCACCCGGAGGGTTCTTGGTGCCTCGATGGCGGGCTCGCTGGGGCCGTGGCCGCGGCTGGTCCAGGACCACGTGTCTGTGACGTGATGGGCCCAAGATGGCGTCGGGCGTGGAATGAGGGTCCGGGGTGGGCACCGGACCGGTAATGCTGGGGCGGCCCGAGGGTGCCGTGTCAGTGGTTGTGGGCCGCCGGGTGGCGAATCTGGTGGTTTGGAGGGCGTTCAGAGGTGTGCCCGAGGCCGACCCGGGCTGGATGGAGGGCCGATGTCGTCCGGGGCCCGCCATGCGGGAGGGGTAGGACCACGCCACGAGGCCGGGTCCAACACGAGTACCCCCCAGTTGAAGGCAGGGGAGAGTCACCCATCTTCTTGGGGATTCTCCTCGCCAAGGCCGAAGAATCTGGAGAGGCCGTCAGCGTTGGCGTGGTCGTTGCCAGGGCGATGCTCCACGGTGAAGTTCATCCCTTGGAGGGAGATGGACCAACGTAGCAACTTCGGGTTCTCGCCCCACATCTGCATCAACCACCGCAGGGGCCGGTGGTCGGTCTGTACTCGGAAGTGGGTGCCGAAGAGGTAGGGCCGGAGCTTCTTTAGGGCCCATACGACGGCGAATGCTTCCCTCTCGATGGTGCTCCATCGTTGCTCTCGGCCAGCAGGCGCCGGCTGATGAAGGCCACAGGAAGGTCAACTCCGTCAGAGTTCATTTGGGACAGTACGGCCCCAATGCCGTGTTCCGAGGCGTCAGTTTGGACGATGAACTCTCGGCTGTAGTCGGGGGCCTGGAGCACCGGGGCGGTGCACATGGCAGTCTTTAGTGTCTCAAAGGCTACTTGGCACTCGGGGGTCCAGTGCACCTTCGGGGGTAGTCTCTTGGAGGTTAGTTCTGTGAGGGGCCCCACAATGCTCCCATAGTCCTTTATGAACCGCTGATAGTATCCAGTGAGCCCCAGGAAGTCTCGGACGGCGGTCTGGGTGACGGGGGGCTCCCAGGCCTGGATGGCGTCGATCTTGGGTTGAAGGGGAGCCACTTGGCCGCTCCCCACTTGGTGTCCCAGATAGGTCACGGACCCTTGACCGATCTGGCACTTGCTGGCTTTTATTGTTAGTCCGGCCCGTTGGAGGGCCGTCAGGACCTTCCAGAGGTGGGTCAGGTGCTCGTCCCAACAGAGGCTGTACACCGCAATATCGTCCAGATAGGCGGCACTGAACTCTTCCAGCCCTGCCAGCACCCGATTCACTAGTCTCTGGAAGGTGGCCGGCGCATTCTTCATGCCGAAGGGCATCACGTTGAAGTGGAAGTGGCCATCGGGGGTCGAGAAAGCGGATCGTTCTTGTTCCCCTGGCGTGAGGCCGATTTGCCAGTATCCGGCCGTGAGGTCGAAGGTGCTGAGGTACCTGGCGGCTCCCAGGCGATCCATCAGTTCATCCGCTCGGGAATTTGGGATGGGCGTCGGTCCTGGTGACGGCATTCAGTCCCCGGTAGTCGACACAGAACCGCAGCTCCGGGGGCACCCCGGGGGCGGCGGCCTTAGGGACCAGGACGACGGGACTGGCCCATGGACTGTCCGAGGGCTCGACTACCCCTAGGGCTAGCATCTTGGAAACTTCGGCTTGGATGCAGGCCCGGACTCGGTCGGGGACTCGGTAAGCTCGGTGCCGCACGGGCGGACTGTCCCTGGTGTCGACGTCGTGAACACACCACTGGGTGACTCCGGGGGTGAGGGAAAATAAGTTCGCAAATTGACCCAGCAGTTTCTGGCAGTCCTGGCGCTGTTTGGGTGTCAGCGCGGGAGAGAGGGAGACTCCCTCGACGGAGCCATCTTTCTCGGAGGTGCTCAGGAGGTCTGGTAGAGGCTCGGAGTCGTCCTCTGCTCCGTCATCGGTAGCCAACAACAGGCTCAGTTCGGTGCGGACAAAGTGGGGCTTGAGCCGGTTGGCGTGTAGGACCCGGAGGGGGTTCCGGGGGGACTCCATGTCCACTAGGTAGGTGACGGGGCTCTTGCGCTCCACCACGTTGAAGGGCCCCGTCCATTTGTCCTGGAGGGCGCCGGGGTCGACCGGGGACATGACCCAGACCTGCTGGCCCGGCTCGAATTCAATGGACGAGGCATTTTCATCATACCAGCGCTTCATCTCCTCTTGACTGGCCTTCAGGTTGGTTTTGGCCAGTTCCCGGAACTTCCGAGTCTGGTTGCGGAGAGTCAAGAGGTATCGGAAAACATCGGGCGGAGTATCGGAGGCGGCCAGCTCCCAGCCTTCCTTGACCAGGCTGAGGGGGCCTCGCACCGGGTGTCCATATAATAGTTCAAAGGGGCTGAACCCCAGGGACTTCTGGGGTACCTCCCGGTAGGCGAACAGGAGGCATGGCAGCAGAACGTCCCATTTGCGCCGGAGGGGCTCTTCTAGGCCCTTGATCATTCCTTTCAGGGTCCTATTAAATCGCTCCACTAGTCCATTCTCTTGAGGGTGATACGGGGTGGTGAACTTATACGCGACCCCGCACTGTTGCCACAGGGACCGCATATATTTCGATATAAAGTTTGTGCCCCGATCACTGACGACCTCTCGGGGAAAGCCGACTCTGGAGAAGATCCCCATTAGCGCCCGACCCACTACGGGGGCTGTGATAGTCCGGAGGGGGATAGCTTCTGGGTAGCGGGTGGCATGGTCCACCAGGACGAGGATGAAGCGGTGCCCCTGAGAGGTTGGAGGATCCAGGGGCCCCACGATGTCGATCCCTACTCGCTCGAAGGGAGTGGTCACCACGGGAAACGGTTGGAGTGGGGCCTTGATTTTCCCCCCACTCTTTCCGCTGGCTTGGCAGGTCGGACAGGTTCGGCAGTGGTTGTACACATCGCGGCGCATCTCCGGCCAATAAAAGTGGGTCACCAAGCGGCTGTAGGTTTTGTCCTGCCCCAGGTGCCCGGCGAGGAGCACGTCATGTGCCAGGTTTAAGAGAAAGTCTCTGAAGTGGAGGGGGACGACTAGCACTCGGCCGGCCCCCAGCTCGGCGATCTTTTGTTCACTGTACAGGAGGTCCTGGTCCCAATAGATCCAGTGGGACCCCGAGGAGTCTCCTGTGGCTTGCGTGGCGGCTTGTTGTCGGAGTCCCTCAAGGGAAGGACATGTCTTTTGTTCCCGACGGAACTGCTTGCGGGTGGGGCCCCCTTCTTGGCGCCACTGGGCTAGTTCGGGAAGGGGCCCGAGCTCGGGAAGTTCTTCATGGCTGGGGCCCTGCGGCCTCAGTTCGGGTTCGGCCGTGGCAGTGGCGGGTGGCGGAGGTGCCGGCCATTCAGGTTCTTCGGGCAGATTGTCTTCGGTTGGGACGGCGTCCCGGGTGGACATGGATCGGGTCGTTACGCAAACTCATTCAGGAAGGCCTAGCATCCCCAGATGCTCTCTTCGCTCGATCTGTGCCCAGGGGGAACTTTCCAGGTCGTTCCCTAGGAGGCAGTCCACCGGGGCATCGTCTCGGACGGTGACTTTCAGCATGCCGGACACTCCTCCCCACTCGAAGGGGATGCGGGCCATCTGGCACAGGCTCTCGGAATTGTCCGCTGACCGGACAGGGCACAGAACGTGGGGCAAGATTTGTTCTGTGGTCACCAGATGGCAGCGGACGGCGGTTATGCTGGCCCCCGTGTCACGGAGAGCCTCGGCCTGGCGTCCGTTGATGGTGACCCACTGGCGGTACTTCTGGGTGTTGATCGGAATCTGGTCTCGGGGGATCATGTCTTTGTCGCCCAGGGAGGTGAGGCACATGGCCGTGGACTCCCATTCTTCTGGTTCCATAGGGACCTCTTCTTCTTCTTCCTTTTCTTCGCTCAGAGCAGCTGCAGTGATTTGTCGACCGGGGGCCCGGTGGTGCCGGGCCGCTGGTTCATGGGGCAGAGAGGATCATTGGCATAGTTACCCAGCCGCTGGCATCTGTGGCACATAACGTTGGGGCGTGGCCCCGGTCGGGCTGGATGGGCCCCCCTCGGGCTGGAGGCTGGTGTAGAGGAGGCGGGCGAAGACCCAGGCAGAAGGTCTCGGCCTCGGCTGATGCCAGACCCGCCGCCTCGAGGCCGGTGGTTCCCTGGGGACCCTCGTCCGTATTCTCCGGTGGTGTTCCGGTGGACGCGGTTGCTCGCCCACCGATCTGCTTCGACCGCTAGTTTTCGCGGCTCGGTCAACTTGCTGTCGAGGAGGTGCTGTCGTAGTTCAATGAAGCAGTTGTTGGAGAGGTGCTCCCATAACAAGAGGTCGACCAACTGCTGGTAGGTAGTGACCTGACTGCCTTTGACCCACCCCTCGAAGGCTCTGCTAAAAAAGTTCACATATTCCACCCAAGTGGTACCGGGGATTTTTTTACAGTCTCGGAACCTCTGCCGGTACATTTCGGGGGTGAGTCCGTAGCGCGTGAGTAAGGCCGTTTTCATGTGTTCATAGGAGGTCATTTCGGTGTCAGGGAGTTCCAGCAGGGCGTCCCTCCCTTCGTTGACGAACTTTCCCCACAGGCCGGCGCCCCAATCCTTCAGGGGCACCCGATGGGCGGTCATGGCCACCTCGTAGGCTTTGAACCATTGCTGGATATCATCGTTCTTGTAGTATTCTTTGACTACATCTTTCGGTAGGTGAACCTTGGTGTCCACGGGAGGGGCCGAGGTCTTGGCCCCGGCCGCGCTATCTTCGTTGCTCTTGGCCTTGATTTCTAGTTCTTTCAGGCCTCATTCGTGTTCATATGCTAGTCGTTTTTCTTCGAGGTCATGTTGTCTCCGTTTCTCTTCTAGATCCCCCTCCAGCCGTAGTTGCTCGAGGGCTATCTTTCTCTCCGCTAGCTGGAGTTCTCCGTCTAGCCGGAGTCATGCAAGCTCCAATTCGTGTAGCCGGTTGCGCTCTCGTTCTCGAGCGTCTTCATAGATGAGGTCCGCGTTTAGTGTTGCGGTTCTTTCCCCCGTCGGGGGTGCGCTGGTTTCCTGTTGCCCGTTCGGGCTATTCTCCTCTTGGGGTGGTCTGTCTCGGGTTTCCACCCAGGCTTGTGGGGCCAATTTGAAGTCCTCTTTTGTGCTCAGGCCAGTGGTAGCGATACCCATGTCTTTACAGAATTGTTTTAGTTCTTTGTGGCTGTATTCTTCTATCTTCTCTTTAAGGAATTCCGCAGGTAGGTTGGTTCCTTGGGTCGTCATGGTCTCTGTGTGTTTTTCCGTCGTAGCGGGTAGATCACTCTCTGTATGATTTTGCGTTGGCTCGGATCGCAGCGCCTGCCACCAATGTTAGAAAGGCGAACCCGGGGGAGGCAGAAGGTGTCTGACTGACCACCCCTAAGTCTACCCTTTCTTCAGAGAAGGGACCGAGCGATGTCGAGAGGCCTCCGACGGGAGGGCCCTCACCTAGAATCGTACAGCAGAGTAACCACACCACTACAAATATACACCACACGTAGATAGAGTTTTCAATCTTTATCTGGCAATAAGTATCGTTTCAAGATATACAGCAGATCCCGAGATCTGGAAAGTCTTGTGACAAAGGGCAAGGTAGCGGGACAGTCTTATAGATGGTCGGTTGCAAGGTGACTCTACGCACAGCTCTCAATCCTCGAGCTGGGGAGTTCCGGGAGGTTGGGCCGCGGCAGCGCCAGCAGGCCCCAAGATGGTTCAGCGAGTGTGGACCGTGGCAGCGCCAGCAGGTTCCAAGATGGTCCAGCGAGTGTGGACCGCGGCAGCGCCAGCAGGTCCCTAGATGGTCCAGCGAGTGTGGACCGCGGCAGCGCCAGCAGGTTCCAAGATGGTTCAGCGAGTGTGGACCGCGGCAGCGCCAGCAGGTTCCAAGATGGTTCAGCGAGGGTGGACCGCGGCAGCGCCAGCAGGCTCCAAGATGGTTACAGCACAGATGGACCGCGGCAGCGCCAGCAGGTTCCAGGTAGAACAGCAAGGGGAGTTCGTCTCAGGGTCAGCCGCGACAGCGTCAGCAGGGCTTCTCGACTCCGGGATACAACTGCCGTCCTACTCCGGGGCTGGCCCAGATATAGGTCTGGAGTCCTTTGATGTCCGGACCCTCTCGCCTGGGGGTCAGAGGGGCCGGGATGATGGTGTCCAGACACCCAGCAGGGGGTGGAGCCAGCGCTCAGGGAGGCCGGAGGCCGATCGAAACCAGGCATCCGGGGACGGTTGGAGAGCCATCAAAACTCCCCTCTCCTTGTCTCTGGTTGAGTGGCCACTCTACCACCCGGAGGGTTCTTGGTGCCTCGATGGCGGGCTCGCTGGGGCCGTGGCCGCGGCTGGTCCGGGACCACGTGTCTGTGACGTGATGGTCCCAAGATGGCGTCGGGCCTGGAATGAGGGTCCGGGGTGGGCACCGGACCGGTAATGCTGGGGCGGCCCGAGGGTGCCGTGTCAGTGGTTGTGGGCCGCCGGGTGGCGGATCTGGTGGTTTGGAGGGCGTTCAGAGGTGTGCCCGAGGCCGACCCGGGCTGGATGGAGGGCCGATGTCGTCCGGGGCCCGCCATGCGGGAGGGGTAGGACCACGCCACGAGGCCGGGTCCAACAAGTCGGAAACAGCCTCAATTGGGTGGGTCCTTGACTTCCAAACAAAGCCAGCCAGTATTTGTTTTGTCTTTTATTGTTCTGACTTGTCCTTAATTCTGTAAATGCTAGTTGTTCACTGATTAACAAACACTCCTTGAAACTCAACCTTCTGAAGACAGCATGCAAACTTTGTGGGTAAATACCAGATAAACCGTCGGGATATAGCAAGGCTCCTGGTAATTATGAATTAAATTCAGATGAAATAGAAGATCTCAAGCAAGTCAGCAAACTATGCAAGCCAAATCCACAATTATACAATAATTAGCCACATAATGGACATATTTGTCCCCTTCTGTAACACGTCTTCCTTGTCGAGTGGTCAGATCTGGATTAGGATAATTCAAGTGTTTGGGAAAACACTAGATGGATCATCCCTGTTTGAATCTTGAATGAATCTGCATTTGCTTGAGACATGCCATCCCCCTTTGCCAATTCCCTTTGCACAGATTCTGTGCATGGTCAGTCATGGTGTGCACAGTTGCACAGATGCACACAACTCCTACAAATGCTCCTTGTGGTTTTGTAGCTGCATGGGTGACAATTTGAAAGTGGAAGCCTTAGAGTGGACTCATCATGCCAAGTAAGCCACCCTTTCTACTTTCGCACCCCAATAATTGCAGAGGCGAACCCAGCGGCTAAAAGGGATGAGTGAGAACATCTCGTTACTGGGGCAGAATGTAGGGAGGGTCCGAAATGTTATACCTCAGCTGTTTGCATTTTTCTCTTTTGTTGGACACTTTGTGGGCATCAGCGATGCTGTTACATGAGCAGCAGGAGAAATTGAAGGTAGTCTGGCTCTTTTTTTTTTATTATGTGCGCTTACGGTTGGTCCCATGCTGTAGTGGGCTCTGTGTCCAAACCGAGTGAACGGTCAGCTTCACACTGGCTTTCATGAATCCAGGCATCTGTTTCGCTCTTGGCCCAGGATAACTTTCCATGCTGCCTTGTTCTTTAGCAAAAGACACACAATTGATGGACGGAATGCAGAAGAAATGAAAACATTCACCCCCAGTCAAGAGATCTGGGTTAAATCCATCATTCTTTTGCTAACCATGCCACCCCAGTTTAGACCTGGCCATATGAAAATCAGTCTTGACCCTGTACCTCATGGGAACAATCCAGCACGAACTGCCAAGCCTGGACCTCCCTGGACCGGAAACAAGCATCCTAGGACCAATTTTGGGGTTTTACCCCTCATCAGCCTGGATAGCTTGAATCCAATGGCACAGTGAGCCTGGGACCCAGGTCTGGGCATACCTGGTGCACCTAGGGCGAGAAAGCAAAATACACAAAATTGATGGACGGAATGCAGAAGAAATCAAAACATTCACCCCCAGTCAAGAGATCTGGGTTAAATCCATCATTCTTTTGCTCACCATACCACCCCAGTTTAGACCTGGCCATATGCAAATCAGTTGTGACCCTGTGTCTCATGTGAACAGTCCAGCCCGAACTGCCAAGCAAGGTCCTCCCTGGACCGGAAACAAGCATGCTAGGACCGGTTTTAGGGTTTCAACACATATCAGCCAGGACAGCTTGAATCCAGTGGCACAGAGCATCCTGACTCATACCACAGCTGCTGTCATCAACTCAGAATCACTGAGACGAAGCACAATTTCCTCTCCAAGGTTGCCTGTCATTATGTCTACCATTAAGGGGTTGATGTGGATCCCTTCAACCCAGCACCCAAAGAACTCTCTACCCATCACTTCACCCCACTACCTTACCCATATTATGTGATGATAGGCTGCAAGTGATCAGTCGGGTATATACCCTTGCCCCTCAGTTGGTGTTATACCACCAACACATTTGACTGCATCAGGAGTGGGTTCCAATAGTCCTTGTGTAGGCCCACTACAAGAGTTGTCACTTTATGCATCTTGGATTAGCCTCCGCTGCCAGACTCCCCTCCCCCCCACTTTGTCTATGCCCTTTGCACAGAATATGCGCATTGCCACTAAGGGAGTGCACAGCATCAGTTGTATACATGCAGCACACGTTTTTCAACCAAGGCTCTTTATGAACACGTCCATGTGCAAACTGGGCATTTTACACATAAAATTTCAAAAAGGCTTTTAGTAACCAGGCTCTAAAGTTTAATAGTCTGATTCACAAAGGTAAATATACATGTATAGATACACTGTAAAGCATGCAATTTTTCCATAATTTGCGTACGTCTATATGCTGTGCCCCCTCACGTCGATATACCACTACAAAGTACCAAAACACATTCTGCTCTGTAATACATTACCTGGGTTCAAAAACCTTTACCGAATTTATAATAATATGGTTCTTGACCAGATTCTCACAAAGAGTAAGTTTAACTACAGAACATAAACGTCTATGGTGATTATGCAAAAATATATTATCAAATAATTATATTACATTCCACGATTAAAGCAATATGCCAACAATAATTTAAATTCAAGAATATATCCAAACATATAAATAAATACATATGTTCAAAATATGTTTAGGAACTTCTTCACGGCTAAATTGTCTGGAATTAGTTTAGACAATTGGTCAAGAACACATTCCACTACTGAGGTAATACTTCATGTACTCATAAATACTTTTGTTAACCAACCCCACTGTTATTAGATATTTGAATAAATATTTTGAGTAGCACACTTTTTTTAGCTGACTTGACAGTGCAGCAATTTGCAAAAAGCATTGTTACCAATCCTTTAAAATATACTTTAGTAAGTTTTGGCACACACCCAGAAGAGGCTAACCCTCTCACCTCTTGCTACTAGCTATTAGGTGTAACATTCCTCATTCAAGGAAATGCTTCTATTAGAAGGAATGAGGAACTACTTTACACCTGAAAATTCCTATCAATCTGCATGTTATATGTCCCTTTAACTTCTCTACAGGAAACAATCCTTTTTTCGTTATTTCAAATATCGTGAAAGCCAACAGGGTTTTTTTTAAATGCTAAACAGCATTCCTGCAGCCAAAGGATGAAAATGTGTGTTGGCACACTAATGTTATGCCAGTTGGCTTTGTAAAGGATTTTTTTCGCTTTGAACTGATATCACGTTAGAAAATGCGCAATAAACACCCTCTCTTCTATCGTGGCCTTTCTTCCAAGGCACTGTTGTTGTTTTGCAGAGCCCCTGGCATTTTGCTGAAGCCCTCATTAGCATATCCATCCCTCTCTTCAGTTGGAGTCGGGTCCCGCGCGCTTTGTGCCGTTGAGTCAAGAGCGAGGAACGCATCGCCGCATTTCAAATCACGGCCACCCTGCAGCTGCGGAGGTTAAACTGCACGACAGCTTCTGTCACAGTTATTAAACGTCACCAGCTCACGCGGCGCCCGGGGGCCTTGCAGCCAGTGTTTACCATGCACGCGCTGAACTCACGGCCCGAGCCAATCAGAGAGCGACGTTTGTTTAGACTTGATTTTCCAGCAAATCAACCCCCTGGAAAAGGTGGCGCTGTCCATTGAAGAGTCAGTTTAAGATGGCTGGAGCTCTGTCTCCAGCTAAAAACACCAGGCAGAGCAAGAATGGTTTCTTTCAGTTCGACTAATCCAGTTTTTTAAAACCAATGTGTGCCAAGAGGCCTAGAGCTCAGGCGCAGTAGTGCTTTGCATAGCTGCCAAGGTTTCAGATTCCTATGTGTGACAATTTTCTAATTTCAGTGAAATTATGAGTGACATTCAACGATTATGAGTGACACTTTCTCGGAAGTTAAATCAATCAATGAAGACAAGAGAAACATACAAATATCAGAAATTACACCCATTTGAGCAAAAAAGAAACTCTAAGAAGATCTTTAAATTGCTGTAATCACCAGAAATGGAGGGGTATCGTGGGGCCCCGGAGATCCAGCTACTGCTTACTGAGGAGGCCAGTCACAGTGTAACTGTGTACAGTACAGGAGGCTCGGGGTTTGCAAGTCACAGTGTACAAAGGAGGCCCAGAGATTAACGATGGCTTGGGTTTATATAGGAGAGCAGTGTGCACAGAGAAGGAACGGACATTTAACGGTTATACAGGATGTCAATAGACTAAGTATTGAAAGTTACGGTGTTTACATGGGGCCAATGGCTTTCCTGTGGGTTCTGTACAAGATACCGGGGAGGCCTGGGCCTGCTTGGTGTACAAAAGACGTCCACGGACTCTACAGCCAGTGCAAGTGCACACAGAATGGATAGGGGTTATAGAATGACACTGTAAGGTGTACACTGGAGACCAGGGGTCTGTCTATTGTTCACCGTCTTGACTGCCTTTTGCTGTTTGGCCTTCCCTGCCTGCGCTCCTCTCCCTCCCAGGAATTCTCCTTACCAGCAGGGTCTAGGGTAGCTTGAAGCCTTGCTCCTCTTTGCCCGTCCTACGCCTCCTGCTGTGACCCTCAGCTCCACTCACTTTGGAACAGCTGATCGTACTGACCTTACTTCGAGGCTCTGTGCACAGGAAAGTGTGATTCACAGCGAGGGCCTTTCTGGGGCTTGTAGCTCTTCCATTTTCATTCTCCAAAGGAATCTAGGAAAGCTTGGACTTAATGTCCCAGAAAGCAACGAGGTAAACTGAGAAAAGATTCACGCCCAAAACTTGTAGATAAAAAGCAGGCAGAAATGACAAGCCGGTTATAATCTATTGTACGTTGTAATAAGCTGCACTCAGTGCTCATTCATTAACAGCGCTGTAATTAATAGCAAACAGAGGCTTTGTGTACTCTCTTGCCACAAATCATGTGCCACCCAAATGCGCCCATAACTCAGCCTAACCTGGACGCGTGTCTGTGTGTGGTGGGGGGTGGTGGGGGCGGGGAATGGTGCAGGGTGAAGGTCTCGTCTTGTGAAGCACCTGCAGTAGTGTGTGACAGCGAGCACGTGGGTGTCCGGACCGTGAATTAATATGTGGCATTAGCAGAAGACGTATGAGTGACAGCGTTTAGGCCAGCTACAGGGGAGTCAAATGTACATCTACCGCCAGAGGCGTAACTAGAGCCAAATTTCGGGGGAGGAGGGGCGGTAAGAAAAAATGTCGGGTGGGGGGGGCTGATGCTTCTAGCAAAAGGCAGAGTCGAGCTGCAGGAGTTCTTAGAATGGGGTGAAAAACATTAAAGCTTCATTAACAAGGAAAGGGTCTTTAAAAGACCTGTGAATTGCTCAGCTGCAGCTGTGTGTGTGCCCGGGAAGCCGTGTCATCCCAGGCTTACACACCCAAGGGCGGGGGGGGGGGGGGGCAGGATGAAGCCCTTTGAGTCCGCCTCTCTACCGCTCAATTTTCAGACAACCTTAGTCAGGTATCGTGGTGCCTGAAGTGAAATATGTGGCTGCACGTGCAAGTGTCATATGTGCGTGGAAGGAGGAAAGCAAGAAAATACCTGCAACTTTAACTGAATATTTTTAATGTATGCCTCTGCTTACTTGCTTGAAGATGATTTGCAGAAACGGCTAACTGCAGCCAGCGAGAGCTGCATTTCCCGACGGGGCCGGCCGCTGGATTTACTGCGGCGCAGCGATCTCATTCATCACAAGAGCCTCTGCGCTGGCCTTTTACAACACTGGTCACTCCCCTCGGCAAACTTGCACGGTGTTCGGCTTAGCAGCAGGCGCCCCTGCTGCACAGTGGGCTCTACATGCACAGCGGTCCCGTGGGGCTGGGTCCGGGGGTCATGATGACTGATTTTAATTTGCCACCATGATGCGCTATGATTTGCCATAGCCTAGGCCTTAGGGCAGCCTCCCACAGACTTAACTGCAAGCCCGGGAGTTTGCAGTTGAACGTAACATCGCGCCGACCGGCCGGCGCCTATGAAGTCAGTCAAATTGCAACGTCTCTATATTGATACATTTTAGCACTAGCAGCTTCTAACTAAGCCATCCCACATGAAGCCCTGTTTTGTGAGCTGCGAGCACACCACGTTGTGATGCGCTGCCAGCCACTCGACTCCAGCTTAGTCTAGTCAGTATAGCAGCCGGTTTGACAGCCAAGGCGCTATCAGCCTATTATGCGTGACAAAGCATTTCAGTGCGGTGATGCGGATCACCACACTGAAATGCGTTAGTATCACGCCTGATGCGTGATACTTGGCAGGACTGGCTTTGTTAGGCAGTTAGGGCTGAATTCACTTACTTTATTTTGGATTTTTTTTTATTGAGTACCATACCGTTCATCACCTGAGCTTAGAGAAATAAGTTGGTCAACAACTTTAAATCAGCATGGGCACCACCGCTATCCATACAGAGAACAAAGTTGAAATCAGGGAAACATATTTAGAGATCGAATTTAATGCCTGGCCTATGGCTCTGGATTGAACATCCACGCTGAAATACAAGGCCTGCTGGCAGTCAACATCGGAATATACAAATCTCGTGACCATGAACATTACTTTCTAGCCTCAATAAAGAGTTACCCACCCACCACTCCCCTCCCCAGTGCTTAATTTGTAAATTAATAAGTACCAGGATTCTCGTCATGAGGGCACTGCTGCTTGCACTACATATTGCCCTGTGCCATGCTGCCAGTGATAGTAACAAGACAACTACTAACCACCACACTCCTTCAAGTGTGACAGTTCGAACTATGTCAGGCCCCCAAAGCTATATGGTTGGCTTGAGAGGCAGGTAATAATCATTTTTAATGTATATTAAATTAAAACTTCAGTATTGGAAGATTCTCTAAGGCAGCACCATCTTGTGACAGACTGTCGCAAGCTCTGGTGTTGACAGTTAAGTGCTGGTGCCTAGCATCGGAAAGCACTGGCTCAAATCAACCTCTGCTCCTCCCACCAATCCCTACCTGACTTTCCAGTCCACAAATACGTTAGCTATGCTAAATAGAGCATGTTTCTTCCACAGTGCCTTTTGAAGTGTTAATAGTGGTATATAAGTTCAATATCAACCATTGTGGAAGTGCCAATAATAAGGGGTGGTGACAAAGGTGACAGAATAGCAAACAAATAATCTCTTGACACCCGATAGATTCTGGAAACATCCATGGGCCAAAAGACCTGATATGTCAATACCAAATCAATCAGTCAAGCAGCATTTGTATAGCGCAGCACTGTCACCCCTAGGGGTATCTGAGTGCTGAAGGTGCGACATCTTAGTCGGAAAGCCAGGTCTTGAGTTTCTTTCTGAATTCCACCACAGAGAGTGCTGTTCGGAGGTGGAGTGGCAGGTCCTTTCAGGTATTGGCGGCGATGTATGAGAAGGAGCTGGCTGGCTGCAGCTGTGACAGATAAGGGGGGATGCATGAGGGCAAGAGAGAAGGCACGCAGGTGCCTTGTGGGTAACTGAAAGTTCCGTTCATGGTTGATGTAGGATAGTCCTTGATTGCGTAGAGCTTTGTAGGCGTGCATGAGGATCTTGAACTGACATCTCTCCTGGATGGAGAGCCAGTGGAGGTTTCTGAGGTGGGGGTGATGTGGGTCCGTTTGGGTAGTTCCAGGATGAGTCTAGCTGCCACATTCTGTTTGGATTGGAGACTTTTAGGAGCTGGAAGAAAATGCCTGCAAAGAGAGTGTTGCCGGATTCGAGGCGGCTGGTGACTATGGCCTGGATGTTGGTTTTCCTGGGGTAGACTGTGATCCATCTGAAGATTTGGCGGAGTATGCAAAGGATGTGAAAGCAGGAGGAGGCAACTGTGTTGACTTGTCGTTTCATGGTCAGTTTACTGTTGACGATGATGCCAAGGTTGTGTGCATGGTCTGAGGTGTGGAGGATGGTCTGATTTCTGCTGGCCACCAGCAGTGGTCCCAGACAGAGGTGCTCTTCCCGAGGACCAGTACTTCTGTTTTGTCGGAGGTTAGTTTGAAGCATTTGCCTCTCATCCAGGTGGCTATGTTGGTCATAGCGTCGCAGAAGTTGAGTTTGGCGCTGGAGGGGTCCTCAATGAGCAAGAAGATTAGTATAGGAGATTATATTGAGTCTGTGAGATCTATGACATCTGCGAGGGGGGTCATATAGGTGTTAAACAGGGTGGGGCTGAGGGAAGATCCTTGGGGTATGCTGCATATGATGTCCTTTGGTTTGCAGGTGAAGGGAGGGAGCGGGATGCTTTGTGTGCGACCTGTGAGGAAAGAGGCGAGACAGCCAAGAGACCAAACAGCTTGATATATCCATAGCCAGAGCCAAACAACTTGATACGTCATACCCAGAGCCAAATGGCTTAATAAGTCTTTACCCAGAGCCAAACAGCTTGATACACCCTTAATATGTCCATACCCAGAACCAAATGGCCGTATACATCCTTACCTAGAGACAAACCCCTTACTATGATCTTACCCAGAGGCAAACGGCTTGATACATCCTTACAATAGCCAAACAGTTTAATACGTCCATGCCCACAACCAAATGGCTTGATACGTCCATAACCAGAGCCAAACGGGTTGATACATCCATATCCAGAGCCAAACGGCTTGATACAGCCTTACACCAACCAAGCAGCATAATACGTCTTTACCCAGAACCAAACGGGCTAAAACATCCTTATCCTAAGACAAATGACTTGGTATGTCCTTAACAAAATCCAAAGTGCTACGTCCATAACTGGAATCAAATGGCTTGATATACCCTCACCCAAAGACAAACTGTTTGAATCTACCTGTTTCACCACCAAGATGATTATAAAGTGTTAATGATCCTCTACAGCTAATTTATTTCACATGATGGTCTGATCTGAAACATCAAATTAACTTGATGATTACGACTATATCCTTGTGCCATGAACAAAACATCTACATTATTCAAAAGAACCCAATAATGTTTAAATCTATTGTAAGAGTGTTGAACATGCTGCAATGTTTCACTCAGTACCAAATGTCTCTTTTAGTGGCATGGATTAATGTGGAAACGTAAAGAAATCTAATTACCACACATTTCTGCTTGGATGGAAATTTTGAGATCTGTGGTAATTCCAGATTGTATATTAATTATTTGGAGACAGGTTACCACTTGGGAATGTATGATGGCAACTAAGGGCAAAAAATGTATTTAAAATGTGGTACTTGCTGTACTGGAGGTTAATAAACCTTTATTTGCACTATACCGGAAATCATAAGGTAAAACTGTGAAGTAATTACCACTGGAATTACCACAGGATTCTACTGTCCTCAAAGGAGTTCCCCCTAGCCACATCCTCATTAACTCTGCCCTCAGTTACTGATAACCAGGATACAGAAACTCCAGGGGTGATTTAAGAGGGTATTACTAGTGGGGCCTTAAGGTTCCTGTGATAAATGAGGAATTACCATGAGAACTGGCAATTCCACATCCGATTGCCAAAGTCGTTTCTCATTTCTCCTTTGTTTTCCTGCAGGTGATTACGCCTGTTTGGAGCAAGCAAAATCATGGGTAAGCAACCTCAGGGTCGGTGGTAAATCCACAGACCTTGTAAGTCTGGTTGGACGGGTAAGACGATATACCAGGCCCATCAGTATGATTGGTGAACCCATAATGAGTACCTAAATAGAATCCATTCCGTCCTCTAGTATCTAAAGAATTTACCTTTCCTACTCATATTGTTTTTAACTTCATAATGCTACTGTGTGATCCACCTGTTCTTCCCTCTGACTGTCTGTCTGTCTATCCATCTATCTATCTAGAGATTACTAGTTAAAATGTTGTGAAGGCCATCAGTTGTGGCATCAAGAAAATAGGGGCCAGATTTACCAACTTCACACGCAGCGCAGTGCAGCAGCCGCAAATGCGGTGCTGCGTGAGAAGGCGAGAGAAGGAGAGTGACAAATATACTGAAATATGGTACTCTCCTCCCCGCTCCCTAGCGTTGGCACTGAAATTAGCTGCTGTGTGCTAAAGATACACCTTTGCACCATAGGGCAAGGGTGTCTCCTTGAGTCCAGCATAGGTTTTGTACTGGAAGGATATCCTTCCAGTACAAAATACTATGCTTAGACTAATTTGAAACATTTTCCCACTGTGCAGCACACAAGCGGAGTCAGAAAATAAAGGAGATTAAAAGCATTTCTCCTTCATAGAGCCTGGTTGAGGGGTGAGCTATTTTCTGACGCTAAACCATGTCTACTTTATTTGCTAAATTAGGTTGAGCATCAGAAATGTTCGGTGGTTTAATGGGGACGCCCGTTCGCCACCCATGGTATGCCCCCTTGGCGCTAAGTATTGCAAAGCAGCGCTATGCGCTGCTTAGCATTATTTTCACATTATTTCCAACACTAAGCAAGTTTAGTGCTGGAAAGACAATCCGACAAAAAGATTTTGCGCCGATATGCGTAAAAAATGATGTAAAATCTAAATAAATCTTCCCCTTAGTGTCAGAATGTGAGGTAGATATGTTGATAGGGATGGCGTGGAGGAGAATGTCAGTCTATTCAGTGCTGATTTCTCGACAACAACGAGTGAATATACCACAATGTGCACTTTAAAACCATACTTACCCTATTGTTTGACTCCGCATTAACACTGTTGAAATTAGACCTCAGAGTTGGAATTAAACACATTTTAAGATTATGAACCGCTAATCCTTTTAACAACTGGAACACTAAATGCTACCCCCACCGCTCAGTCGTTGGGAAAAAGTGTTTTAGAATCGATATACCATTACAATAGCCAATGGGTGACTTGAGGCTGTACAAAAGAATGCACAACAACAATTCTATTGTGGAAGTTAATTAGTTTGTTCTTTTCAGGAAAAATGCTCTTTATAGGTTTGCTTGGTACAAACAAGTCTCTCTGTGGTGTATTTCCTGTGTGAAAAAGGTGCCATTGTTCAGCAACCGCTTTCTACGTGGAGCAGCCGCGCGCAGGTGCTTGAATCCAGGTCAATTTGGGAAGAGAAAAGCAACAGGTTTACATGTGGGGCAGTGTGTTCCCATTTCACTGTGCTTCAGAGAGCATCCCGGGGGACTACCGCTGGACTCATCCATTGTCCCAGCATTTCATGTATTACAAATGCCCCCACTGTTCACGGAAGGAAGGGACAGGCGCGTTTTGTACCTGCTGTGCTTGTTTTTATTTCAGCTCGGTCGCTCTGCACCTGGCTGTGTTTTGTTTGTTTATTTTTGCAATTTTATATAGCACGAACATGGCCAGATGGCATCGGAGCGCAAGGTTACCGCAAGTTACAGTTACAATAATTACGTTCTGAGATATTGCATCGGTAGCTGTGACCAGGAAATAAGCAGCCATTGGACAGGGACATACACGGTTCAAGCATTGATTAAGATGGTGGAGACACAACGAAGGTAGTTTGTCTCCTGGATTGAGTACTTGGGTATGGTGGCGCTACCAGAAAATGACTGTCTCATGTACCTTTCTCGACTGAAGGTGGGGGGTTCAAGGAGCAGGAATTGGGCATTTCTGGAACCCCTATGTGCTCCAGAGATTGTCACCTAGGAGGGAAAATTTCAGAGTTAAGGGGCGTTTCCCCAGTGATGCATGTTTGTTATGTGACAGAAAGAATTCATTCGGTACAAGGAAAAGAAAACTTACTACCCTGATTTAGATTAAGGGCTTCTTAGTAAATGTAAATCCGTATTTGTAATGCACAAACTACTCACCCTTACAGGTCTCAAGGTTCTGGGGGCCATCGTGGAAATTTGGGGGCATATGTAGGTAATTTCCATTTAGCGAATCCCAAATAGCGATTTTTAGGGAATCACTATTTGAGAATAGCAAAATGGAATGTAGGTAAAAATTCGCAATTTTTTTGCGAATCTCTAACATTCCTTATTTGCGATTAGCAAATTGCGAATCGGAATTAAGGAATGAGTGTCCCATTCATTTCTATGGGCCAAAAGGCCCATAGGAATGAATGGGGATACATTCTCAAATTGCGATTTTCTGTGTGAAAATCGCTATTTGAGAATCGCAATTCCAAGGGTGCCAGGGTTTCCAAAGGACACCTGTTGCACCCCTGGAATGTGCCTGTAAGTACATGTGGCACACAAACATGCCCTAAGGGCATGTCTGTGCGCCACATGGCACTTTGAATTTTTTAAAAAAATGCATTTTTGAAGGAAATCGCAAAATACCATCTACTTGAAGTAGGTGGTATTTTGCTATTCCTTATGCAAGAATCGCAATTTTTAAAGCACCCCTATATAGCATTTAAGGAATCGCAAAATTGCGATTCCTTAAATGCTATAAGCAAAATAAGGAATCGCAATTTTTTCGATTCCTTATTTTGCTAAGTGGCACCTACATATCAAAACGCCGTTTGCGATTCGCAAACGCCGAAATTCGGCATTTGCAAATCGCAAACGGCTACCTACATATGCCCCTAAGTGAGCTATTACCCAGAGTCACATGGTGCTGAGCTGAGCTGCCACCAGAGAGGGGGATCGAACCATGAACCCTGTGCTCCTAAGTCAGCTGCCCTGGCCGCTGCATCTCACCTCTCCACTCGAGTTCTAAGCCCCTGTACTAATAACGAACCTTTGCTCTGTGCACGCCACAAATCAAAGCGATTCTCGACTGTAGTGGTGGGTATCAACCTCACAATGATGAAAGATGGAGTCAGTAGAGCTAGGATTGAAATTTATTTTTTTATTTAAAGAGTTTTATATAGCGCTGGCTAGACCCGAAGGTATCAGAGCGCTTTACATGAGAATCAACAATGTTACAGAAAAAGATCGACAATTACACAATGCATCACAAAATAGTCAATACAATTAGGAGAGGAGAGAAAGGAGAGAGAAAAGTAGGTGTGACATTCAGTTTGTACATGACTTCACTGAGTACACAGCAATTTTCTGTCTCACCAGATATTCTCTCTGTTTCTTCCTTTCACCTGCTGACAATAAACAGAAATACCCATCATCCTCCTTGCCACTTAAGACATGCAGCAAAGAACCCATTGCAGGGGCCTAAACGTGAAAAGCCCACACAAGTGCTTTAATATCGACGCCCTGCTTTTACACAACATTCAGAAGTCAATTTGCTTCAAATTTGGACCATTCCTGCTCGCTCTTCCCCAGCGCCGTGTGCAAACGGAGGTCGACTGAGTTAAGAGCAGAACAATTTCATATTTTATGCTAAAGCAGATAATTTCCACAAATGGATCAGCTGGCCACATTTTTCGCCATTTTTCTAATGGGTTTAATTTCCATAGCAAAACGTTGCAAGTACTGAACGTAAGGTAATAAAAGTTTCTTTCCACTTAAAAAAAAAACCACTTGAATTGGTGGCTACTTTCACATTCCACGATAGGTGCCTAACCCCCCTGCCGGGAGCTTCTGCCAGTTTTGGATTCCTATAAAGTCAGATGGGCTAGGAATGAGGTTCGCCCTGTCGAAAAAGTGCATTTGCTTGCTTGATATGCTTGCAAAGGACTGAAAATTACACTTTGCAGCGTTATTATATGTTCCTATATATATATCTTGCCACACGCTCCCGGCAAGAGGTTGGCTGTTGTATCATTTCTCGAGAAGTGTTGAACATGGAAGAGTTGGTCATTCTTTTCACAATGAGAGTATCAGGGACCTTACTTAGTACATGGAGATTTGGATTTTTTTTAGCAAGCAGTCTAAATTACCCTATATGGGTCTCCAGTGACTTTTAGGTTTTCATTCATTGAGGGGTATGTTGTCAAAGGCTTTAGTAAAGCAAATCTATTCCCATTAAGTATGGACAAAATGGTGATTTGCTGTCTTTCGGTCATGTAGAATTGTGTCACAGATATACCCAGCACTTTCTTAAAAGGTGCCATGTCTATCTAGGTATCCAATTTTTCCAAGGTATGATTGGATCCAAGTCCATATAGGAAAAACACATGTATTTTCCAAGAAGACATGATACAATAATCTCATTTCAATTTAGATTCATGGTGATAGCAAAAGTGCAAACTGCTTAACCCCCTGTAGGGTGTCCAAGAGCACTGTAGTAGTATGGAAGTATTCATAACTAAGCACAAGTATTTCCAAAAATGGTTCAATTGCATTTTTGATAATGGATTTGGTAGGCCCATGGCAAGCCAAGAATCATTTCATTTCTGTTGTGTTCCTAAGATATGGGGGAACATGAGATAACCAGAGATGGAGAGTCTTCCAATGGTCAGTGTGACATCTGGAGTGTGAATTTTAACTAGTGTAGCTATAATGACTTTCAGTTTCAAGAAGTTATAAATATCAATATTTTTAAGACATAATTTTAAATTTAAGTGGGAAAAGCTGAGAAAACACTCAAGGGACCCCCCCCCAAATTAATAATGCCTTTGAAAACCCATTTTCACAATAGTTGGTTTTCCCTTCCCATTTCTTATGTTTGTTAGGCTATATCAAAGCACTTGTAAATTAGGTTACTGGTTGAGGAGGTGAAGCCCTACTTAAGAAGCAACCATTCTCTGTCAGGGTGAAACACAAGCCAACCCCCAAACCTGTTCTTGACCTTCAGTCAGGCTTAACTTGGAGGCAATGTGTAAAGTAGTTATGCAGCATACAAACAGTAATTAAGTGTAAACGCCCCAAAAATAAATCCAACCAATTTTGAAAAATAGAGTAAAATGTAAAAAATGATTTGACACCAAACCGACAAAATTCAATCGGTATAACTGGTGATATGCAATTTTAATGACGTAAGTAAAAATTGCGCTTAAAAGCCAATTGTGGTTATCTGTATCGCACAGGACCAGGACAAAGTCACAAGCTCAGGCCAAGCCTATCACGATGGAGCTTGGGCCGTATACAGGGACCGAGTTAGGTCCCCTGAACAAAGTACCTTAAATTCTGTTTGCGGAGCATTGCAAGATCCCACTTCAAGGGTGTGTCACGCATCTGCGATTCCGAGCAGCTGCAAGCCTGCAATGGGAGTTATTGTATCATCGTCAAGGATGCTGTAGATGACGCCCTTGTGATACGAAGTTCTCAAAGATGAGTCACTCACTGGTTCTTCTGGAGAAGCTGCAAGGCTGTTGTGTGGAATCCTGCGCCATCGTCGAGGATGCTGTTGAAAGTGGCTTACGATGCGAAGGTCTGCGCCGAGGATGCGTCACATAATGGTGGTTCAGAGGAGACTGTGGGCTATGATGAAAAGTCTGGCAGCGGGGCAGAATCCTGCAGCAGCGATTCCGAAGCTTTACTGTGAGGAGATGCATCGCGCTGCATCAGTTCGACCCACAGGACCACAGCTGGGCTGGTAGAGCATCTTCAGGCCTACATCCAAGGGTCAAGGACTGAGTATGGCACCACTTGGGGGACAAAACTCACAGCAGGCTGAGTCCAAGTGTTGTGTTCAAAGTGGATGGAGCCTTTTCCGTCAATGAGGTTCTGATCAGGAGGCCAGCCAACTAGCCCTTGGAGTCACTCTGGAGGTAATTTGTTCAAGATGCAGGTCCAATCCTTGAACACAGACAGCAGGGCAACAGAGTAGCAGTCCTTCTTGCAGAGCAGTCCTTCTGAGTCTTCCACAAATCTAGTGGTTTACAGTCTGAGGGTCCAATATTTATACTTGGTGCCCACTTTGAAGTAGAAGGTTCTGGAGGTTACCACCCCCAGAGGTGTTTGGAATTTCCTGCCTCCCTGCCCTGGCTTCATATTGTCTGGGGAAACAATAGACAAGTGTCAGACCCTCTGTGAGTTTGCTCAGGCAGAGACTTTGTGATGTGAAAGTGTGGTAGGTGACAGCTCCTCTCCCTTATCAAGACAGAGATGGCCCATCCTGTCAACACGTATGCTCCTTTGGCTCACTGTCTGGAGCAACACACAAAGACCAATTGCTACACATGTTGCAATGGCAGCCTGAGTCTTGTTTTACAGGGTTGCTTAAGTGGGTGGCACTCAGTGCTGCAGGCCCACTAGTAGCATTTTATTTGCAGGGCCTGTACCACTTTACTAGGATCTATTACATTTAATGTGCCAATTAGGTGTAAGCCAATGTTACCATTTTTCAAGGAGAGAGCACCTGCACTTTAGTACTAGTTAAAAGTGGTAAAGTGCACAGACCCCAAATTCCTATTAATACAGGAGACTAAAAATGAATGTCCAAAAATGGTCAGGTCCAATCATAGGAAACAATTTCTATTTCCTTGCACACAACCCCCATGCTATGTGTGTTCTCTATAAACACTGGCTTGGGGCAAGCCTTTTCCAAGCACATGTATTTACCAGTCATGCCTTTATCATGCATGCTTTTACTATCCATGGTAAGTATATATCATTTTTACATTTTAAATAAGTTAATCTTAATATGTATTTTTTAAAAGCCAACATCCCACTGTAGAGCGATCTCATCTGCACTATCTGTGCCGGTGCAGGTAGGCAGGCTGTGAGTCCAGTCTCAAATGCAGAGCCAACAAAATATAGAAAATAGCACTCTATTGCATTTAATTTCCACCATGACTTTATTCGGTCCCCGCCTGACGCGTTTCGGCTACAAGACTTTCTCAAAGTTTGCACAATGTACCCACAACCTATGAATACGAATTATCACAGTCATTTATCACGATCTGATATGTACCCCCCACAGCACAGCATAAAGTGCTATCGTTCCCATAAAACTGATTACTACTTACTTCTGCTTATTTTCGCCCCATGGACAAACGTTATATGTCTATAATAAAATATTCACAAGTCGAAACGATAAGTTATTTAACAACACTGTTTCCTGCCCAGCTTGAAAATATTCTCCCATTCATTCCCTGGGCATATGTAGATAAGTTTAAACTTTATATTTGCATACATGGGCCAAATACAGATATGCTTCTATTTCCACCTGGGGGAGTCATTTATGCACAGCTGTTGTTTGCAGATCATGTACAGGCAGCACAAGCAGGGCTTTGTGCCCTAGTTAGGTATCTGGTGGGACATTTTATCCTTCCACAGATGCACAGATGCTAGCAATTAAAACACAGCGCATGAAAACTGTTTACCAGCTTTGTGTGTTTTGAACACACATTTTATTTAGTTGCTTTTTCCTAATGTTGTCTGTAGGCAAGTGTGTTGTAACCTTTGTGTTTTCATTTATCTTGTTTGCCAGTGATTGGTGGTGGAATGCTTCACAGGGTTATTACTGCTTCCCAAGTGCTCTTTGTATCTGAAGTCTTTTCCAGTAATGGACAGTAATTTTTCACACACCTCTGCCATAATGCTTGTATAGTAAAATTAATTCTTTACCTGAATGTAGTAAATATTAATGTATGTACTGAAATATTTATCAAAATTAAGAGATGTTAAAATTGAGCCCTCTGAAACCTATAGCACAATTTCACTGTGAAAACTCTCAAAGTCTGAGATACTAAGGGGCCCAATACGATGTCGGGCGTATTGCCTCCGCCAGTCTGGCGGTAGCCACCGCCGGCCTGGCAGAGGCAATCCGCCCGACATCCATTCCCGAATTCCCCCCGCCATATTAGTATGGCGGGGGGGACCGCGGCGGACGGAAAGGCTGTCCGCCGCTTTTCCGCCCCGGTCGCCTTGCGGCCGGGGCGGAGAATGTTTAATATGGTGGCGGTGTCTCATAGACACCGCCAGCCATATTAGTATGGGCTGTCAGTCATGCCTTTCCGTGGCGGCATTGGCCCCTGTGGGCCCCCAGTGTGAAGGAGGGGTGGGGGCTGCACACGGCGGGTACCTGTGGTACCCCCACCACATTTGCATAAAAAAAGCGGCAGGCACCCCACGGGGTGCCTGCCGCTTTCTTTATGCAAATGCTGAAATGCATTTCTAGCATTGTGGCGGTGGGTGCTGAGAGCACCGCCCGCCACAATGCTAGAAATGCAGGATGTGCCCGCCACTGTGGCGGGCACATCCTAATGCCCCCCATGGGACCCCCGCCCTTATGGCGGGCTGTCCCAATCCCCGCTAGGATGACGGGCAGACAAAGTCCGCCTGTCATCCTAATGGACCCCTAAGACTCAGGATTGAGAATTTTATTGAATACAGATATTTGAATGACCACAATTACAGGATGCAAGGCTTGTTTCTGAATGATGGACTTCTTATATACAACGGCCCTCATTTAGCAAAATTTGTGCAGGAATTTACACAACACTTTTTAGCACTGCGACACATAGTCCAAGTAAATTGAAGCTATCTTTTGGGGGAAATCGCCTTTACAACATAGGGCCTTATTTACAGGGAATTAAATCAGCGTGGTGCCGCAAGACATGTGGCTATGCCGTGCTGCGTTAATTCTGAAGCAAAGGGATGTGTCAGTTTCAGTTTCAGTTTCAAAAGCTTTATTCGGTTTGTATGGCACAACCATATAAGCAAAACAAAAACAAGACATCAACATCATTACTATTTGTCAGACTTTAAACTAAGCTACACAATATGCAACAGTCACTGTTATATACATTTATTATACAGGTTTCAAAGTGGCTAGTGCTCTAAATATATAATATGTGCAAATTTTCGCAATAAAGGGCCCTATGTAGTCAACTATACATAATGTGCAATATCGCCATTTAACGTCTACAGTACAAAGTTTGCATTTATTACAGATTGCATATGGTAACAAATGATCTAAACTGGACAGTGCAAATTTGCAATAAAGTGTCTTGTGCCAACAATTTTGTAATTCATAACATTTCTTAAAGAAAAAGTGTCAAGTGCATTGAAATGTTTACGGGGGGTAACATTCCAAACCTAGAAGAATACAGTCATCTTATATAATACAATGAAGAAAACTCCTAAAGTGCTATTGTGCCTATAATAAAACCAACAGAAGATACTTCATAATATTATAGATTTTCTGGCGGATATGCATTTTAATATATATATTGCTACATGGAAGCAAATGTCTGGGCTTTCCAATGAACATATCAACTTCATGGCATTTGTAGTGGATCGAATATTATACTTTAAAAGGATAGGCTTCAGGTAAAACTTTCTTAAAAATATATAAAATTTTCAAAATAATATAAAATGGCAGTTACTTTGTTTGGATATGTTGTCACACGGGCATTTCAATTTGGAACTTTTTTTCATGATGGGAAAAGCTACAAGATGGTGAGCAATCCCTAGCCTGAGATGTGTCAAAACAAAACGGTGAGAACGTCTCGTCACTTCTGCCAGATAAGCCTGAAATCCTCCATTAAGACCCAATTGCTGATAAAACACTAGTGTAGGTTGAGCTGCAATCAATATTCTGCGGGCCTCCCTTTTATAGGCCAGTAAAGTACCCTTTAACTCTTTTGTAGGTATTTGAACTACGTATTCTGGCTCCGTATAAGTATTAAAATTAAATAAAAGTTTAAACCAATGGTTGATATAACTTAACCAAGGGATACGGGAACAATGGTCTAGCTTTATACAGTCCTTAATTATGGACTGAGTAAACTCTGTCTCATTTTTGGACCAGATGGAGCGCCATAAAAGCAGGGGACGTAGAGCAGCCAGGTCAGAAATATAATTGATGCCAACTTCCTGGTTAGTTAGTTCAGTGGAAGCTGACGCTGGTACACTCAGCAGCCGCTTAAGAAATAGTTTTCGTCTTGCTGAGTTAATTTATCAGAACAGTGACCCCATACTCCAGCCCCATACAGGGCAGAGGAAACACACCTGGCATTATATATAGTTACCATATATTTTAATCTACGGTCCCCAAGTTTAGTGGTGAATCTAAATATGCTATTAGTATTCCTGGTCATCTTATGTCGTACATTTTCGTGTTCACTAGTCCATTTCCCGTCACCTGCAATTGTTATGCCTAAATAGCAAAAAGACTTAATCGTAAGTATTTTAGTTCCATCCAAATAGAAGGACCTTGTTGAGTTAGTTTTCTTACCACATGACATAATAAATGTTTTTGATTTATTAATTAAAAGTTTTCTGCCATTAATAAAATCTGTAAAATTGTTAATAAGCCGCTGGAGGCCTATGGGGGTGCGTGAAATTAAAACGGCATCATCAGCGTATAACAAAATTGGTACAACCTTCCTGTCTATTGTCGGGGCATCCGCTGGAATCTGTCTTAAAACCACATCTATTTGATTGATAAATAGCGAAAATAAAAGAGGGGCCTAAATACATCCCTGCCGAATGCCCCTCCTTACATCAATAAAGGGGGTTCGTTCACCAGTTGGCCCGTATCTTACACTGCTCGACAATCTCTCGTATACTCGTGCCAGGAAATACACAATCTCTCTTGGGGCCCCAGATTCGAGCAGCGTGGACCACAGGAGTGTATGGTCCACTAAATCAAAAGCACTGCTCAAGTCTGCAAAACATAAAAACAGATTGCCCGCCTTCACTGTTGTGTATTTGTTAATGAGCAGGTCAAGATTCACACATTGTTCTAATGTTCTTAGGCCCTTCCTAAATCCATATTGAACGAGGGATAAAATCTTATTGTCGGAGGCCGGGGTTTCCAATCTTTTTAATAAAATCCTGCTCATAACCTTTATAGACGAATCTAGCAAGGATATTGGGCGGTAATTACAAGCTTTGGAGCGAGAACCTTTTTTAAAGAGGGGAATAATTAATGACTGTCTCCAAGACATAGGGAAGTCTCCTGATGCAGCTGCATTAACATTCTTGTTAAAATTGGGGCCCACAAATCCATTTCATTTTTATATAAATCTATTGGCACCCCATCAGGGCCAGGTGCTTTGCCCCCCTTGCTTTCAGCTAGTCCCTCCTGTACTTCTTCTACACTAATCAGCAAGGGTAATGTAGGCCATGTAAAATCATCATTCAAAGTTAAAGATAAAACCTCCCAATCGGGATTAAAAATATTGGAGAAATGTTCAATCCATGCAGTACAATTTACGTATGAAGTCAGTTCTGGCATACAATCATTTTGTAAAAAGGGACTGTTTACAAATTCCCAGAACAATTTGCTGTTCTTCGTATTAGCTGCCTGACTTAGGTTGACCCATGCCTTCATTTGCAGCTCCCTTTTCCGTGCTTCAATAACTTGCCTATATCTGAGGCGTAAGTCATGAATGTGAGGTTGATTACGGGGTTTAATACCTAAGGCTAGTTTCAAGTTTCGTAGTGCCTGTGTACACTTTTTATCAAACCAGCTTACTTTTACTTGTTTGGGGCCTTTAATATTCCTTGTTAAAATACTTTTAATTGTCTTATTTATCTCTGTAAACACGTTAGGCAGTGTATGTGGGTAGACCTCTTCGCTAAGGCAGTGGTCAATTTCATTCCGACATTTGGTTACCACCGCCCTTTGTATCTTTGCGGGGTCCACTCCATGCCATTTGATTCTCATGCCATTAGGCCTTACTGGGGTTATATCTGAGATACATTCATCAGTGTTGTGTACTTTATTTACCCAGCTTAACAGTGAGATGGAGATACTATTATGGTCACTAACCACCTGTTCAGAAATCCATAAATTTGAATAAAAACTATTACTTGAAATTAAAATATGATCTATATTACTATCCGCATTCCGACCAGTAAAGGTTGGGCATTTAATATTGCCCTTTCTCGTGGAAGGGGTGTGTCATATCTACAACGATATCACAGATCCTTTTGCTGCCCCCCTGTGCTAGCTCAAAATTAGCTGCCATGCGCTGACGCAGGCACCATTGCACCATGATGCAAGGGTGCCTTCGTCACGGGGATGATTGTTTTGTGCAGGAAGGGACACCTTCCTGCACAAAAACAATCACAAGAGTTGATTTCCTATTCCTATGTGTGCTACAGAATGCAGCACACATAGAAAGAGGAAAAAAACAAGGAGAAATGAAAACATTTCTCCTCGTTGTGCCTCCCTACGTCTCCCCTGGGAAGGTGTAGCATTCTGACGCATTTCCAGGTTTATGATTTCTCATAAATCTGGAAATGCAGCAGAAGCCATGAGTGTTGCATGGAACACCCACAGAAACACTCCATGGCATGCTGTTGTGTGTAAAGGTGCAATTTTTACAAGGACAGGAAAAGCCACACTGGGTGGCTTTACGTGTCCTTGTAAATATAGGGCTGCAGGTTGCGCCGCCGATGCATCACAAAAAGTGACACAGTGGCAGCGCAAGGGGCTTGTAAATAAACCCCAAAGTCTTTACCACACAATGCCTTCACCACCAAGCCTTTACCATGCAGATAAGTATTGTGCCTTTACCACGCATTCCTTAACAGGCAGGTACGTATTATTTTTAAATAATATAACTATTATGTTATTTAAAGAAAAAAGTTCCTAGGTGCGGGTAGGGGTAAAGGGAGATAAGGGTCATTTTAGGGTTTAGGGGTGGGCAGTGGTGAAGGGAGGTGCAGGTTATTATAGGGTTTAGGGTGGGTAGAGGTAAAGGGAGATACAGGCAATTTTGAGGTTTGGGGTGGGTAGTGCTAAAGGGAAGTAAGTATCATTTTAGGGTTATGGGGTGGGTCGTGAAAAAAGAAGATAAATGTCCTTTTAGGGTTCAAAGCTGGGTAGTGGGAAAGAGTGTTAAGGGTAATTGTAGGGTTTAGGGATGGGTAGTGGTAAGTTGAGGTAGGGGTAATTTAGCGTTTAAGGGTGGGTAGTAGGAAAGAGTGGTTAGGAGTAAATTAATATCATGGGGGGTTTGAAGAGCTCCCCAACCAAAATATAATATTAAAATAAATATTAATCAAATATATCTAGTAATGAATAAATATAAATGAGTAGTGGTCTCAGTTTTATAGTTTCTTTTTCCATCTGTAATTTTGTATTTTTTTTGGGCATATGTTCTCCATGTTTATCCATGTTTATTGTAATGTTTATGAAAAAATGAAGCACAACTAGTACAATTTCATATTTTTGTAACCAATAAATGTATATTTGCAGTTGGATACCTAAAAGTTTTTTTTCCCAATAAATAGTCAGAGCTGACACATCAATAAATGTGTATGAAACATTAGCATTGTAGTACAAATATAAGTGCATATCAGCAGTTTTAAACTGCATTAGTAAACCTCATACATTCCTAATTTGCCACTCTGTACTTCTTTTGGTCTGGTAGTCATGACAGACAGTACTGAGAATCCTGTAAAGTACAGAACGCAAATTTCCAATGTTTTCTGTATTTAACAATAAATACAGCAGTGGTGTCTTCTCCGCTAAGGCAGAGGAGCGTCGCCCCACTGCTGTTCAGCAGCGCAAAAATGGAAAAATAAAATTATAATAATGCAATGTTATTATCATTTTATGTTTCCGTGCTGAAGCCAGTTTTGGGGCGGGACTTGGCTGTCATCACAGCCAGCAGGATGAGGAGTGACTGGTGCACTTCACTGCGCATGACAGTTTGGCCGGCTGTCTTGGGCCGGCCAAACAGTCATGCACACTTAGCATGTTCTCCACCTAGTTGTATTGCACAGCCTCGGAGTAGAACATGCACAGGCTCCCACTCCCTCTCTGAGCGCCGAACCAGGCTGCTCAGACCAATCATGACGCTGCTGTCATGCTGGTGACAGCAGCGTTGTGTTTGGCTTAGGGAAGCCTGTGTGCTTCTTGCTTCCGGGAAGAGAAGCGGAGGAGAGACGGTGGCCGTGCAGAGGTAAATGAAAGGTTCTTTCTTCTTTCACCTTCCTGCCTCACCACTCCTATTCCATACCAGCCGCCACTGAAATACAGACATGTAAACCATTTGATTCCTGTTTTTATTTATCAGTAAAAATTAAAAGCTGGGAGCCTTATGCAGGAAAATGACTACACTTTCTAGGTTGTTTCTCCTAGCATGGAAGGTACTGTCTCGGGGATGAAGAGAGTATTTGGTGATGTCCTGTGTGACAGGGTGGAATTGCTATCATCAGGGCCAGAGTGGCAATTTTTTTTATTGGGTGTTTCCTTGTGGGCTGGAGTCACTGGACGCCGGTATGGAAGGCACATGGACACTACTACACCTCTGTCACTTTCTCCAGCACCCCAAAGTTGATTGCCACAGGCACAACAGGGACTTTAAGGACCAGAGAGAGAGATTAGAGAGGAGAGGAGACAGAGATAGATAGAAAATGGAAGGATGGAAAGAGCAAGAGACAGAGAGAAAGGGGGTAGGTGGCGTGGCTGGTTTGAATATTTTTGCTAGCACTGCTTTTGGTTTCTAATCCTATCTTCGACTGAACCACAGCGCCTTCGACGTACCAGCAGCTCCCCCCCCCCCAGTGTCTTGAGACCCTTACGAGTGAGTAGTCACGCTATAAAAGACACTTGATTGATTGATTGATCCAAAAGCATCAGAATCCATGTGAGTGTTGAGTACTGAAATAAATAGTAAGTTAATCATGTCTTTGATGTGTGCAGGATTCCCTTCATATTTTCTACTGCTACTATTAATTGCACTTTGTAGAGCACATCTCTGCCACTAGTGCCATCTGGCAGCACTGTAGCCTTGCCCAGTTCGTTGCAGATGGCAAGCTTTATCTTATTGGCTGCTTAAATGGCATACCGCCTCCTCGAGGATTGGTTACAGGCTGGGGCTTGAATGCATGAATGGCAATTCGTGAGAACAATAATAACACAAATAATCCTCGGGTCTGTGCAAGCGCGCAAGATGCTGAAAGATAACGGCTAGTGTCTCACAAAATCTTCACTTGGGAGAGATCCCTCTTAGGACGAATACCCTCACCCTCCATAGGTGGCATGCTTCATCATATGGGTTTCTCCTCCCAGTGGGAAACCTGGTCCCACTGAGGGCTACAACCTACTCAATATGAGGAAGGAGCTCGGGATGTTTTTTCAGGTATTGTTTCACTCACAAGGATGCTAAAATCCCAAAGATGGATGATAGTGTAGTGAGGACGCAGCGCAAAAGAAATGTGCATCAAAAAGTGGTGACAGCTTATGCACCACAACAGGGTACCGACGGAGAGAGCGGGCCCCCTTCCCTGAGCTGTGGCCAGGTTGAGGTGAGGCCGCCTATCCAACACTTTTAGGTACATCCAGTGGAATCTGACAAATGATACATAGGATTACTGGTTTGGTATCACTATCTTTAAATCTGTATTTTTCACTTTTACACAGCAGCAGCTCTAAAACCTTTTGGTCCTGATGAAAGCCTAGATACTTTTTGGGATCACTTAGGCTGAAACATGTCGACCTTTTTTTGACACCGAGCAGTTCAAATCCATATTGCTCCCTGCACTGTTTTTAACCCCATCAGTGTGAGCAAGTAAATAAGGTGTTCTGTTTTGCATCCACTAGGTAGTTTTAATCTCACCACTTTTTGATGCACATTTCTTTTGCGCTGCGTCCTTACTACACTATCATCCATCTATGGGAGTTTATCATCATTGTAAGTGTAAAAATACCTGAAAAAACATCCCAAGTTCCTTCCTCATATTGAGGAGGTTGTAGCCCTCAGTGGGAAACGGAGAAACCCATATGATGAAGCATGCCACCTATGGTGGGTGAGGGTATTCGTCCTAAGAGGGATCTCTCCCAAGTGGAGATTTTGTGAGACACTAGTCCGTTATCTTTCGGCATCTTGCGCACAAGCACAGACCAGAGGATTCTTTGTGTTATTATTGTATTTGAATAGGGGATACCTTCCTTGCAGGTCTCTAAACTTTCTCCCTTAAACCCTCACTTCCCTTTTTTGTGTTACTAATTTGTGTGAGCACCAAGTGTTAGCTTCCAGTTTTTAGGTCGGAGTGTGCAAAATGGCGAAGTTTTAGCGCTTGCTTCTTCGCAAATTTCTTTTTTACATTTCACCAGTTTTATGAATCACAAAACTGGTGAAGTTAAAAAAATGGGTATTAATGGGTCCTTGCGTTGAACGTCAACACAGTTGTGCAGAGGCTTCAGCTAACCACTCAGCAGCTGCCTACCATAGCTGGTGCTCTAGAGCTTAGCCCTCAAGTCTAGCAGAGGGGAAAGACAACACAGTGTACTAGCAAGCTTGTCAGAAGTTTTTGGGAGTCCTGGAGCCCAAACTTAATGCGGGCCCTCTGGATGCTTTATTTTATTTTTGTGAGGTGGCATAAGACAATGTACCCCAAGGAAAGTGACACCATGCTGCCTGCCATTATTTAGTGGTCTGGCCACTAAAGCTGACTTATTAACATTGAAGAAGGCAAGTTCAAAAATCAATAAAGGATTGTTGCTGAAGGAAAGCAATGCACTGTAAATCAAGTGGTCTGGGGTATAATACCCCTCTGCCACAGTACCTTATGACAGCTTTATTGAGAAGAGGTGTCTATTTCGTTTCCCCACTGCACTCAGGGTTAGTACAATCCCAGGTGGCAGAAGAAAAATACAATTCCCTGGTGCCTAATGTCCTGTACTTTTTAGCAGGAGATCCATCCGGCTGCCCAAACAGGTCAGGTAAGGTGAAAGTAAGGCTTTTTGGGCCTAGTATTTCACTTTGCCTATCACAATATTTAGCAATGAAAGGTGAGAGTATGGATGTCATTTAGGGGTCGCCAGAGGTCACAGCTGCAACCCCTGGCTTGTTCACTGCGACCCCTGTCACTGTCTTTGCGACCCCTGGCCTAAGAGGTGATAAAATCAGTGCCAAGATGGAAGGGGTGGCTTTGCCCTCCTTGTTTATAGCTCATTTGTAATGATGCTAACAGTGAAAAATTGTATAGTATTAACTATTAGTGTAATAAAAACGAAATCATTAGCTAGGTAAAAAAATGTTTTAATGTATGTTGTGTGCGTGCTTGTAGAGTATGTTTGTGTGAGAGAGGGAGTGTTTATACACAAGCGTGTGTGTATGTGAGCATGTGTGGAAGTGAAAGTGGCAGTCAGTGATAGGAGTGGCAATAAATTAGATTAAATGTCAGTAAGTGAGTGTGAGTGAGTCCGGATGAGTAAGAATGATGGAGTGATGGTAGCGGTGAGTGCAAGTCAGTGTGAGTTAGCTGTGAGTTGGTCAGTGTAAGAATGAGGGACAATGTGGGAGTGAGTGTAAGATTGAGTGCAAGAGGGTGAGAATGAAACAGTGCTAGTGGGTGACAATGGTTGAGTAAGAGTGAGTAGGCGAGAATGAGTGTGAGTTAGTGAATGTAAATTAGCACAAGTGAGAATGTGGTATTTTTGGTATGTCTGCTTTTGGCCCTTGCAAAATGCTGATGTTGGCATAGTGAGGGAAATTGTTAACAGACTTGGACCTGGCATACTAGAGCTTGATATGTAGGACACCCATGTCAAACGTCTGGAACAGGCATACTGGAGGTAATTCCTGGTATGGGGCACTCCTGGCAAAATGATGATGCTAGCACGCTGAAGGCGAGTCTTGGCAGAAAGAATGACAGATGTGGCATATAGGAGGGACACAAACATGAGAAAATGCTGGCCCTATCATCCTAGAGGTAAATTTTTACATAAGGTTCACCCATGATACATGGACGACATTAATAGCAAACTTCCAGAACTGGCATATTATCTGAAAATGTTGGCATAAGATGGCACCCAGGCTTGTATGGGGCACTAATGGCTTTTATGGGGCACCCATGGCACAATGCTGGCCACAGCACAATGGATGTTATTTGAGGCATTTGAGGGCATCATAGCACATTTTGAAAAAAAGGGGGTCAACTCTTGTGGTGTGTTAGGTTTTATTGGCTTGGCACACCATAAAAAGGCTCATATAATTAACAGATGCCCTTCCATAGCCCATGGCTTCTATGCAATTTTACGTAACAAATCTATATGCTTTAAAATGCATTTAAAGAAATATATTTTTCAAAATATTTTTGTATTCTTGCTTACCCCTAAGCCCACTCAGAAGAACTCTGGTTCATTTGCTTTGCTCAGTACAATTTAGGGCAAGTATTGTATTACATCCACCCCATCTAATTTCGATGGTTATGTCATCACCCTAACATAGGTGGCCCCAAAAATAGAGAAATTTAAGTTGGCTGAGGCATCCCTCCTGTCGAAAGGCGAACTAAATATGGCCTACAGAAGGGAGTCAAGATTGGTTGATATGGAGTTTTTAGGGACCAAACCCTCAGCAAATTAAATGCTGGAATCATGGTGAAATAAGAGGGTGTTACCATACATATAAGATTTCCCCGATGCCCTCTTACACTCATTATTGTTAAAATGTGGTGTAGCTTAGAATGTCCGGTACATAAGGGCTGAGAAATGTAATGCTTTTCTGGAAAAAGTGACTAACCGCACATGTGGGTTGAGGTTCCAGAATTGTAATGTTCATTTTTTAATTGATTGTCGTCATTTTTATAGGATTTATTGCCAGATTTTAAAACCACTTTATATAAAATATGATTTAAGACATTGCGATAAAGCACTTACACTCTTGCTAAATGTGGAATTTTTAGATGTTGCGTGTATTGGCAACATTTTTAAAAATATGCTTGGACTAGAAGAAGAAGATTTTATTGTATGGTTAATAAAAACCTTTACAAAAGTGAAGGTAATTAGTTTAAAATTCATTAAAAAAAACATTAAAAAGTATTTAAATTCATAGAATGTCAGATTGAAATTCACTACATCGACCAGCTTTTGGTTTAGGAACTTGGTATATTGGGAGTTTGGACTATTTTGCATTGCCTCCCATGTGGCAGAATTGATCTCCGTTTCCCTGTTCATCCAGATGTCATACCAAAACTTAATGGTCTCATACTTTTTTTGCAGTTCTTGTGATTGTAGTCCAAACTCGAGTCGGACCTGAGCCGGAGAGGCGTTGTATGGTAAACAGAATATACGCTTATAGACTCTGGTTTGAATTTTGTCTAGAAGCTGCGCACGTCTCCCATGGTGTAACACGCTGCCGTAGGCTATTGTAGGGAGTAGCTTGACCTTGATGACTGTCAGAAGTGGATTAAACAGAGGGCCTTTTAGCTGTTTGGAAATACTGTTGAATGCATGTAACAGAGCTGTACCCTTTTTTTCGATCACCTCGAAATGCAAGGAAAAGTGATGTAAGGCGCCTAGCTCAAGATTATTAAACTTGATATTCTAAAGTCCAGGGGCCAAAAGGAAGAAGGGATATGGACTGATGTCCGGCAAGCAAGGGTAATGTGTGCAGAGGTAGGACTAATAGATTGAGCTCTAGAAGGGATGATAGGGTGGTGATTCGGCCGGATTTGACATTTTGAAAATGTTGTTGTCTCCCAAAAATCTTTTTTAAATTGCTGCTAATGTCAAAATATTATGTATTTATGTTTTAAAGCCATGATAATAAAATAATAATAAATGCAACTTGTAGGGCACACAGCTACCTCAGCTGAGGATTTCCCGGTGCTGGTCGCCGTTTCGGTGTCCATTAAGATTGGTTGAAAAGCCAAAACAAATAAACTTGAACTGAACTGACCTGTGCGAAAAAACATAGGTGGATCCATAAGAGACATTTGTGATGCATTTTTATAATAATGACATAGATATAATGTAACTTTAGTGATGTCAATTATTGTGATGTCATCCGGGTAAAGGTCAGGTCACATCACTTCCTGGGAAGATTCAGGGTCAAAGGTCATATGATGTCCATTCCTTTGATGCCAATAAGGTCAAAGGGTATGCAATGTCACTTCCGCAACCCCAGGCATTTTGGCGAATCAACATCCATGGAGAGAGGACCAGTACATCTTTTTCCAGCACACCTTTCTCTCTCATCAGTGCATGTAGGCATCGCACAGTAGATGCAGGGGACCACCCACATTTCACTGCCACATAGATCATACTGATCGCATAGGAAATATGCCAAACTCATTAGTACTTAACATCATCTTGTATGCAAAAGAGAAACATGGACAATTATCATCCAGCCCTAGAATAAACAAGGGAGAAAACTTTAGGATGAGACATGGGCACAATATGCATCTCATTTATAGTGGTCTGCAGATAACACTAAATTATGATTGAACAATTAGGAGGTTCCCATTAGGAGACATCAAGAGTCAGCTGCTGCTTGTGCACACCGCCTGTTTGCGGGGGCTTAGCAATCATTATCCGGAGAATTAAAGTGCTAAAAATGAATTATCTGGCTTAGGCTCCGCGGTTCCTCTGCAGTGAGCCAGCAGAAAAGCTGACTGTACGGGGATAACACAACGGGGCCGGGAATGTGCTTCAGCTGCAGATTCGTTTTAGACACGCACAGGCTCCATTAAAAATTGACTCCAACATCCATGTCGCTTCCAATGGAAATATATAACACTTTCTGAAGTTATTATCCATTCAGAAAATGGTTTATTCATCAACCCAAAGTGTGAATGGTTAAAAAGCCTAACTGCTGAAGCTGTTTTTTTTAATGCTATGATTATTTTTGTTCAGATTGCAATTTCTATATATAGGAGTATATGATTATTATTTTTTTTTTACGGAGCTTTATGTAGCGCAAACTTGACCCGGTATTGGGTATCAGAGCACTTTACATAGCACCAGTTGCATTACATGAGGAAACACATTCATTTTTGTTAGGCACAGGGAGATTAAGTGATTTGCCCAGAATCACAGGATGTTCAGCGTCAGTGCCCAGACTCAACCCAGTTCCACAGATTCGAGGTCGACCGCCCTAGCCATTAGGCCAACTCCTCTCCTCAAGTTGCTTAAAATTATTGCTTAAAATTACCAGTAAATTAATGGACCGACTGCACAAAGATTCATATGAGATATTTTAGACCAGGGAAATGTCATTGTAAGTCAGACAGCTTAGCTACTACTTAATATACTGAAAATGCACACCACCTATGGCAAATTGTCATATTTCGTTGGTGGTTTCTCATATCTATCAGTGTGTTTCATTTACTATAGTGCTCCATGACACAGTTTACACTTTTAAGCATTATGAATAACAGTTTGTTGTGACTTATAAAAAAATGTTATCTTGCTGTCACACCACTCCTCTTGACTGTCTTGTAGTGCTCTTGTTGTGGGGCACATCAAATGTGAAGCTCGGCATTCTGGGTGAGCTAAGAAAGACCACGGCAGGAGACAGCTGATGGACCGAGCAGGCAAGGGAACCTCTGTGCAATGTTGCGGAACATAAAATACTACTCAACTTCATCCTCAGAGTACGCATTTTAATCATTACAATTTGGCAACGCTTGCCTGCTCCCCCATTATAGCGAGGTACTAACTGTAATGTCCTGCGGGACACGTTCTAGTGTTCCGCAGGAAACTGTACTTCCAGCCACTCTCTTGAGGGCTGGACACACATGCATCCCCACACCCATCCATCACGGGTGTCACGAGTGATGTAGCCCCGCCAATAAAAGGACCCAGGTGCATGTGCTCGTGGCCAGTTACTATACCACATTCACCAGGTGTCTGTGTCAATCATTTCCATAATGTGGGCCTGAGGCCCGACACCACACTTACCTACGTTTGAAGAGATATGGCCCGATGCAAAGATTTTTGCATCACATGACGGTTGGTGTTATTTTCTGGACGATTGTACCCCGGCATACTGCAGTCCTTATTAAAAGGTACTGATTTAATTTATGTGAACTTACTGGCAGCAGTTGGGACCTCACACATAGTTCTGTTCGCGCGCATAGAACCTCCTCCTCGAGCATGTACAACCTCCTCTGAGTTTTGCGTGAAATGCTACACGCAGCGTGCTTAACATGATGCCATTCTTGGATCAGAATTTTACATGTCGACATCTACGGCTACGCTGCCTATGCATTTAGTGCGTGCTGCAATACATTAGCGTCTACTGCTATGGGAGATTGATGCACTGTGATCTGCACACCTCAAACAGATGCAGATCACACTATGGTGATTTGCACACCTTTTGCTGCGTATTGGAATCTCGAGTGTGCACCGTTACTAGCAATTAATTCACGGTGATCTGCACACCTTATACTTTTGCAGGTCGCAATACAGTGATGTGCACACCTTATTATCAGACCTCACCTCACCTGGCCACGGCTGATCTCTTCGGGGAGGCTCGGGGTACCGACGGACAGAGCGGGCCTCTACTCCTGAGCCGTGGCCAGATAAGGTGAGGTCAGATCTTTCTGAATCACGGGTGCCATCAGCATCCAGTGATCTGGGGAGGATTAATACACCTGGAGCTCAGGTTTATTGGCTGTATTTATTCCAACCCCTCTTGAAATTTTGATTTATAACACTACCAGTTCTTTCACACACGCAGTAGCAAAAGTTCATGCAGTGGTCCTGAAGAAAGCCTTGGACGATTGTATGTCCAGTTGGCTGAAACAGGTAGACACATTTTCAGCAGTTATTTTGTTAAAACTGCTCTTGCACTGTTTTTAGTTTGGATACCGAGAGATACTCATTAAATAACTTTTTCTCTAGGCATTCAATTTTAAAAATCACTTTTCACACATTTTTGATTTAGCACTGCGCCTGTCACTCTGATAATAATTCTTGTTCATCATACTGGTTAGATACTAAAGAACTAGAAAGCGCTCATTTGTAAACATCTGCGACCTCCCTTCTGGTAGATGGAAGGTTTAGCCCTTGGTTACCTTAGAGTGTAACCAGGAGGAGATCCCAGATGATGAAGCAATGTCACCTAGGTGAGTGATGGGAATCCGTTCCTCCTTAAAGGATTTTCCTTCAGAGGGTTTGTTTTGTTTTTCATTAATAGAAGAAATACTTTTCCTCCATTAGCTACTTTATCTGTGAGATCATTGCGCCTTTGTAAGGTTACCTGGACTTATAAGACCTGTGGACTTCTCTTGGTGTTTATTATGTTATAGATGGGGAATTGGTCCATGCTAAGTCTCTAAATGTTCCCTTAGACCCTCCTTCTCCGTAAGTTTGTTTCTGGACTTTATTGATCCCATGGATTTCTTGTCTGAGAATAGAAAATTTGCGATGGGGGTAAAGGATGTTCATTCAAGGTGGGTCATTGTAAAAATTCCTACGGAACATCACAACTGGAAGTGTATTTAGAAATGTGAGACTTATTTTTATGAGAGAAAGTTGTCCAGGTGTATTGATAACTGATAATGGTACACAATTGAAGTCTCACACCATGCAAAGTTTCTTGAAGTGAAATGGTATAAAACATGTATGCACCTCTCTATGCAATCCTCAAGGAAATGGAATGGTGGAGAGCATGAGTAGAGTACTAAAGGGTACCATACAAATGGCTCTGCATACAATACAGCTGTGAATGCAGTCACTGTCGAAAACAAAGTTGACCCCTCAATGGTTAATTGAATGTAAAATGGACAAGAAAGTAAGAACAAATGTAAATGTGTGAAGGATAGATGTGGGAGACTTGGTTAAAATAACATTTGGAAAGAAGGAGAATGGGGTGAATACGTTTTGTGACTCTGTAGAAGTGAAAGAGGTGCATGGATGGCATGTGGTATTGGAAAATGGGCAAAAATGGAACAAAAGAAGGGTAGTGTTGAACTGTAAAAAAAAAAATTGTTGGAGATTAATCGGGTGAAAACGTGGGTGCAGAGATGCAAGATGGTGAGTACATGTCGATGGGAGAGAGGGTGATTGCTGGTGATGGGGGAAAAGCAGGAAGAGATATGGGTACAAGAAGGCTTTCAAATGGTCAATGGGGGAAAAGAGGTGAATATGGACCTTTGGTTAGAACTTTGGGTAGGCATTATCATTCACATCGCTTGCCTAACAAATTTGCTGATTATGTAATGAAACAGTTGTGTGATTTTTTCCAATTTAAATGAACATTTACAGGAATTTAATGTGTTGACAGTACTGCATGGCATATAATTCACCTTGTAATCTTTAATTGTTTTGGGTGTTACACAGTTATTGCTTTTGTTTCACTGCATTATTTTTCTCTTTCTGGGTTACTTTCATCTTTTGTTTATATAGTAAGGTGATAAGTTGTGACTTATAGATATGTTATTGCTGTCACACCGCTCCTAATGACTGTCTCGTGGTGCTGCTGTCATAGGACACATCGAATGTGAAGCTCAGCATTCAATGTGAGCTTAAGACGACCGCGGCAGGAGACGGGTGACGGACCTAGCAGGCGAGTGAACCTCTTTGTTATGTTAGGGGAAAAAAACTACTATTCATCCTCGGAGTACGCATTTTGATCGTTATACAGTTTTTGCTGTTACATAGCTTAATGGTACTGAATTTGCTGCCCACCTAGGGATGAAGAATTGAGCCATTTGAGGTTCGAATTTGGCACCAGAAGTCAGCATTAACTACTGAGTTCGAAAAGCCGCATTGTCTATTTCCAATATTGCCATTTTTGGCCAAACTGCTTCTTACAACAAGGCGGAGAGTAGATAGATGGAACATGGTATCTCAGTGAATAGTTAAAGAGGATGCTGGTAAAATAGGGCATTTTGTTGCCATTGGAAGGTTGGACCTTGGCTGTGACCAATAGATGGTTAATTATGTTTGGAGACCATCTACAATATATACTTGAAAAACCTTTGATACTCAGAGCTCCAACAGGGCAAACTGGGAATACTAGAAAAGTTTGTGGTGCCTGGGATAAAAACCTTGTTGACCCCACATATCAGTATCTGTCACTTTCTAGTGGTTTAAGCCATGTTAGTTGCCTTAAATAATCAGGGAGGGTTCTGCTTGAATATCTATAAATAGATGCTTCAGCACAAAAGTGGGACCCTGAAAAAGCATGGGGCTCGGGGAACATTGCCCGTTTTCACTCAACATTCTGACAATCCTTCTTAAAGGGATTTTAAATATGCACCAGCACAAAATCTGTGACGGGGACTTGAATGCTCTCACACAGGTGAATGCGGTTTTCAGACACCCCTCAATAGTGAAGACCACCTGTAGTATACCGTCACAGAGGGTGGTTAAACCTTCACAGAATGGTGATTAAAACCTCTGTTTTGGGACAGGATGCCGAAGGACACTGAGGCCGAGTAAATATGTGCACTCCAGAGAGGGGGTCCACAGCGGTTAACAATGCCACTCACGCTATGCTTTAATTTAAGGAAATTTACAGGCATCCTTCATCCGATCATGGAAAGACAGAAGCTAAGTGGGAAACTGATTTGACCCAGACCCCACCAGAATCCAAGGAGAATCTGTGTGGCATCTCTATACTTACAGAGGTCATAGAGGGCTATGTGTGACATTTTCATAATTTCAATGTAATTATGAGTGACATTCAACGACTATGAGTCAAACGTTCTCAATAGCAAAATCAAGCAATGAAGACGAGGGAAACATAAATATCATAAATTACACCTATTTGAGCAATGAGAAACTACAAGATCATCTTAAAACTGCTGCAAAGCACCAGAAATGGAAGGGCACTGTGAGACCTGACTGTCCTAAACAGGATGTGAGAGGTCCCTGCCCGCGTGATCTCAGTTGCTTGCTAATGAATTATCATATTCACTCAGTCTTGCTTTCAATCTGCAGCTGCCCGGTGTTCTGGGGGGGCACCAGAATATTCTACACATGGAAGCTTCTTGCACTCAACTCTCGAAGAAAAGCTAAGTAGTGTCCTGATTAAATGCACCCCCAGCAGCCCTGATTGAATGCACCCCCAGCAGTGTCAGCATCCAGTGCTGTGCTGTCAACAAAGTCAGTGAGGCCAGCACGAGGCTGTGCCCAGTGTGCCGATCACGCATGAGCCAGGCTTTTGTGTTCACTCTTTAGATAAAAAAAAATCATTACATCTAAGATTATTGAGGCTCCGCTGACCTCGTGGCACCAGAGTCTTCCGGGGCCAGGCTTTGCGGGAGAGTAGCGCGCTCTACAAGTACGCTCTACAAATGCTTGATTGATTGATTAATTGTTTCTGTGCCAGCTATTCCACACGAATGTGGCTGACAAGTTGCTCTGAGCACACCCCTTTGAAGGGTGGCTAACTGTCTGGCAGCGCGGTTGCTGGCCCTTCGTATTGTCACCAGCGCTGTGTACGTGTGTCCTCATGCGTGGTACATGGCAGGACTGAGAGATGCAAATCAAAACAACAAGAATACTTTGCTTGAGTAGGTAAACAGAAACATTTCTGTCAATAGAACTCTGTTTCTGAAACTAAGATACGGTACCCTCCCCCTCAAAAAATGTATGGAAGGGTGGAATGTTAGGAGGGTAAATGATTTAAATTGCCCAGGTTGCCCATGCCTAGAAGAATCCCTTGGCCACTTTTTGTTTGCATGTAAAGCCTATAAGCAGGTTAGAGCAAAATGGTTGAAACCAGTGTGTAGGGAGTTGGGAGTTAGGGACCATAGATCAGCTCTGCGTATTATTTTAACCAATACTACCTCTATGTACATTGTTTGCGGGGTCGCTAAGTATGTGGCCAGTGCTTGGTTTATTCGGTCAAGGCTGCTATCCAATGTCTGATCAGATCCATATCAAGAATGTATTTTTAACTCTGTGTAGCCCCCTTTCTACTTCTTAAATTGTTTGTAGTGACCATTTGTAATGAAATTGTAGTAATACTTGGTAATTTGTCTTATGTATTTTTACGTCTGTACTTTTATGATATTTTTTATCGAATAAAGTATTACAACAACTAAACTAAATTTCTGTCTAATTAAAAAAAGTTCTCATATAGATAAAAAAACATCCTCAAAGTTCCAGAGGTTTGGGGCTGTTGTAAAAGCAGTGGCTGGTACATAGTACTGAAGACTTCTTGATGTTCCAACAAGAACATGTAGGACAGACACTGTCACCTTCTCATTCCTCACTGCTTGTCTAGAGCCAACCTGAATAGGGTCTTAAACACTGCAGGGACAGGCACAGCTTGCATGTGTGCCATGTCTTCCATTTCCAATAATTTGTAAGTGATGGGAATAGGTGGACAGATCAATGGTCTAAGTGGATAGCTTTTTAGCAAAGGATGTTCCAAGTGTTAGTTTCAAATTCTGAGAAATTAGAATGAGGCTAGGTTAATAATTAATCATGTGGTGCACATTAATAATGTTCCTTACATGATCTACTGAACATGAAGGCAGTAGAACCCACGACAGCCACTAGTGGGAAAAAGTTTGTGAAAATCTGCCAGAATTTGAAATTGAGAAAATGAACGTTTTGTCAGTCTGGCACCAAAAAATGCAGGCCAACAAGAGGTAAGAATTAGAACTTCTTTGTTATCACCACATATTCTTTCAGACTTATAGGTGAAACATTGGGACAAATCCATGCACAAGGGGAATGAAGCGTTTAGTAGCACAGGTGCTTTGCACACAATTAATCTAGCTGCAACTCATATACATAGTCAAAGCATATCTGGGAAATCTATCAGAGTTCCAGCCATGATGAGTCTGCACTTCACATCTCTGACTTTGAAGTGTTTTAGGAAAATTACTACTTGAAAAAACTGCAATTTATTACAGTAGTGTGCGTTGTCTTCAAGATTGCTATCTTGTATGCTGGGAGTCAACAAGCATGACTGTCATTTCGTTGGTCAACTCACTGCAGGAGAGCACAATTTACCTTGGTTCTTCTTCAGGTACAGTGTAAGACATTGGGCAACTGGATGAGGGGGGTGAAACCCTACTCAAGCATCAACCACACTTCTTGTCAGGGTGAGGCACAAGCAAACCCCAAATTAACATGTGCTCACCCTCTGGTAGCTTGGCACAGAGCAGTCAGGGATAGCTTAGAGGCAATGTGTAACATATTTAGGCAACACTTCAAACAGTAACACAGTGAAAGCACACCACTAAAGGATCCCAAACTAGAAACATAGAGTTTATTTTAACAAATACAACAAGACCAAAACAACAAAAGTCCAATCAGTAGATCCAGAGATGCAATTTTAAAGATTTAAGTGAAAATACTGCCAAAAAGCCAATGTGCCACTCGCAGCTATCTCGTGTCATGCTAGACCAGGAGAACGTCACAAGTTCAGGCTGATCTCGATGGAGCACAGGGTAGTTCCACTGAAAGGTTACAATCTCAGTCCAGGGTAAAGAGGCCTGTTCCCGGTGGAGGGGGACTGCGAGGAGCAGGGAAGCATTGCTGACAGTAGTCAATGTATCACGAAAAGCATGGCTGGCATGGTGGACGGGCGTTGCTGCAGTACGAACATCCTGTTGTCATCATGAACGATCAGTCCGGCGCTCTCTGTGAGTGGTCGATGCTGTAATGTGAAGGGTCAGGCTGACAGAACTTTGCATTGGTGGGTTGTGTGAGTGACAAGGTTTTGGCGCCAAGGAAACTTTATTTCAGCCAAATAAACTTTATTTCAGCCTATCTGAGCCCACAGCAAGGGTCCTGGACCTAAGGGGCACTATTTGAAACCATTTTTAGGAGGGCAGCCAAAACCTGGCTTTTTAACCAGGAGTAGCCCTGTGGACTCTCTGTGTAACGCAGGATGCCTGGCGCACCACCAGTTACTATAGCGCCGGGACACCTCTAGGGAGGTAGCTGTCACGCTCTACAAATGACAGTATTATTATTATTATTTGGGGGTCAGGGAGTTGCTCCAGCTGGACCCTGGTGCAGGTTGAGGTGGTCGTGAGGTAGTTATGTGCCTGTGGCTCCGAACAGGAGGACAGCAGACTAGCCCTTGGAGTCACTACAGGAGTCCTTGGGTTCAGTTGCAGGTCCAAATCCCTCTAACTCAGGCAGGCGGGTACAAGGGCAGAAATCCAGCAATTCAGCAGTCCAGCAAGGCAGTAGTCCAGAAGGGCAGCAGTCCAGTGGAGTGGCAGTCCTATCAGGAGTACAGCAGTCCTTCTTTCTTGCAGACTTTCCACAGGTCCATAAGTGTACTGAAGAGTTTGTGTCTGAGGTCCAATATTTATACCTGGTTCTTTCTTTGAAGTGGAGAAGCTTCTATAGGTTTCCCTCTCAAGTCCACAGGCTTTCTGCTTTCTCTGTCCTGGCTCCATGCTAACGGCAGGGAGTTTGCAGCCATTTGTGTGGAGGCCAGTCACAGCCTATTCCAGTGTAAGTAGGGCCACCATCCCATCCTGCCAGTGATGGTCCATCAGGCAGACCTAAGCTTTCTATTGTGTGTGGCTGTCTAGGAGGAATACACAAAGCCCAACTGTAAGCTACACTCAGTAATGTGACCTGGAGACAGGCCTCAGGCACTAAATGACTAAAAGAAGAAAATGGCAACTTTGCAACAGTGGCATTTTCAAAATTGTAAATTAAAAGTTGACTTTACTGTAAAAGAGGATTTTTCATTACAATGCCAAAGACACCAAACAGGAATTGGTTACCTGGTCCCATTTGGAATTTACAGCTTATTAAATGTAATAAAGTAACTTCAATGTTATCCTATGGGAGAGGCAAGCTTTGCAGTAGTAAAAACATAATTTACGATGTTTGCACTACCAGGACATGAAAAAATCAAAACTACATTTCCTACATTTTATTTACATTGCACCTTGCCCTGTGGGTTATTAGGGCCTACCCTAGGGGTGTCTTATATGTATTAAAAAGGAAGGGATGGGCCTGATCAAAGGTTTATTTTGCCAAATTGTCAGTTTAAAAGTACACACAAGCTCCAATGGCAGACCTGAGATGTGCTTGAAGGGCTACTTAAGTGGGTGGCACAATCAGTGCTGCAGGCTCACTAGCAGTAGCATTTCATTTACAGGCCTTGGGTATCAGTAGTACCGCCTCACTAGGGACGTACAAGTAAATTAAATTGGCCAATTGGGGGTAAGCCAATTCTACCATGTTTTAATGAGAGAGCACAAGCCCTTAGCACTGGTTAGCAGTAGTAACATGCAGAGTCTTAATGCAAAAAACCCAACGGGTAAGGAAAACAGGAGGGGGAAGGCAAAACCTTTGGGGATGCCTCTGCAAAAAGGACCAAGTCAACAACATCCAATTTGGGATCAAGAGACGATATGTAGTGAGGGTCTTCGAGGATTGATTTTGGAAGGCGGGGACTTCTATCAAAAAGTTGCATCTCTCATCCTCTGTATATAATTGCATTGATGACACTGGGACTTTAAATATAACGGATGGGGCTTCCTCCCCTTCTTGTCAGATATCCCACTGCACCACAATTTAAATAACCTGTAAGTAAAAAATATGTCTTTAACAAAGAAATGGCCCTTCAGCATTTGGCTCTATATGGATAACAATGTGTATGTGTCTTTAAAAAATGTTTGTAATATGTTTGCTAAAGTTTTATGCTCATCAGCAAGATTTGCAGTTAAATGGTTGATTTGAGATGCATTTTTATTGGATATGTGTACATACAAGTCTTAATCAACAATGGCAATTAGGGGTAGAAGTGGTAGCTTGCTAACCCTGGCTTGTGCCTTAATACAAGTTGAACTATAATGCTACCCTTGATTTCAGCGATAATGAATACAGCAACCGAAAGTAATAAAAAAGAGCTCTTAACCCCTTCCATGCTGATGACGGCCCCCGTCCATCATGCAACACGGTGGGCCTGTGCTGATGACAGCTGGGGGCCGTCATGATCCCGTCCACTCTTTAGAAGTGCCGCACAGGCGCAGAATCGCGGCCGCGCCCAAGGGGTTAAAGCCCTGCTTACTTTCCGGAGTTGCCACGCATTGGCTTTATCCTACCCAATTAGACGCAAAAAGCGGCCTTGTAAGGTGCTAAGCTTAGCACATGGTGTCAACCCTGTGAATGTTACTGAGCGGTGAAGTGTGCGTGATGTCACTTCCGCTTCCCCTAGCATTTTGGTGAACGAAGTTCACGTTTCTCAATATCTTTTCTAAGCCTTAAAATAGTGTGGAGAGGGGGTTGTTGAGATGCATAGCTCCATATGATGTGGCACTTTTAATCACAATAAAATATGAATAGCGTTCCAGGGCATGCATCTCTGAACCAACTTGAAAAAAAACATACCACTTCAGAGAGAGCATTTTAACTGAACTGGTGCACGTGTTTCCATGCCAACTAATGGAGTGATTGGTGAACCACATTCGACCCAGTTTATACTTTCCCACTCCTCGGAGTACGCATGGGCATGGTGCGCGGTGTAATCAGGCCACAGAAGGCTACATAATTAAAATAAAATGTTGAAGCAGCAGCTTTCTGTGGAAACATCCAGAACCATACACGCAGCAGATGTTTGGAGGGACAGGATTATGATTAAGCCAGTCAGTCACACACACACAAAATGAGAAACGAACAAGAGATAGCTTAAATACAAAACAGGTATAGCCATCCTAGACCATAGGAAAATGCTATTTACCCTAGGTTCCCTTTGTATGTAGCTAATCACAGGTCCGCAACCCCATGTTGAAATGGCTTTCTCTCTTTGGATATTGGTGGAACTGACACCCAGGCCCGGCTCTAGGATTGTGCGACCAGTGCAGACCTGGAGGGGGCACCATCTTTAGAAATAACACAGGTTTAAAGAGCGCCCGTTGCAGAGTTACTTGTGTGAGGACAGTTTTCAGGCAACAATAAAAATGTCAAGTTTTAATATTCCTGCTGGAGAGAGAGATCAGATTTTTGTCTAGCTGCAGTTTTGACTCATAATAAAGTAGCACAGAGGGCTAATATGTCTGCTGAAGGAACATGTACAAATCAAACCACCAAACTGTATTTTATGTGGATAGCTCAGTAGGTTACTGCTTTTGTCACAGAAATCCTTTTGTTACTTGCAGTTCAGAAGTTACAATCTTGGTATAGCGCCGTGAGCTATGAACTGTCATCAAAGAGCTGCATGCAGACTGCATGGTATAAGTTAGAACGTCATGCCCCCCCTAGTCTTTCAATATCTTAATCCTGCTAAATATGTTTCCTTTGGGTAGAAGGACATTTTTATCAGAAGCCAAACTCAACCAGTGGTGAGTTTTAAATCCTGATTTTGTGCTTCTCAAGGCCAAGCACTCTTAAAATATACTGTGTACTACTATAGGTGACATATGACTCCTACACCTTGTAATCCTTGTTGTCTTAAGTAATATTTCCTATTAGACTGATCTACACATATATGATTCACTGGCTCTGTATAATGTCTGTGGGATGTAAAGTGCCCTGACGCCGTACACTGGCATGAATAGCACTATAAAGCAAATGAAATGCATGTGAGAGAGGGGCTATGACGAGATGAGGGGCACTGGTGGAGTGTGGTAGTGAGGGAATTCGTGGAGGAGGTTTTAAGAGTGGCGTCAACAAAGACTAGGTCCTGCTGACACTTCCATACAGTTATAGCGCTGCACAGTGATGATGCCAAATTACAGAAAAAAGCCCCTAAAATGAGCCTTTTTTTAAATGAACAGTGAGTGCCCCAGCGGGTAAAATGTCATTTTGCTTGGAACGCTGAAAATCCTTGCATCCTTTCTGGCTCAGGTACAATGGACAGCGCTTCGAGAAAGAGCATTATATAACTGTGCTACTTAGTGCCACCCAAAATGCCATCTTATTTATAACAAAGAAGTGCTTGGCTCGACCTCCTTCACTGTGCCACATCAGAGGATGCTCCATCTAAGCTAATTGGGTCTCTTGGTACTACGTGCTTTTTGACTCTGGTCAGATTCCTTTCCAGGAAGCAGGAATCTGGGAGACTCAGGTGTTCTGTGGACTCTCCTGGGCCTCTGAGCTTACCTTTTAAAAGCCAAGTGTGTGAGTCTGCCTAATGGTTCTGTGCAATGCACGCCTGTGGGACCTATATGAAATTTCATCCCCTCAAGTCTTCGAGATTCTATAAATGTATACAATCGATGCAGCTCAAGAGCCTTTTCAATGACTAGAGAAACCTCTTAGAACAAGTCTTCATAAACACAGTACTGCACCTATATTTCATCACAATTCCCTTCTTTATTAAACAGGACTTTCTTTTTTTACAATTTCGAGAGCTGTTACTTTCTAGAGGGAATATACCTACGAGGGAATAGCCAATAATTTTCAATTCGCCTCTGATTAATAAAACATTACATTTATTTATGTTGAAATGAGACTTGCACTTTGGAGAACAATGTAACTGATATATGTAACTTACATGAAATTTACATACATGCACACACACACACACACACATATACACACAAGCACACACACAGTCAATCTCTCTCTTTCTCTCGTTCTCCTCTTAAATACCAACTAACCTGGGGCAGATTTACAAGCCCCTTGCGCCGCCTGTGCATCAGGTTGCGTGACGCACTGGCGGCGCAACCTGCAGGGTGATATTTACAAGCACACGTGAAGCCAACCTGAGTGACTTTACAAGTGCTTGTTAATATCCCCCCTTTTCACACAACACTTTCGTATTAGGGGTGTGACATGGATGTTGCTGTGGGTGTTCCCATGCTACAACAATGTCCACTGATGCATTTCCAGATTTATGAGCAATCGTAAATCTGGAAATACGTCAGAATGCTGCGTCGCCCTAGGGGTGGCGCAGTGAGGTGCAACGAGGAGAAATGTTTTCATTCCTCCTCTTTTTTTCTCTTTCAATGTGTGCTGCATTCTACAGCACGCATTGGAAGAGGAAATCACCTCAATTGATTGTTTTGGTGCAGGAAGGTGCAGCTGGGCAAAAATCCTAACATCGTATGCCAACGTGCAGACAAGGGAGGAGCTCTAGTAGTGATGAACTCTACGTTCTACAATTCCCAAGAACAATTACATGTACGTGATGAAGAAACTTACATGGCATTGGGCCACAATCCAACTTCGAGATTCCAAGAACAGTTACAACAAATCTTACAGAAAGCCCATGAGGAAGGAACCATAATGGGAAAAAAACAAAAAATATCTTACACAAGACAACCCTAAAACACCAATCATCTATATGCTTCCCAAGATGCATAAGCACGCTACCAACCCACCCTTTCGACCCATTGTTTCGACTAAAGTGAGTATACACGAGCCAATCGGCAAATTTTTGGATACACATTTACAAAGATTTGCAACCAAGATGAACACGTACATTAAATATACGACAGACTTCATTAAGAAAATGTCAACTATTCACCTACAAGAAGTACAAGAGATTTGGATGTGTACCATTGACGTTAAGTCCCTCTACACTTCGATACCGCACAACCTGGGCTTAGAAGCAATAGAGGAGATCCTCTTGTCTTCAGACCTTGAACAAAAATTTCAAATATTCCTCATGGAATTACTAACATTCACTCTTTACCAGAGCTACTTTACATGGGAGAACGAGCATTATTTACAACTCACAGGAACATCCATGGGCAATTGTGCCGCCCAAGTATACGCTAATAGCTTTATGAACATTTTCGAAAACAAGTACATCCTCAATCAAGAATCCTGGAAGAAAAATGCACTATTATTCATGAGATTCATCGATGACATCTTTGTACTATGGCAAGGTACTTTTCAAGAGTTACAAACAGCACTCAATCAACTTAACTCAATTAATGAACGGATTCAATTCACTTACACCACTGACAATAAGTCCATTGCATATTTGGATGTTCTACTAATGCGCAAAGGTGACAGGATAGAAACTACCTTGTACAAAAAATCAACAGATCGGAATAACCTACTTCATTACAGGAGTTTCCACCAAACACCACTCAAAAAAAATCTTCCTACATCTCAGCTATACAGAGTAAAGAGAATAGTATCTGAGGAACAAGAATTACAGATTTAAATGAAAAATATGATATCGAGGTTTGAAAACAGAGGGTACCCTAAACCAATTTTGGATAAAGCCTTACAAAAGTGTACATCAAAAACCAGAACTGATCTCCAGAAACCATCGGAAAAAAGTAAATCATTAAAGACTGTGATCATATCAAAATTCTCCACTCATAGTCATCAATACAAGAAAATTATAAAAAATCATTGGCCACTCCTCACGAACGAACCGGATTTCCAAACTATTGTAGCCCAGCAACCCACATTTGGCTACATACGCAGTAAAAACATACAGGACATATTGAAGAATACTGAAGACACAGGGACAGAGAACTATAAAGGCACGGTGCCGTGCTTCAACTGTAGTTGTTGTAACAACATAATCAAGGGCAACACCATGACACACCCTATGAAAGGAACAACTATAAAATTAAAAACCTCAGCCACTTGTGATTCACAAAATGTGATATACTATTTGAAATGTCCATGCGGACTGATATATGTGGGCAAAACCATCAGGAAAATCAAGATTCGTGTATCAGAACACAAGAGCAATATCAGACTGAACAATATTCGATCTACAGTTGCCACACATTTTAATGAAAGACACCACAACATAAGTCAATTGAAATAAGCTATACTTGAAACCATCACGAAAATTCCAGGTAGAGACATAAACAGAACCCTACTACAGAGAGAAAATCATTGGATATATTTTCTCAATTCACTGAAACCGAACGGACTCAATGACAGATTGGAATTCGCGTGCCATCTTTAAAATAATTTCTTGTAACTCTGTTATCCATAACACAGTTTTCATTTCATCGTTTTTTCACTCAATATTTATGGTTTAGACACTATTCAGAATGTTCAGATTTATTATCATTGAACACATTTAATCTGGGATATTTAGACTTCTTTTACTGTACTTAGAGAATGATTTCTTTATTTAATCATAATACTTAATAACACCATCCTATTTACCTTTCCAAGATGGCCCCCATACTAACCCCCGGTTAATCACTAGTCCTATTTTGATCTCCAAACATACTAAGTGGAGTGAAAACCGGGTCATTTTCAATTCCGGCTTGACCGCGGAAGATATTTCCACACTAAATAGTTCACCCATACGACGGCAGGTAAGAGGCATTTAGCTCTCACGTTCGGATAAAACTTCGAACCTATCGCGTTACAAGAAGTTTATTTCGAACCTTTTTTGCACATTTTTTTTCAGCACATATATTGGTTAACAATGCTCGTTTCACTTTTTCAATATTAACAACCACTTTTAACTTATAGACACACCTCGGATTATTCACTAACTACCCAGAGTAATTATTCAGAATTTTTTAACATCCTGCCACTCATCATTATTGAGTCCTTCTCACCATCGTTGAATATAGCAGCGAACTAATCTCACCTCTTTTTACCGATATTTTCGATAGTCAGATGATATAGTCATGCTTTAACATTGTATACCTACGTGTAAGTAGGATGTTATCCTCAAAATGAGTTCATTTATTCTTTTGTTTAGATTTCCCCTGATGAAGTGCACTTAGTGCACGAAATGCATTGGGAATGCCTTTTTAAAAATGAAAGTTGAAAAATGTAAAGATTAACTCACCTTACAACAAAAGGAAATAAGAAGAAGTCAATGAATACAATTTTCTTCTAAATAAATAAAAATAAGCAATCTAACACAAGATTCCTATTGGATTATTTTTCTTAAGATTCGAACGCTACATAGCGGATTGAGAGCTGTGCCTAGAGGGTTATCCCCTAACCAGAAGATACTTTAATTACTTGAGTTCACAACACTCTAAGAGGTAGAGAGTGATACCTTGGGAGCACGCCACAAAAACTCAACTACTCGCACTGAAGCCTGTGCGCCAACCTCATAACTTTATCAAAAACAATCTCCTCACGATGCAGTCATCCTTGCACCATGGTGCAAGGGTGCCTGCGCCGGTGCATGGCAGCAGTTTGTGCACCAGCGCAGGGGGAAGCACAGAGATGCGACATATTATTGTAAATATGTTGCATCCCTGTGCTTCAGAACTAACGCAGCACGGCGCAGCAAATGACTTGCAGCACCACCGTGCGTTAGTCTCCTATACATCTGCCCCCAAAGTGTTTGGCAAATGTTGATAACATAATACATTCTATAGGCTGTTCCCTGCTTGACAGGTTTTCTTACCATGAGTATATAGACAAAAGCAAAAGGAAAGCAACTACCAGTGTTTAATTTGTCAAAAATAAGTGTCAGAGCTCTGGTCAGCAGGCCACTTCTGCTCACACTGCCCATTGCTGCTGTCAATTACAGTAACATAGAACAACGGCTCCTGTGGTATAGTACTATATAATATATATTCAATGTATAGCTTAATAGCAGATTATAAAGACACAAAAGGGCTAGCAGGGATGTCAAAAAGAAATACACCAACAATTTGGGAGAAATCTCAATAATGTTTATATACTTCAAAACATTAGTTGCATAATTATGCAATTGTATTCAGTTTGTCACATGGTCATGTGAACACAAAAAACAGGGGGGTGCACAGTGTCCCAAGTGTACATGTGAAACCAAAAAATAACTATACAAACGACATAAAATAAATACAGGCACAATGGTTTCTCATAGAATGACCAAAAAGAAGGAAAATGACCAAGGTATTGATAAATAGTTATTTTAGTGTCTATACATAATCCTAGGCATTAATTGTTGGTTCAATTCCTTGTGGCGTCGACGGCATTTCGACCCTCAGGGATACGGGTCTCATCAGGACAGGGCATTGAGGGACATCTACAATTAAAAAGGACGGAGTGGGAGTGAGTATGGTATGTGACATTTTAAATATACTATGTATATGGACAAGGGACCAAGGTACCTGAGTAATAACTTGTTCTCACCCATGCATGGTAAAGAATTGAAATTGACTTACAAGTAGCCCAGCCGGGTACTGTTGTCATATGTAGAAAAAATTGAAAAGTAAGTTAGGGAACAACAGATTTGCTCATTTTCACACTGGCACTTTGTGTACAAAAAATAGGATATGGGCAGGTAAAGTACTCACCACTGTAGTGGTCAGAGACTCAAAGATGTAATGCTCACACGTGGTAGTGTTTTCAATATATACAGGACGAAGCCTGTAGAGGACACAAATCAAGAGGATACGCCGTTAATAATTGCATCCATGCACATCTGGTGTCTGGAGCTAATATAATGATAAGGTTTACCTTGAAACATGGGAGTGGCGCCTAATAGCGCACGATACACCCACGTCGTAGTCTGGCTTTACAGGGATGAATTCGATATTATTTACAGGACGATGCCTGTGAAAGAAAGAGTAAGGGAAACGTGTTGTTAATGATTTAACCGCATGCACGTTTTAAGCTATGTCAACAAATAGCTTTGGTGTGGAAGTTTACCTGAAAAAAATGTGTGCCGCTTGATAACGTTCCGCAGTGACTCTCAGCCGGTTTGTTTGGAGGAGTCTGCCTGCCCTTCCGGTTAAAAACATTGGCAGACCCGACGGGGAGAGTTACGGGAACTCGATCCTCTTAAGGACCACCAATGGATTGCCGAGTGAGTGAGCGCGAGTTAATTCTGTTGCCGGCTCTTGGAAAAAAAGTGAGGTAGTACAAAGCCACAAGGAAACATATTAGAAACACATATTGGTGATCGAATGACAATATGAAATTACCACATTCCTAAATTTTTAAGAAAAGTTATACAAATTTCGAATATCTTGAAAGCTCCATATTTACATTCTATTTACAATTCTGCTATTCATAATATATGAAAAGACAATGGTAATACACAGTTATGCATTAAATTTGAAATGATTCAAACAGAAACATCAATTTTAGGCACATATATTCAATTGCCTCATTATCCTACATATCTATGGCAATTGTGAATATACCTCTATACTGATGTTTAGCAGCAGCACATTAGTCTAGGACCCATGTCGGGGAGGCTAATTTGTAATATTGGACACATATCCTCTCCATTCATCAGCAGAATTTAACCCATGGCTAATGGAGTCAAGTCTCTCGATCCAATGGCATTCCCTACGTTGTAGAATCTGGGAGATGTCACCTCCTCTATCAGGTATGGTTATGTTGTCAATAACCTGCCATTTTATTTGGTCCGCAGTATGGTTGTGGTCTTTATAATGTGCCACTAGTGGTGCTGTCAAGACTAGTTTTCTGATCCGGCTACGATGTTGGCCTATCCTCGCTTTAATGGGCTGTTGCGTCTGACCAATGTAGGGCAGCCCGCAGGGACACCATATGCAATACACAACATTGCGTGTGTTGCAATTTGAAAATGCTCTCAGTGTATGTGGGATTTCCCCATGCTGGATCGTGGTAGTCTTAGACGTAAAGGGGCAGGCCACACAATTGCCACATGGGTGGTGACCCACTACAGGTGACAGGCGCCATACCGACTCCAATGTCACTGTTGCATCTCTTGTCTTTTTATTCGAGGAATTCACCAAATGGTCTTTCAGATTCTTGGCTCTTTTGTAAGCAAACAATGGGACCTCAAATGATGAATCAATACTCTTAATGATGTGCCAGTTTCTGATTATTAGACTGCGGATCTTGTTCGTATGTGTACCGAAAGTGGTAACACATACAATTTCTGCATCTCTTTTTTCGGTCGTGTCACTAAAAGTTCTTCACGCGGACAATACCACGCGCGTTTTAGTGATCTCTTTACCAATTTATTAGGGTAGCCTCTACTAAGTAGCTTTGATTTCAAAATTCCTGCTTCCCTCATATAGTCATCCCTACGGGCACAGTTGCGACGGATGCGCAAAAACTGCCCGAAGGGAAGGCCATCTTTCAGAGCTCTTGGATGGTGACTTTTATACGAAAGTAATGTATTTCTTTCTGTGTCCTTTCTGTTTAACGAGGTGATCAACTTATCACCCTCGTTCATGATGTTAAGATCCAGAAAGGCAATGGTGTCTTTTTGAATTGTGGATGTAAATGTAAGATGTTGTTGAATACCATTTAGATATAACACAAAAGCATTGAAATTTTCACTGGTGCCACTCCAAACTAAAAAAATATCATCGATATATCGATACCAACATTTAATGTTGGTACGATACGGATTCGAATCATTAATGGCAAAGGTTCGTTCAACCTGGTCCATATAAATATTCGCCAGGTTGGGAGCAAAAATTGCTCCCATGCTCGTCCCGCAGCATTGTTGATAATATACACCATTGTGCACAAAATAGTTCTTTTGGAGGGCAACACATAGTAGAGAGATTATAAATGAGGTAGGAACAGTCATGGGCCTAACTCTAGTATCAAGGAGATATTCAATACTTTTGATACTGTCATCCTTTGGGATGTTTGTATATAATGCTGAAATATCTAGAGTAGCCAACCAGTCAGTATCCTCATTAAATGACACAGTGTCAACCAAATTTATCATATGCATAGTGTCTCGAACATAACTAGGTTGACTCGGTACATATTCACGAATGAAAAAATTAGCATTACATCTTTGAGTCTCTGACCACTACAGTGGTGAGTACTTTACCTGCCCATATCCTATTTTTTTAACACAAAGTGCCAGTGTGAAAATGAGCAAATCTGTTGTTCCCTAACTTACTTTTCATTTTTTTTCTACATATGACAACAGTACCCGGCTGGGCTACCTGTAAGTCAATTTCAATTCTTTACCATGCATGGGTGAGAACAAGTTATTACTCAGGTACCTTGGTCCCTTGTCCATATACATAGTATATTTAAAATGTCACATACCATACTCACTCCCACTCCATCCTTTTTAATTGTAGATGTCCCTCAATGCCCTGTCCTGATGAGACCCGTATCCCTGAGGGTCGAAACGCCGTCGACGCCACAAGGAATAGAACCAACAATTAGTGCCTAGGATTATGTATAGAAAAGGGGGTGGTGATGAACAGAGTGCCTGAATTAAGCAGACCACTCTTACCCAGTCCAAAGATCAGGGCTTGATCCATCACCGTTTTTTAGCTCACTGCACCATCCCAGCTCAGAACTTGGCTATATGCAAATTAGTCTGTTCCTGTCCCAGTGCATGATGGGAACAGGGCAAACCAAACTACCAAGCCAATTCTTGTACTGGGAAGGAAACAAGCTTCCGGGGACCAGTTTCTGCCATTTCAGGCGTCTTCGGCCCGGCTTGCTTGAATCCTGATGGTGCAATGAGCAAGGGACTCACATCTGAGTATACCCTTCCACGCTTATGGTGGACAAAATGATTCAGAAAAGGGGGTGGTGATGAACAGAGTGCCTGAATTAAGCAGACCACTCTTACCCAGTCCAAAGATCAGGGCTTGATCCATCACCGTTTTTTAGCTCACTGCACCATCCCAGCTCAGAACTTGGCTATTTGCAAATTAGTCTGTTCCTGTCCCAGTGCATGATGGGAACAGGGCAAACCAAACTACCAAGCCAATTCTTGTACTGGGAAGGAAACAAGCTTCCGGGGACCGGTTTCTGCCATTTCAGGCGTCTTCGGCCCGGCTTGCTTGAATCCTGATGGTGCAATGAGCAAGGGACTCACATCTGAGTATACCCTTCCACGCTTATGGTGGACAAAATGATTCAGAAAAGGGGGTGGTGATGAACAGAGTGCCTGAATTAAGCAGACCACTCTTACCCAGTCCAAAGATCAGGGCTTGATCCATCACCGTTTTTTAGCTCACTGCACCATCCCAGCTCAGAACTTGGCTATATGCAAATTAGTCTGTTCCTGTCCCAGTGCATGATGGGAACAGGGCAAACCAAACTACCAAGCCAATTCTTGTACTGGGAAGGAAACAAGCTTCCGGGGACCGGTTTCTGCCATTTCAGGCGTCTTCGGCCCGGCTTGCTTGAATCCTAATGGTGCAATGAGCAAGGGACTCACATCTGAGTATACCCTTCCACGCTTATGGTGGACAAAATGATTCAGAAAAGGGGGTGGTGATGAACAGAGTGCCTGAATTAAGCAGACCACTCTTACCCAGTCCAAAGATCAGGGCTTGATCCATCACCGTTTTTTAGCTCACTGCACCATCCCAGCTCAGAACTTGGCTATATGCAAATTAGTCTGTTCCTGTCCCAGTGCATGATGGGAACAGGGCAAACCAAACTACCAAGCCAATTCTTGTACTGGGAAGGAAACAAGCTTCCGGGGACCGGTTTCTGCCATTTCAGGCGTCTTCGGCCCGGCTTGCTTGAATCCTGATGGTGCAATGAGCAAGGGACTCACATCTGAGTATACCCTTCCACGCTTATGGTGGACAAAATGATTCAGAAAAGGGGGTGGTGATGAACAGAGTGCCTGAATTAAGCAGACCACTCTTACCCAGTCCAAAGATCAGGGCTTGATCCATCACCGTTTTTTAGCTCACTGCACCATCCCAGCTCAGAACTTGGCTATATGCAAATTAGTCTGTTCCTGTCGTTCCATGGAGCTGGGATGGGGCAGTGAGATAAATAACGGTGATGGATCAAGCCCTGATCTTTGGACTGGGTAAGAGTGGTCTGCTTAATTCAGACACTCTGTTCATCACCACCCCCTTTTCTGAATCGTTTTTGGCCACTATAGGTGTGGCAGGGTATACTCAGACATGAGTCCCTTTCTCACTGCTCCATCAGGATTCAGGCAAGCCGGGCCGAAGAGGCTGAAATGCCAGAAACCGGTCCCCGGTAGCTTGTCTCCTTTCTGGTGAAGAATTGGCTTGGTAGTTTGGTCTGCCCTGTTCCCATGATGCACTGGGCCAGGGACAGACTAATTTGCATATAGCCAGGTTCTGAGCTGGGATGGGGCAGTGAGATAAATAACGGTGATGGATCAAGCCCTGATCTTTGGACTGGGTAAGAGTGGTCTGCTTAATTCAGACACTCTGTTCATCACCACCCCCTTTTCTGAATCGTTTTTGGCCACTATAGGTGTGGCAGGGTATACTCAGACATGAGTCCCTTTCTCACTGCTCCATCAGGATTCAGGCAAGCCGGGCCGAAGAGGCTGAAATGCCAGAAACCGGTCCCCGGTAGCTTGTCTCCTTTCTGGTGAAGAATTGGCTTGGTAGTTTGGTCTGCCCTGTTCCCATGATGCACTGGGCCAGGGACAGACTAATTTGCATATAGCCAGGTTCTGAGCTGGGATGGGGCAGTGAGATAAATAACGGTGATGGATCAAGCCCTGATCTTTGGACTGGGTAAGAGTGGTCTGCTTAATTCAGACACTCTGTTCATCACCACCCCCTTTTCTGAATCGTTTTTGGCCACTATAGGTGTGGCAGGGTATACTCAGACATGAGTCCCTTTCTCACTGCTCCATCAGGATTCAGGCAAGCCAGGCCGAAGAGGCTGAAATGCCAGAAACCGGTCCCCGGTAGCTTGTCTCCTTTCTGGTGAAGAATTGGCTTGGTAGTTTGGTCTGCCCTGTTCCCATGATGCACTGGGCCAGGGACAGACTAATTTGCATATAGCCAGGTTCTGAGCTGGGATGGGGCAGTGAGATAAATAACGGTGATGGATCAAGCCCTGATCTTTGGACTGGGTAAGAGTGGTCTGCTTAATTCAGACACTCTGTTCATCACCACCCCCTTTTCTGAATCGTTTTTGGCCACTATAGGTGTGGCAGGGTATACTCAGACATGAGTCCCTTTCTCACTGCTCCATCAGGATTCAGGCAAGCCGGGCCGAAGAGGCTGAAATGCCAGAAACCGGTCCCCGGTAGCTTGTCTCCTTTCTGGTGAAGAATTGGCTTGGTAGTTTGGTCTGCCCTGTTCCCATGATGCACTGGGCCAGGGACAGACTAATTTGCATATAGCCAGGTTCTGAGCTGGGATGGGGCAGTGAGATAAATAACGGTGATGGATCAAGCCCTGATCTTTGGACTGGGTAAGAGTGGTCTGCTTAATTCAGACACTCTGTTCATCACCACCCCCTTTTCTGAATCGTTTTTGGCCACTATAGGTGTGGCAGGGTATACTCAGACATGAGTCCCTTTCTCACTGCTCCATCAGGATTCAGGCAAGCCGGGCTGAAGAGGCTGAAATGCCAGAAACCGGTCCCCGGTAGCTTGTCTCCTTTCTGGTGAAGAATTGGCTTGGTAGTTTGGTCTGCCCTGTTCCCATGATGCACTGGGCCAGGGACAGACTAATTTGCATATAGCCAGGTTCTGAGCTGGGATGGGGCAGTGAGATAAATAACGGTGATGGATCAAGCCCTGATCTTTGGACTGGGTAAGAGTGGTCTGCTTAATTCAGACACTCTGTTCATCACCACCCCCTTTTCTGAATCGTTTTTGGCCACTATAGGTGTGGCAGGGTATACTCAGACATGAGTCCCTTTCTCACTGCTCCATCAGGATTCAGGCAAGCCGGGCCGAAGAGGCTGAAATGCCAGAAACCGGTCCCCGGTAGCTTGTGTCCTTTCTGGTGAAGAATTGGCTTGGTAGTTTGGTCTGCCCTGTTCCCATGATGCACTGGGCCAGGGACAGACTAATTTGCATATAGCCAGGTTCTGAGCTGGGATGGGGCAGTGAGATAAATAACGGTGATGGATCAAGCCCTGATCTTTGGACTGGGTAAGAGTGGTCTGCTTAATTCAGACACTCTGTTCATCACCAACCCCTTTTCTGAATCGTTTTTGGCCACTATAGGTGTGGCAGGGTATACTCAGACATGAGTCCCTTTCTCACTGCTCCATCAGGATTCAGGCAAGCCGGGCCGAAGAGGCTGAAATGCCAGAAACCGGTCCCCGGTAGCTTGTCTCCTTTCTGGTGAAGAATTGGCTTGGTAGTTTGGTCTGCCCTGTTCCCATGATGCACTGGGCCAGGGACAGACTAATTTGCATATAGCCAGGTTCTGAGCTGGGATGGGGCAGTGAGATAAATAACGGTGATGGATCAAGCCCTGATCTTTGGACTGGGTAAGAGTGGTCTGCTTAATTCAGACACTCTGTTCATCACCACCCCCTTTTCTGAATCGTTTTTGGCCACTATAGGTGTGGCAGGGTATACTCAGACATGAGTCCCTTTCTCACTGCTCCATCAGGATTCAGGCAAGCCGGGCCGAAGAGGCTGAAATGCCAGAAACCGGTCCCCGGTAGCTTGTCTCCTTTCTGGTGAAGAATTGGCTTGGTAGTTTGGTCTGCCCTGTTCCCATGATGCACTGGGCCAGGGACAGACTAATTTGCATATAGCCAGGTTCTGAGCTGGGATGGGGCAGTGAGATAAATAACGGTGATGGATCAAGCCCTGATCTTTGGACTGGGTAAGAGTGGTCTGCTTAATTCAGACACTCTGTTCATCACCACCCCCTTTTCTGAATCGTTAGGATTATGTATAGACACTAAAATAACTATTTATCAATACCTTGTTCATTTTCCTTCTTTTTGGTCATTCTATGAGAAACCATTGTGCCTGTATTATTTTATGTCGTTTTTATAGTTATTTTTTGGTTTCACATGTACACTTGGGACACTGTGCACCCCCCTGTTTTTTGTGTTCACATGACCATGTGACAAACTGAATACAATTGCATAATTATGCAACTAATGTTTTGAAGTATATAAACATTATTGAGATTTCTCCCAAGTTGTTGGTGTATTTCTTTTTGACATCCCTGCTAGGCCTTTTGTGTCTTTATAATCTGCTATTAAGCTATGAGCCGTTGTTCTATGATATAATTTAACGCCCTGGTTCCTATGTGAGTAGGGTTCTCCTTGTTCTTTTTTGAGTCAATTACAGTAACAGCATAACTGAGTCACACTCCTACAAGTCTGACAATTCTGACAATTTCTGGACCCAATATTTAAAAGAATGGATTTGTCAGCAAGTATTAGTCATTCTTCATGTACACTGAATTAATAAACAACAGCTGCTATGCTCATCTTTGAATAAAAAAAAAAAAACAGCGCCACCATGTGGCAGACTGTCATAGTTACCAGTGCTGACAATTACGCACTAGTGCTGAGCACCGAAAACCACGGGCTCAAATTAAGCACTGTCAACTAGTACTTTGACATTCAGGTATTTAGTATTTATTACTGCCGCGATCCCAATCATATGACTGTCGATTGGTGCCCTTGTTGATAATTGTAACCTCTGTGGAAAACCTCTGTGGAAAATATGTTTGTGCAAAGGATGCAAAAATACTAGAAATTCCTAAATGAGCTCAAAGACTTCAAAAGCCCTTTTTTGTGCCATTACAATACTTGTACTTGTTGCAATGTTTTCACATTATGCACCGGACCAAAATGCGATACTTGTTAAATTTTTCAAACGAAAGTAAGAGCCCACGGTATGTGTCTTTCAAACCATCATATGTGCTATGCCCAGATGTTCTTCTTCACGAAGTGTCAAAAGAAGTGAAGGTACTAATTTTACTTTTGATTACGTGACTTCACCCATAAAAAGTAAACCTGGGTGGTAAACACCCGTAGCTCATGGAGTTCCGAAAAACTACGCAGAGCGGAGATTTTTCCTTGCTCGCGCTCACCAATGGTAAGTTGTCGAGCGCGTGTGAGGAAAATCCAGTGCTAGACCACTTCGCAGTGTGATTTCTCAACGCGGGCCGTCGCGGATGGTCTCTACCGCTCGCTCAGAATGAAGCAGGGCCCTTTTGCATTGTGCAAGGAAATGCTGTGCGTGCTGATTTTACAGCACAGTAAAAACACCTGGCAGTAAAAATCTCTGCGTAGCTTGGCGGAGTTTTTTTGTCGCTTTGCGGAGTTCTGTGACTCCGTGAACTCTGCCCAAGCTTAAAAAAATTAACAAATTCATTTTTCCAGAAAAAAGATAATAATTTATAATGTATTGAGATGTCTATTACAAAAAATTAAATTGAGTTTTAGGTGCTCAAAAATGAAAACGGAATTAATTTAAGTAAACAATGTTTCGCTTCATTTCCACAATCAAATAGCAATTCAGTAATTTCTATTAAATATGCTTCGCAATAGACTCACTTTGCAAGATGGGAAATGTGCTGTCTTCATGTTGCATACACCACTGGAACATGTGCAAACATTTCAGGAGCAATTTTTCATGTGCATTGGAACCGAGCGTTTCTTGTCATGCACAGTGATTTGTTAAACCTGATATTAAAAAAATATATATCCACCATAAAAAGGCTGGCAGGAATAAATACTCTGTGTGGTATTCAAGCCATAACAATGTGAAATGAGCCCAAATGTAATTGAGATTGAATACCCTCCTTTGTTGGCATGTGATAGTGGATGCTGCCTTGGGGCAGGTCTGCCTGTGCACCCCAATTACATTAGCTGGGCCTGTGTGATTGCTTTACACACATTCCTCAGTCCTTTTCTGATGTATGTGAGTGGGAGTGCACTGCTGTTTGTGGGGTGGTCCCAGAGCAGGCATATGTAAAGCCAAGTATACAGATGGACACCATTGAGTAAGCGCCAGGACGCCCCTTTGCTGGGGCAGCTGTGCGCTATATAAATATCGTTAACATAACATAACATAACATGGTTGAGATACAGATATGCTGTGAGTCCCATGGCCATGGCAGACTCTCACCACCAACCCATCTAGACCACCACCAATACACATCCATGCAAAAGGGAGGAGCTCCAGCTGTAATTAAAAGAAAATAAGTCTACCATCTTGACCTGCCATCTGCATATACTCAAATATGAGAAAGCTAGATGGAAGGCAGTGGTTGTTATTGTGTATATGTGCCGGTATCTGTGCAGGTGTGCCTCCAGATGTTGAGACTGCCTCTCCATTTGTCTGTACTCTTTTGTATGTCTCCGCTTCTCCATGCAGGAGCGTCCCATGCAGGTAAGAGCGGTGGGGAGGGTTGGGGTGGAGTCGACAGACGCGGATAAGGGGAAGAACGAGACGAGTTTCTCAATATATGTTTCTGGGAGAGCAACATTTTTAGGGCATTCATGCTCTGGAACGGCCCTTCCTCACCCAAGTCAGTAAATATAATCATGTGAACATCTTTGAGTGAGTAAATTATTTCACAAGCATAAAACCAAGTTTTGTGATTCCCAAAAGTGGCTTTACACTCATAAAAAATGCTATTTGCATATGTAGCTTTGTTAATTGGGCCTGGGGGTGCTGCTGGAAGTTCAACAAGTTTTATTGAAAAGACTCCAGTTTGCCTTTAGAGGCCACGCCAGAACCCACTACATTAGGATAAATAGCAGAGGGACCAATGGGGTTAAAAAACAAAATAAATTCCCTTTACTCCCAATTATTGCTACCAAAGACCACAACTGGAGGAAATAAATGAATATCACAGCCCCAATTTATCTTCGACTATTTTTTACACATCTTTTGAAACAAAAATCACGATTTAAAGGGGCCGTCTGTAAGTGTGTTATTGACTCTGCAGATTTACAAATTTTGAACTTAAACATTGTTTACTCACTGCTTTAACACATTGCTGATGATAGACCGCCTGAAAAACACAGCGTCTTCCTTGACTGGCACCACTGTAGTCTATTAAATTCTCAGGATTACTTGCTTGCTGTTAGACCTGATAATAAGGTACTGTTTGCTGGCAAGTTGTTCATTTCTGTTTTTGGATCTTTTTTCAGTAACTTCAGATGTTTGTGATAGGCTCTATGAAGAACATAAAGTACTGCTGGGAATATAATCTTTCTAAGCGCAGGGCCTGATGTACAAGGCTTTTTTGCTAACACCTGAAAATTGGATTAGTAGATAGTGGGAAAACACTTATTTCTGTCTATGGAGACTTTTCGACCAGAGGCAGTCAGGCTACTGTGCTGGGAATGGGACAGTAGCGGTCGGTGGTTGGAATAGCTGCCGGGCGGTGAAGTGGGGAGGGGGAGTGGCAGGGTGGGGGGGTAGTAATCTATTGATTACGGAGGATTACAGGTAAGTAAACATATAAATAAATAAAACAAATTTCGTAGCGTGCACTGCATCGAATTTGGGGATGAAGTACGCGCAACGAAATTAGTTTTATTTATTTATATGTTTACTTACCTGTAATCCTCCGTAATCCATAGATTACTACCCCCCACCCTGCCCCTCCCCCTCCCCACGTCACCGCCCGGCAGCTACTTCCACCACCGACCGCTACTGGAATGGGGTAGTGCCAGGGGTGGTGGCCATGAAAAATATTGTGAACACAGTCGCGAAGTTAGAGCGAGCTTTGTGGGTACAAACACTGCAAACATTTTTCATAAAGGTAGGAGTAAGTGTGTTCACGGCCGAGAAAAGGAGGGACCACCTTTTGGGAATGGTAGTAATACCCAGACAAGGCAAACATGGCAGACAATATATCAGAGGTCTTAGACGATGCAGTGGCGTTGCGAAACTTGAGGGGGCCCCCCTGCACAGTTCAAGACCCCCCATGCTCTGGACTCAGTCAGGAGCTTTAAGGCCAGGGGAACCACCACCCATGCACAGGGCCAGAAGGGGCCGAGGGGCTATTGTTACCCCACTGAGACAATATCATTTGGCAATGTTCACTGTGTTGCTGATGGTGGAGCCAGCAATACCTCAATTGTCTAACAAACATTGATACACTATCTCTAAATGAGATGGAAAGCCACAAGGACTTTGAGCGGGGCATCTTGTAGTTTTTGGGGGGATCTCTTGATACCCTCCTCCTCTAAATGAGGCCCTCAGTGTCTTTCAGAGAGTTCACATACATCTATGCACTCCTGGGCTTCAGTAGGAGCGAATGGAGTGTTTTCTGGAGTTTGTGGAAGAATTTGCCAGTGTGATTTTATTAGTTATATGTCAATAATACATTAACCGCATGCGTGCGGCGGTTATTTTTGCGCTGTGCAGCTTTTTTCTAAAAGCCGCGTTACATGACGAGCTCAGCTCGTCATCAGCGTGCGAGCGGCACAACTCATGACGAGCTGAGCTCGTCATGAGCAGGCAAGGGGTTAAAAAATATATTTTATGTAGTATAGATTGCAAGAGGCAGGGCATTCTGCAGCTTAGGAGGCAGGACAAATCGCCAGCTTCAGGTGCAAATTGTGAGGGCCAGGAATCAAGAGGAGGTAGAACTAATGGAGTCTTCTATGCCCTACATTCTAAGTCCCACTGGGAGTGCATACTGCAGACTAACCTACTTTTGCATGGTCCCCCAACAATTCCTTCAGACAGGACCTGGAGAAACGCATGCAGGGAAACACTCCAGGTCAGTTGAAATGTGTGCTCAACTGAGAACATGAAACTAGGTGCACACAGCGGCAACCGACACAAACAGAAAGTGGTGAGGCACGGAGTGAAGCCAGTGGGGCACCGCTTCTCCGCCATTGTTAAGGAGCCGCCACTGGACGTGCACACCCAATGTCGAACACTCTACGTCGAAGGCGCAAACCCCGTTGCCACTTAATCTCAGAACTATTGTGTTCCTAAGAACGACCTCATTAAAAACTCTGTCGGAGTTTCATAAGTAGACGCTTACAAATACCTTTAAAAATGTGCATTGTCTTTTGTCTTATTAAATTCTATTGTAGCCACAATGCCCTTGAAGAGGCGTGCTTGACTTGACTGCAAAGGGGCTGAGAACATTTCCCATTTCCGAGCCCTTGGTAAGCAGTCATTAATCCTACTGTCGGCTGGCCCAGCAGTGCATAATAGCCACAATTTTCCTTTTTATGTAAAAATGTAATTCTGTATAAAAAAAAAATATCTTTAAACGCCGAACATAGAAAACAATGACACCGTAATGGCCTCTAACAACTTGGATTTATTTTCTTCCATTTACAAGGACCAACCACCAGCGCATACATAATGCAATCTATCAAGGGAAACCTTTAAGTGGGGTTACTTTTGAGTCTGAGAAAATGCCAATGAGCAAAAATACACACAGCACAACAGGAGTTCTACAGCTAATTATGAGTCACATTGAATCTGAGTAGCTCTCACATTATTCTCATAAAGTTAAAAAAAAGGTCCTATACACACTTTTTTTCTGGCTTCCACTTCTTTGGCTAAAGTGTTTCTTTTTTCTATTTCGCTTCTATATTAGTATTTCTATTTTTATTTCAAAACCCATTGTGTAATTTTCTATTCCTGGTGGTACAGTAGGTGTTCAATACACCCTCCAGCTCTATTCAACATCGTGTCAAGCAATCAAAGACAAATTCTGCTCAATTATCCCATATATGTAATGAATGGCCCGAGGGACTAACGCTTTTGCAGGTTGGGAACCCTAAGATTCGGTAAATCAAACGGTTTCCAATCAGTAAAAAAAAGCTTTTATAAACATACTAAAAACATCTTAGGAGTCTGCATTGTAAAATGTGTTTAAACATGGTTACCGATTTGGATTTTAGGCGTTCCATCCAAATACCGAATCGCTTCCCTATGTATCAATGATTTGCAACCGTGAATCTGGTCACACGTGAATGAATGAATGAATATTAGTCTTATAAAGCGCAAACTTTGCCCAAAGGAGTCAAGGCGTCGGCGATAAGTTACAGACTCTGAAATTCAGGGAACACCTGCCCACTCTCAGGTTTTTCAAGCTGAATATTTGTTTTCAGCATTTCCTTTAAGGAAATCAGGATGTGTTTTTTTAAAATACATTTTAAGTTATGAAATGCAAAGACAAACATTGATTTCTGCTGTCCCCTGCAGTACACCATCCCTGTATTTTAAGCCAATCAGAAGAGGACAACTTGTGACTTGCCTAATGAATATTTATTAGGCAGGTCTTTTTGCGACCCCCTTTGAATCGTTATTTTATTAAATGGCCTATTTGAACCTATATCAGTTCGCAAATTAATTTAGTGGTCAAAAATAGTTGGTACGTTAATTGAGACTGATTTTTGCAACCTCAGTTTTAGAACACATGGGCCTTAGGGGCCGATTGCGATGGCGGGAAGTCCTCCACCGCTGGTCCGGCGGTGAGGACCACCGGACCAGTGGTGGCAGACTTCCCACCATCACCCTGAATATTCCCACCGCCAAATTTAGATGGCGGTAGGTTTGGGAAAGGTACCGCGGTGGACGGAAAGACGGTCCGCCATGGTCCCGCAAGGCGGGCCTTTTTTGCCCGCCTTGCGGGACCAGGTACAATGGGACTATGGCAGCGGTGCCGTGCAGGTAGGTATTATTAGGTGGGTAGGTGGGTATTAGGATGCCTGTCTTTTTTGGCGGCGATGCCGCCGCAAAAAGACAGGTGGTGAATGCCTTTGGGGGCCCATTGCAGGCCCCCGGGTGGGGGGGTGAGTTGCTGCACGTGGGGGTACCTATGGTACCCCCTACATATGCATGTACAAGGTGGCAGGCACCGCATGGTGCCTGTCACGTTGTACATACATATGTAATACATGTTTTTTAACATTGTGGCGGGTGATGCCAACCGCCGCAATGTTAAAATACAGGATGCGCCCGCCAGTGTGGCGGGCACATCCTAATTCATATGGCGGGACCGCCGCACCTAAGGCGGGCCGTCCCTTTTGCAGCTGCAATGGCGGTCGGACTTTGTCCGCCGGCCATCGTAATCAGCCCCTTAGCTTGGTGAAGAAATCTGTGGCTATAAAGTTGTTCACTTGGTCTCTGGGACATGTAAGCAAACTTATCCTAGACAGTAGTTTTGGTCTGTTGTTTTTGCCACTGCATCTTAAAGATATATATCATGAATTATGCCATGCAGGCTCAACTCCATGGCTTCAGGGTTTGACCTGATATTTAATAATTATTCAGATGCAAGGGAACTCAGTGTGCCAATGTGTCTGCTGTTGACACATATGCATGTTTGAGTAACTAGACTAGAATAATTTCCTGTCATAGCCTTTGGAGTCAGACTTGCATCCTAGTGTTTAGCCATTATTTCAAGGCATATGAAGGTTCAATGAGGTGGCGGTAAGGGAAGCCTGAGGGGTCATTTAGAGTTTGGTGGAGCGGGAGAACCACTGTAAATTGGCACTTCTCCTGCTCCATCAAACCCATGGGTACCCTCATTTAAAGATGGTGGAAGTATCAGATTTAATCAGCAGAGTATCAGCTGGTTACACAGGTGCAAGTCTTTGATCAGTCACCAGACCACTCTGTCATATTGATTGTCATAACACCCAATTTTGGGTAGGGTGACCATGACTTAATTACCCTGTCCAGGATTACCATGCCCAAGAAAATGAATGAAGGACTGTGATGTTATGTTAAAAATATTTATAGAGCGCACATTCACCATATGGGGTCTTGGCGCTAAGTGTACGAGGTAGTCTGCTGCCCGTTGGATGATTCATGTGCCTGAGAGAAGTTTTTAATAGTCTCCTGAAATGAGGGTAACTTGTAGAGGATCTGATGTGAAAGGAAAGTGAGTTCGAGAAATGAGGGGACAAGGCCGCAAATCAAGACCCGCCTGGTCTCTTCCGTTTCGAAGTGTGGATAACCAAAAGGTTGTGATGACCTCAGGTTCCAGGCTGGGGGTACCTCTGGATAAGAGTGGAAACAAATTCCGGCATGTGCCGTGAAGGGATTTAAAACTGAGGCATCCAATCTTAAATGCACCATATTGTGTAACAGGGAACCTGTGATGAATGAATGGAAAAATCTCTGCAGGTCACGGTCCTTAGAGTTTTGGTTTCAATCAGCAAATCACAACTTCAAGGTTTTCTTGGAATTGTGAATTTGTTGCTGGAAAACAAAATATTTTGCTTAGCCGGTGCAACAACATATGACGCCCTCTCTGATCACAGCCTTCACTTGAACCATTGTAAGAGCTGTTGAGCTGTATGCTTTAGACACTTTACCAGAATGTGGGGAGCTCTAACTATGGCAGGCTGTTTTCTGCCAGGGGAGTGGATGAATTAATGAATGAATGAGTATATGTATAAAGCGCAACATTCACTCCAAGGAGTATCTTGGCGCTAACGGAAAGGATACAAAAGGTCTGTGGTATGAAGCAGCGAGGGTCAAGTCAGAGGAGAAGCACCATCAGCTAGCCTGGTGGACTGCCTGCCTGGATCTAAATGAATGCTGTAGACATAGATCCTTGCATTTGGTGTCTATCCCAACACAATTGACCCTTTATAATCTCTTGGCTTTCCTAACTTGGACGCCCTATCTTTTCACCTCGCATACTCATATCCCATTGATATGCAATGGCGTTTAGATTTGAAATCCTATAAAGATATATTTGGTCACATATTAGTGCAGACACTTTACAAACTATGCCCTTTTGTGCAGGATATGAATACATTAACCCACTCCGAAAATAATATACTCTTTTGATAGACATATCTGTGGTATATTTCCGTAATTGTTCATGTTTCCGAACTAATTGTAAGATGACCTAGTCATATGTCTCATACTGTGAAAAAATACTTTTTGCTAACACTAAGATGGCCACCACTGATCTGTTTCCATCACAAGAATGTGCCTTATAGTTAGTCATGAGTTACTTGATCCAACATGATGTGAAGTAACCCAACGTGATGCATTGTCGCCTGATAACATACATGTAGCCAAGCCATCTGGCACTTATAAAGTAAACCTAATTGTATTCCTTTCAGAAGATTCCAAGATAAACTTCATCAGGGGTGCTATGTGAAAGACCACATGAGGCATGCTCCCTATGCTATTTCTATATTTTGTTAAATGCTGATTGTTGCCTTCCTTTTTCCCAGAGTGTTTTTTTTTAAAGTCTACCCTTACATGGTTTAACTCAGAGGACACCATTAGATCACCATTAGGTCTGAGAATTATTCTTCCAAATTTGTTAAATAATATCTACACCTCTGACTTTTTTTATATATATATATATATGGGATCTTATATACTATCTCTATCCAGTTAGTGCAACATGGCATGTATGCTACCTTTTTACTAAGTTACTCTTTCATGTGATTTTCAGAAGATGTTTTTGAGTTTCTTTCAACTCCATGTGTGTCACTGTTTCATAGCCCGTAGAGTTTGCGGTGTGAAACCAGCTTGCTTGCCTCACTGATTATTTGGCCATAGAAATGCTGCAGGTGTACATACTGAATACATGTTTCTTTTTCCTTTATTTGTGCTTTCTTTTATCTTTCACACAAAGCCTTAAAATAGGCTCAGGCAAGCTAACCATCGGTGTGTGAAACACATTTTTGCAGAACCAATACGATGTGAATTACACATAAGATACCTATTGCAATCAAAGGAAAGCCTACGTATTATTCTGCCAAACAGGAATTATGTTTTTTTCAATGGAACACATATCAATATAACAACCTTGAAAACCAGCATCTGAACTGTGGCAGCAAAAACTTTGTAGTCAGACAGATCTAATAAACAGGTGTTTCTGTTGAATGCTTTGAATGTTGTTTCTGCACAGCTGATATAGCTGTAATCCTAATAGGATCACACACAGTGAAAAAAGAAACCTCATGTACTTTGTGAAGCTAATGTTGCATGAAACAAATCAACTGACACGTGTTTCGCACACATATTGTGATTTTTCAAAGCGGGAAGTATAATCATACACCAACAGTAATGTTCTGCTGCCTGTAAAAATAAAATGTTTAATATACAGTCACCCTTTTAATGTAATTTCTATCTTCTCTGCTTCCATTCGGTTGTTTAACATAATTTTAATTACCTTTTCAATACATTATCAAATCTTAGTTCCTTTAGAAGTCAATTAGTCCAATCTCCACCTCTTATTCTATTTTTTATCATTGTGAATGGCTGGTATTCCATTGTGGGTCCTAATGAAAACATCATACACTATAAACAAGCTAATAAATGTGTGAGTTTAAATTTCTTAGTCAATTCTAGCTTCTTTAGTATGACTATCATTCAAAATAATATATACAATCTTAGTAAAAAAATAAAAGATTCAACCATGGAATGACAGCACCTATTTGCAAGAGTTCAATCATTGTGTTATTGTGGTTAGACCACTAAAGAAATTATGTATAGAGAAATGTCATGGTTGGTAACAGCAGCAAGCACTGTATTCTAGATTCTGTCAGTTTGCACATAATTGTGCTTCAAAAAGGTGTTGTGTGGTAAAAACTGACTTCTTTCAAGTACACCTCTAAATTAGCACCTCTAGACAGCCTTAGAATTCTGAAAATAAAGCAGATCTAGAAATAGAAAAACTGCCTACAGGCCATAAAGGGAAACTCATCTGTGGAGGATGAAAAATACAAGGTTCGAACACATATTTAACATCCAGTCAAAAAATAAAAAGACAAAATTCCTTTGAAGGTAGGACAGTTGTCAATGACCTGTGGATGCTGTTTGACTGTTATCTCTCGTGTCTGCCTGCAATGTGTTTCTATTGAGGAACATGATAAGCTTGCAATGTGCAGCAGGGAAGAGCTGCTGTGAGTGGAGGGCATGGGGCTGCGACACAAAGGAGAACAGCATCTTTCTCTGTGACAAGAATCTAGAGGATGAAGGAGGCATCTCAAAAGCGTGGCAGATGACTAAACAAAATTGTGAATTTTTCACATGCATTAAATTCTGTTCCCTGCTGATTTCACACAAACAGTACAAATATAGCATTTCATAAAGATTTCCCAAAAATCATATAAAAAAATCTGACATTAAATTAGCATGTATTCTAATGATGATAAGTCTGCAATTAGTAGGCATTGTCCACACATGGCTCTTGCAACAAAAGGTACTGGGGAAAGTAATTTGCTTCATAACACCCAGCCAGTAATTGAAACTGAAAATTATACTTGATAAAATTCCCCCATTGTACATTGTAAGGAGATTGCTAGTCAGCAGGGAGCGATATGGGGACATGGAGGACAAAAGTTGATTTCTTTTTCAAAGTCACAAAACTCCAAGGCAACATTAATAATAAAATAAAGCAGAGGTTATATTATGTCTTTGGAATATACTGTTACTCGCAGGGCCGGATTGGCCATAGCGGGCACCTGGGATTTCACCCGGTGAGCTGGCAGGGTGGGGGACGGTTTTGCACCCCTGGGGGGCCGTTTCTGTTAGCGGGGGCTGGTTTCTAGCATATCTGCCCCCTGTAACAAAAGCGCCCCTGTGAGAAGGGAGTGGTACTTCCTACTAGCACCTCCTTCCCGGGGGGCCTGTTGAGCTGTTTGCCAGGGTTCCCAGTCCCGGCATGGTTACTTTAGCACTCCTCCCCTATCCCTAGTTGAAATACATGATATGCTGTGCCTTTGTATGGGAGAGATTCTATGGTTGAAAAGATGAAGACAAAATGTGTAGTAAAATGCCGATTTGACGGTGTCATAGCGCATGGCTGAAAGTACGGAATAGCAATACTCTAAAACTGCTCACACTGAGTTCATCTCAGCATCTCAGCAAAGGAGACCACACTATACAACAGTACAGTAACAACGAACAACATTCACAAGTGGGCCATAAACTTGTGCATAGTTTGAGAGGCAGCTGCCATTTTAGATATTTGGGTTAACTTTCCTAATAGGCCACACCAGATTTGCTAGGCAATCATGATACAATGTTGCTGCAGACAGACCTGGGTTCTTCTCCGTTAATACTTGTTACTTTAAAAAAGGGTATATATGTATATGTGTACACTACAGAATCCTCAAGAGAATCACAGTGAAGAATGATTGCAGTTTACCCTCACTTTCTGTTTTCAGTAATCAGATTTGAAATACAAATACAAATATATGTACAGGCAGCTGACCATGCGGTCAGAGTCTGAGATGGTAATGAATGGAAAATGATATTCTGCCCTAAATTTGGGTTGTTTGAATATTAGGTCATACCTTTCGGTTTCTGTAATGCTCCTGCAGAGTATGCTATTGAAGAAGTATTGACACATTTTTGCATGTGTTCTGTTTTGTCTCAAACAGCAAATACAGTGGAGAGATACTCTAAATTTGCTAGTTCAGAGTGCATTTTGGGTAAAGAATGTCTATCAGCCCTAGAAGAGCGTCGGCGCTGTCTGGACTGAGGCATCATGTGCAGAACATACTAGAGAACAGTGCCCCGACGTCGAACTACATTTCCTAGTAGGCGATGAACTCACACATAGTTTAGAGACAGAACATATATCTTGGGAATCTGCATATTAAATCCCTCATGGGTTACAGAATATTTACTAGGCAATCATGTTACAATGTTGCTGCAGCCAGAACCTGGTTAACAGGATTTCCTTTTCTAAAAGCTGTTGCTTCCTTTGGAGATATTAGCAGAACCATAGACATACAGAGAAGCATTCTGAAAGTTGAGTTGTGTGGTGAAAATAACCTTTGCACTATTTCACACATATAAATTAACTTTTTTAAAGGTTGTAGAATTGTCACAGTGCCCTTGAGGTTTGTATTGTGATGCAACAGGAAGTATTCTTAGGTCGGGACTATGTGAATCAAATGCTTCCTGTACATAGTTTGTCCTGGCCCACATAAGGCAGAGTGCGCTTTGCGGACTTTATTAAATTATTGGAGTAGAGTACTAGTGCAATTTTATTATTAAGCACAAGTAGAGATGTCACAAATGGATGGTAATATGCAATACAAGAAATAGAGACAGGTTATTATATATTCCAAACATTTCCCCCAGCAAGACATAACGGCAGGGGAAACAACCTTCATAACGCAACTTTTACATCGCACTACCATTACAACACAGTTATTACATCGCATCATCCTTTACATCGCATGTCATTACAACGCAGGCATTACATCTCATGTCACTACAACGCATACCATTACAATGCATGTCACTACAACGCAGGCATTACATCTAAAAACATTACAACGCATACCATCACAACGCCTAGTACCCTTACACTATCCAACACTTACCCTACTGTTGCACTCACGGGAGTTAGAAAAGTAATTATTACCCCTACACTATCCAACACTTACCCTCCTGTTGCACTCACTGGAGTTAGACTAGTAATTATTACACCTACACTATTCAACATTTACCTTACATGTGATGTAATGGTATGCATTGTAGTGACATGCGATGTAAAATCATGCGATGTAAAGGATGTCGCGATGTAAAAACTGCATTGTAAGCCTCCGGGTAGTTACGCGCTATATAAGTGCAATTTTTCATTTAATTTCACTCATATTCTCTATATCAACCTTGAATGGGTGAGAGGTAGAGTTGGCCCTCTATCTGCACTATAAACTTGAGGCCTGTAGAATGCACTGCAACAGGCGCGTCAATACCCTCTTTAGCAGCTTACAAGATGACAGACACATCCCCTTTCTAAATCTACCAGACATAGTGACAAAGGGGGAGAGTGGGAAGGTTGTTGCACCAGTCTCAGCCATTTGCTGTTTATAGGCCATGCTGACTCTGGTTTATCTCTGATATATGGTTTGCTATAGAGGGATTTTTTTCTACTACTCCACACACTATAATGACTTTTTGTGTACGGATCACTCCCCTCTGCATTTTCTACTATTGATTTTTAATCTATCTCATTTGCAATTAGGTTAATTCTGGCCTGCAGCATTCAGTTTTAAATGAAGGGCCACAATGCTCAGCAGAACCTACTAGTCCAAACCATTTTCTAATTCACTTGGGGAATACATCAATGTGTCAACTCCTCTGAAGTAGATCTGAAGAAAGATGGAGGTCAAATGCAGTATATATTTTCTCAAAAGGTGATGTGGAAACTACTCTTTTTGTCAAAAGGGTTTAGCATGTTACAGGTTTATTCTCATTAAATGCTCCTGCTTTTACTTTGAAGGAAGATAAAAATCCATATTTTTTTTTATTTGAGCTTTGAAAAATGGGAAAGGTACAAGTTAGAAACTTAACAATTTATAGTGGTATCACCAGCGCCTCTGAGGAACATCCGTTACATATATATAAGGTATAGATATGTATTTAAGTGGATTCAATCCTGAGATATGTCTGAGACTCCCTGTGTATGGAGCAGGCTGGAATGTATATTTGTTGTAGGTGTTGTACATAGCAACAAGGCAGGACATAAAACAGTATCAGATGTTGGGGATCACCTGTAGGTAAGGTTATAGTGGGGTAATGAGACACAAACACACAGTTAATGTTATTGAAAAAAGAGAGCAGGGAATGGGGTCAAGCACAATTGCACCTATCCTAAGTACTGTATAGTGAATTAATTTTTTTAGGTGCCACACACCGGAGATTCACAAGCCCCTAAATCTCCCAAGACAGATGCCTTGCTCACAACTCTATAATACACAGTGGCCCAGCACACATCTAGCTAAAGATGTGCTACAATACACGTATTCATGCATAGAACTGATTGTATTTGTAAATAGTGTAAATTTATGTACAGTATTTGTAATGTAATATATATGTATATGTTATTTGTAGCCCTGAAGAAGTCCATGAAGGACGAAATGCGTTGGCTACAGTGTTTTTTTAATTGAAGAAATAAAGAACGAACTACAAACGAACTCCACTGAACTGCTGCCTCCATCATTCTGAAAATCGTCATTGTTATTTTTGTTGAAATATTGGAATGCTTTAGTGTGCTGGGCCACTGTGTATTATACACAGTTAATGTTAGATATTACAAAACAACAGATGTCAAGAAAAGCAAAATCAATTTTAATGAATGAGCGACTCAGAGCAGCCATGGCTTCAATGCAGACCTGAGTACATCACTCAGATGCACTGCAGAGTTGACATTTGCAAACCGCGTTCAACGCTGTTCCTTGAACTAATATTATTCTTATTGTTGACAACTAAATCCGATATTCTCCATCAAAGCCTTGAAAAAGCCCTGGGCCAGTAGCCATATTGGGCAAAACATGAACTGACTGCTCTAACTCATTTCAAAGTATAATGTAACCCAAGTAAATTGAATACTTTATCAATGATGCAGAGTCATTTTGCTCCAATTCTCACTTTACTTAGCACCTCTCCAGGATCAAAGGCCTACCCAGTCCCTTAGCAAATAAATGTGCATAAGGATGTTTTCTCATTAATCAGGAAGAATGCAGCATTAAATAGGAAAAGCAGCAATCTGGTCAACCTTTTGGATCAAACTTTGTGTTCCAGTCAAGCTCTGTCTACTCTGCCCATTGCGCTGTCCTGAAGTGTGGTCCCACTATTGCTCTCTGTTCTCACATGTTCGGGGCAACATACCCACAGCCAATGAAGTGCATGCTTCTAAATGTCAGCATTTGTAAAGTACACAGCTACCTCCGACGGAGGTGTCCTGGCGATGGGGGCCGTCTGGAAGATTAAACAAGCTATTGTCCAGAGTCACATGGTGCTGGGCTAACTTGCTGCCAGAGCCGGGGATCGAATCGTGAACGCTGTGGTCCGGAGTCAGGCACCCTGGCCGCTGCGCCACACTTCTTCTAGGTGGTACCTTTTGTTATGGGAAGTTGTGCTATTTTCCACACTATTTCCTACTGCGTTACTATGCTGGGTGAGGAGATGCAGTGCCTTTGCAAGGGCGTGATGAAACTGACACCACCAAGCTCCATTTCACTTACTTACGGCCTCCACTGCGCAGTCGTGTACAGCAAGATGCCCACTGCTTACCTAGTTGGCCCATGCCAAGCCATAGCGAATTTAGCATTGGGATTCGTAATAGAGGGGGAAACAGTGACATGTTTTCACTCCGCAATGTCCTTGGATGTCTTGATTGGCGCTCCATAGGCCATTGTTGGCTTTTCTGTCTGTACATGTCACCTCTTGACAGGGAGTGTTGATATTTCATCTTGAACTGGTTCACTTTCTGATTGTGTTATGTAGGAGCACAATGTTATTGCAGATAATGTTACATGTGGCTGTCTTGAGAATTCTCTGCCATTAGACAGAAGGGCATTGCATTATCACATGATGTCCAATCCCCTGTACAAGGCGACCATTTTGTCTTTGGTGAAGTAAGGCATCTTGCCACCTGTCTACTTCTTGCAGACTTCCAGATGCTGGTGGTCACTGCTTGTTGAATGGTGGTGTTCTTTTTGGCAGTCATGGCTACCCCCTTACATCTCCGAGACTAGCGTAGCGCATTGTGCCGCACTTGAATTGTCTGTGAATCCACTGGATGTCAGTGCTCAGGGAGTAAGTCCTGGCGCAGCTGCTGGCCTTTCAGATCACTGTTGGTGGACATAGGTGCTTTGCTCCAATTACCTGGTATTACCTCAACAAGCTGGATTGCAATATGGTCTGCTTTGGCTCAAGCTGGTTGGTGTGCTACAGTTCCCTTACGTTGGGTGACTGTGGATACGCTCATGGTGTATTCACTACTTATGCGGCATGCCCTTATGAATAACTCATTATTTGCAGCTTTCAGTCTTGGCAATACTAGAATAGTATGACGAAAGATGGTGGATGGGGCATCCTGGGTAAACCTTGGGCCTTGGTCCAGGATCTCTGGGGTGGCTATGGTTGAGTGCATAGAATATTCTAGTTTTCAGACTGTGGTAGAGAGGGCCTTCCTGAGGCATAGCACCTCCTAATGGCATCCAGTGGTTGAAGAGCACTTGTGCTTCAACTACTGGGTGTACTCATGCTTCAGCCACAGGAAGTGTATTTGGGCATCCAGTCAGTGTCGGCTGTTCAGGATTCGTAGTGGTGGCAAGTGAATACAAAAATAAACACAGACAAAAAAGAAATAAAAAATATAAAATTTAACTTACCTGCCCATGCGGTCGGTGCATTGCTCCTGTCCCAATCCTTGACTCTATGAAGGCTCCCAGATGCCAATCCTGACACTCCTCCCATGCTGGGAATACTAATCCCAGCATGAGAGAAGCACTAGGATTGGTGCGAGCGACCTGGTCTGTTGCTCAGACAGTGGCTGGGAGCCTGTGGCTTTTCTCCACCTGGCTGTACAACACAGCCAGGTGGAGAAATGCTGAGTGTGTATGATGGTTTGGCCGGCCTAAGACGTCTGGCCAAACCAACATGCACACTTAGTAGTGCTCATCAACCCTCCTCCCAACTGTTGTCAAAAATTGCATGGCCCCACCCCACCCTATGACTTGGCTAGCTGGCAGCCTACAGGTAAGAATAAAAATAAAAATGATAATACCATTGGTTTATTATCATTTTTATTTCATGTGTTTAAATCTACTGCCACCTAGTGGGGCGACGCTCCTCCGCCATAATGGAGGAGCCGCCCAGATCCAGTGGTTGAAGCTAAGATTTTTTATTTTCAGTGGTGCCCTTGCAGTTCAGAGATAAGTCTGACAGTTAACAAGTGCGCAATGGTTGCTCTAAGAACATACATTATGTTTTCTGGTTAGTTGTTGATTGGGTGATATTGTGTATTATGCGAACTTAACATTTTCTTGACTGCACTGCCTTATGTGGGTTACAACTCAGAGCTGCTGCAGTCTTTGACAGAGAATAGTTCCCACAGGGAGTGTTGATTTGGGTCTGGGTGGTATACTTTGTGCCAGTGTGGCAAAGCTAGAGGAGCATTCTGCTGGTGTTATTTTTGTTGGTGCTCAGTGTCCCATTTAGTTGTTGCCTTTAGTAGAGGCTCATGGAGAGAGTATGGTAATGTTTGTGGACAGTTGACCTTTTATGCCAAAGGTCATAATGGGTGTGTTGTTGGGTAATATTTTCAGAGGGATGTTTCATGAATTCATACATGCTTGTACTTTGTTGTGTTTTTGAGATCACCCTGTGTACATCACTAATAAGACCCTTTTACAAGCTGTTGCTGATTTGTTTTTGATTTTTGATTCGCGGTTCCATTTTGAAAACTCATCATGTCAAGTTCCTGATGGCAGTGGCGGTTCGCAGAGGTTACACTGCGGGGTCGGGGGTGGGTGGGGGGGGGGGTAGTGGAGTGCGACATACAACAGCAGATATTTATTTATTTATTTACGTTCACCTTTGCCGTCATATGTCGGACTCCCCTACCCCGCCACCCAGCCCCACCCCCAAATCGGCCCACCGCCCCACAGCGTTACCTTTAGCCGCCACTGTCTGAGGGTTTCTGGCACAAACTTTCCCCCAACTTCAATAGGTCTTACACATTGTTTAGTACTTCAACTTTCAATAGACTAGTTTACAGAAACCAGAGGTTTAATGCATTTCTTTAAATTATTGTAAAAGTGAGCCTCCTGTGCCACTAAAGAACAGTAATCACCTTGACATTACACTGAACAGCAAAATAATTGGTAACACTTTCACTATATACCAACTATGCAAATGTTATAAATAACTATCATGCATAAGCAATGTAAATGATGCTTTGCTTGGGTCTTTTTACATCTTAGCAACAGCTGTAAATCTGTAGAGGAATTATAACGCCCACAACAATGTCAAATTAATTTAGGAATAAACCGTGTTATTCATCTGGCCCATGCTATGCCCTGCAGTAAATCTTATTAAACACCAACATTACTTCTGGAATGATTCTGCAATAAATCAATGCTTAACAAAACACCTGTCTCCTTATGTTTCCAGCCTCTAAAAATAAAACGAAGACATTCGAGCAGGATGTGACTTATGATTGTCACCTAGAACATGATCTTGTTTCTGCCAGCAATGGTCTGTCAGTCTCAAGGTTTTTAATTCCTGCTGCTGTGTCACACAATGCACCATAAACCGAAGAGGCAGGACTACAAGATTGGTTGAATTCTGATGAATGATAGCAAAGTGGTGTTGTGCCTTGAACATATCAAGATGATTTATTGAGAATCAGGTCGGCCCAGGGACCAGTCATTTTAGAAAATGCTCTGCAATGTTCTCAGTGTAGGGTTAAATTCCTGAGATGCTGACCTTCACTTAAATGCATTTATTTGATACATTTGATAAGCTGCAGACCTAGCACCAAGGAGCAGCAGACCATTTTATTGAGAACATTTGGATGGTAGAAGGAGTAACTAAATATAAGATAGGTCAGAATAATGTGTGAGGTGTGGTCAGTGGTTGTTGGCAAACTGGGGTCTGAGGGGCAATTTCAACAGCCACCACTGACAATTTTAGGAATATTATGCCTGATTTAGACTCTGCCTGCCAAACCAACAGTCCTCCCACTCTCTTTAGTGGCTTAACCGCGGCGCGAATTCCGCCGCGGTGCGTCGGTTTAAAGGAGTGGGCGGGGCCGCATCGGCCAACGGACGTGCGCAGCACCAACAAGGTAGTGCTCATGACGGTGTTCACTAATAGGAAAATACCCAGGCAGTGACGGCTCATGCACTACGTCTACTGACCAGCCCTTTATGTGTGCAGGAAAGTGCTTCTGTACTGTGACAGTATAGCTATGTTTAGGAAACAGACTGTATTTTGGGTCATAGTTGCCAGGTTTTACTGTTTGGTGCATTAATGCAACTGTTGCATTGAGCTGTGTTTGATCCCATGGTCAAAGCTTTAAATAATGGCAAGTCCTTTTAGCTTTTCATCCTCCAGAAGTCAATAAAACAAGCATTTTATGTTGGATAATAATACATTTCTTTTATCTGCCAGTATCACCAAGAGACCCCTTTGGGTCTTATTATTGTTATTAAACATTTATACAGCGCACAGCTACCCTCAGGCATACCAGCACTAACAATCAGGCAGAGGACCAGTAGGGATTTATGGGGCTGTTTGTGGGAAGAGACAGGATACTGGCTTCAGAACGAATGTGTATAGGCAAGGAGTTCCACAGTTTTGCCACATTATATGCAAACAATCTGCCTCCCGCTCTTGTCCATCTGATTTTGAGGACAGCTAGCAAATTAAGATTAAGAGAGCGAAGCTCCCTAGCGGGCCGATAAGGAATGATGAGGGATTTGTTGATTTCCGGGTACATTCCCCATACAGTTGTATGGGCAAGACACAAGGCCTTAAATGTTGTTCCTTCCAAGATAGGTAGCCAGTGTAAAGCTTTTAGAGCTGGCTTGGCTGATTATGACCTCGGGATGCCCAGAAGCATCCTGGCAGCACAATTCTGAGCAACCTGGAGTTTTCTCAATGTCGCCTTTGGGGCTCCTAGATTAAGGGAGTTAGCATAATCCAGGCGTGATAGAATCACTTAGAGATCTCTATGGGGCTTTAAATGCTATCCATACATATGCCCATCATCTTGCTAAACATAAAGTAATTAATAAAGGGACACTTGCTGCGTACAACATGTGCCCATTAAAACCATGACTGATACCACCAATTCATTTCACACTTGATTTTGATTTCTTTAAAACAAAATTGTTTAATTAACAACAGATAAACCAAATTGCATTGACCTGTAGGGCTATCACCCCATGAAGATAATTATAATAAATATATTACACAGAAGCAGGACACTTGCAGATATAGGCGAAATGCTAGAAGTATTACAGTGAGAAAGTATATAAAACAGATGGGTTTTTAATGAGGCAGAGAAATGCAAGATGATGTAGCATCACCTTTAGTGGGGGATGTAAAGCTCAACAAAACTGGAAGTTAAATGTCTCTACCACAGTTTACCACAAGCACTGATGATGGTTCACCTGATGTACCTGAACTCAGAAGGGAAGCTGGTGAAAAATGTCAACCAGGAACCCTTTAACTGCCAATGACAAGATAGACAGCCCTAGCTTCACCATTAGAAGCCAGGATTGCTAAGATTGATGAAAAGTTCTGGCCCGCTGGCTTTCCAGGCCTTTGGAGGTGCGTCCTTCTGGATTCTTTCCAGCTAGGCTCCCGCCCAGCGAAGAGGATCTAGACTATACTAGTCAGTAACCGTGATCTGAGACTAAAGGAACCATTTAAAAATGCCTATGTACCATCCACCCTATGTGCATATACATGGAAGCACACTATAAATTGGGTGGACGGAGTATTGACAGTTCTCGGCAGCTTTCTTGAATCCACCAAAGTATGGACCTTGGCCAATCAATTACCATATTTAAATGGGTCTTTCATTTTCTTTTGATGTAGTAGACAGTGCTATTGGTCAATGGGTTGGTGGTGAGATTTTGGGACCTGCCTTGTATTGCTTTTCTATTTTATTTGGATGAAGTCAGGATGTTGTGGTGTTCCTTTTGTATTCTCATTCTTTCCCAATCAATTTCATAATTACATTGCAGTTATTAGGAACCATTAAGATCATTTGGTATGGGATCAGTTTCCTTTGCTGACAGTCCAAGCACATTCTGTGTTTTGATCGCCACCCATCTGAGCTTCGACAGATTTTGCCATAATCCTGAAGCCCCCACCTTTTCACAGTCCAGGCATGGATGAGTAACAATGTGCTGAGGCTGAGACAGAGGTGCTGACCGTGGGTCTGGATGGGCTGTGAATCCCTGATTTGTGGATTATGGAAGTGGTAAGATTCCCCCCTTCTGCTTCCCACTGTTAAGAACATAGGATTCAAATTTGATATGCTATTGTCAAGTGAGCCCCATGATTTCCCACCGCTTTCAGCAAATAAATTGCTCTTGATATATGTAAAGTAAGTAAAAGGATCATTTTAACCTTGTACAAAGCTCTGATTGTTTAACACAAGCTTCTGCCATAAGGAAACATGATAACATCAGCCCAGTGGTTCTCATGGCTGAATCCTCGACGATTATATATATATGTCTGTATTATAAATGTATTTACTGTCCTGATAGTGTTCAACATCCATCATCCGTATGTATATAGCACAAACCTAGCCAAAAATAATTTATCCACCTAATCCCATTAACTTCTCTATGTATTTCACTCAAAATTACTACTGTTTTATTATATTGCGAGATTATATGGTGCGACCAGGTTTTTAAATACCCCTCACCTCTTTAAAGTACCCTGGGGCAATTCTTCAAACAACCCCCAGTCCAAAAGAGAAGATTGGCTCCCACAAGTCAACATAGCAGAAGTCAAAGGGAGTTGATCCTTTTCAGTTTGTCACAATCACCTTGTGGATTCTTCCTTCAATACTGACAGTCAATGTATCAAATGACTAATAAAGAACATTACGTTTTTAGACACTTTAATCTGCCTGCAGGTCAGCGAGGTCCCTTCTCCAGAGACAAGAAGGCTTCTCTGGTGAGCAAGATTTTAATATTTATACTTTCTGAGAACATGTCAGAGTCTAAACTCTTTTTCCACACCAAAGTCCCTAATGTCTTAGTACATACTGTACATGTTTTGAAAGGCAAAGGGGACATAGTCTATCCTGTGACACAAACCAGCCAGCCAACTTCTTTTCCTTGAAATAAGGAATACATTTAAATTGTCAGTGTCTCATTTATTTCACTGTATGTGTTTTTTAAGCTATTTGACATAACACCTGCCAGGCAGACAGAATCACCACATAACTGTTAGGAGAATATTTTTATTGCATGATGAACGTCTCAAACATGGCGTAAAGAATAATGGGTCCAGTTGTTGCAGAATCCAGGATCTGATTAAGCCTGGGCGGAGTGATTTTAACATCTAAGTGTGGCAGTGCACTGTTCAGATGATTTTAACATTTACAGTGCTTAATTTAAACCAGTGGTTGCCAGTGGGGGGCACCAGCACTTATTTTAGGGGACTGGCCCTCAGTGGCGGCTGGTAGGGGATGGTGGAGGGCGTAGAAAAATAAATACTTTATCTGAGAACGTCAATGCCGTTGCCACCTCTCTTCTCTGGAACGGAAGCACACAGGCTCACAGTCTCTAACAACCAATCACAACACTGTCTTCCAGCAGCATTGTGATTGGTCTGAACACCATGGTTCAGCACTCAGAGAGGGGCTGGGAGGCTGGGCATGTTCTCCTTCCAGACTGTACAATACAGCCTGTGGAGAACATGCACAGAGTGCATGACGGTTTGGCCGGCCCGAGGCAGCCGGCCAAACCGTCATGCGCACTTACGGTGCAGCCACCACTCCTTCCTGTGCTGGCATCGCGCAGCCCAGCCTCGCCACGCCCTAACATGGACCTTAAAGGCAGACTAGAATAAAATTATAATACCGTCCTGTTATTAACATTTTATTTTTTACTGCGCTCTGCTCTTAGAGCAGTGGGCGATGCGCCTCCACGCTATTGGAGGAGCAGACGCTGCCGGCACTTATTTTTTTGCAAAAGAGAGCAAGAGATTGAAAATCAAACAAAGTGGAAAGATGGCGGAGGAGAAAGATGGAAAAACCATCATAAAGGCAGAAAGTAGGAGCCTGCAAGAGTGATATAAAGGGACAGCAAGTGTGTGGTAGTGGATTAAAGCGTCTCGAGGTGAATTCAAGACTATGCAGCCTTGGTATTGATCCAGCGGGCTATAGAAAATATATCATAAACAACGTTACCCAACTTCATAACCTATAAACAAAATTCTATACTAAATATGGACCCATTTATAAACCTGATATATTTTGGGCCTACTGAATCAGGTGGTCAGAATAAATCTATATACACATTATCTACAAACTATATACATTTTTATACATTTGCAGAAAGAATATTGTCATTAGAATAAAATCCAACCATTTAAACGACCACCATAGGCGACGTGATCTAGCTAATAGTAACCTACACTTCTGAATAACCAAGACCAGCTTGTTTGTCAAAAGTAAGATTTTATTTACTAAATTATGGTATATAAGTTGATAGTTCTATAAATGAATTTTATTTGCAATAAAGCAAGCATGATTGTAAAGAATTAAGAGAAAAATACAATTTAAGCAAATGAATCAAAAATCAAAGTGAATATTTAAAGTTTAGCATTTCTAAAACCTAAGTCCCTAAATAAGCTAAATAGATAGAATTTAAAGTAAAGTTCTTTGAGGATTCTTACGTGCTCCACGCAAAGTCCAGCAGCACTTCACCCTCATCGGAAAGTCAGAAAGCAGCAGCCAGCCCAACCCTAAGGGCATGACTTTTTATACCTTTCTACGCTAACTAAACTAGCAAAGGAAAGTTTTCAGAAATCCTCGACGTCCCATTGGCTGAGAGTGACAAGTGACATGTCACCCAATTCTCAAAAAGTTCCATAAAATCATATTTCATAGAGACCATTGTTCCTTCCACGTGAAGCCAGAAGCTTCCTGCGTTTGCAACTATGTATTAAGTCATCCTCGCAGCTTCCATTGACTTTCATTACACTTCCGCGGATGCCAAGTTAAGGACTGACAAATTGTTCACTTTCGACCTTGGCCATGTCCGACAGAATGATGTCAGCTCATCAGTTTTTGCTTTGTGAATACAGCTTCAAGAAACGCTTTAATTCAGAATGGGCGTCTCGTGACTTTCTGCAGAATAATATGTCAGCTCTTTTTCTGCGGTTCAAATAACTAGGCCCAAAAGCAGGCAACTTATGTTTTCTAGTATAAAACAAACACAAGAAAAGTATTAATGTAAGAAATAAAGTAGATTCTGTATCCACCCCATGGTTTACTAATTAATTAACCCACCCGATTAATCAAAATGTTACCTAGCCAATTGCAAACAAATAAAGCAGCGTTTATATTTACCAGTCTCCGTTTTTCCATGAGACCCATATGCACCTAGAATAGTAGAAATGACATCACGTAGACAAGGAAAAGCAAAACAAGTACATGCTTCTTTTAAGTTTGCAGCAATTAGTAATGACAAAAACGAAAACAATAATTATTTTATTATTTTGCACGAACAAAAAGATGCAACATTTATGCACATTTATGAGCACACATGTTAGTCCCCCCACGTGTAAAGTTTAATCTAAGTTGTATTAGCACGACATATCACAAATCATTAATATTTTTATTCATGTTATGGAAATGTAACTTCGCGAGTTTAAACAAAATTTTGTTTTCTATCTCGCTCCATCAACTCCCTCATCTGGTGATTAACAAATCACCACACCAGCACTCAAAATTTTGGTAAATTAAATTTATAAGAAATCGATTCAAATTCATTTGTATCAGTAAACCTAAAAGTCTGTTTCTGCATAATCTTTGCAATTAACATGACGCTCTCTATGTAACTCCTGTAACTCGATCTCCCTTTCTTCTTCTTTTCTCAGTTTATAGATTCTTTTCTTTTCTCTCAACTGTTTCTTTCTTTTATGTAACAAACAACCTAATTTGGTCAAAATAAAAATGAATACTATTATAATCAAAGGTGCCAGAATCTTGCCAAGAATTGAACTTCCGATATTATGAAACCAGTTTTTAATTGCTTGAAACCTTTTTGAAAGTTTCCCTGTAAAATCTTCTTCTTCTAAAGGAATTATCTCTGAATGCATTTGTGTAATATTCTTAATATACATTTCAATATTCTTACTTTCATCAGGTATATATGTACAGCAATGTTGGACATGTAAAATGCCACAGACTCCTCCCTCTTTTGCTAGGAGTATGTCTAAAGCAAGGCGGTCTTGAATTACCATAGATCTAATTGCAATAACTTCAACATTCACTAATTGAAACCCATCAGCAGTGTCAGTTGATAATCTATCAACTATAGTGGACAATTTTCTAATTCTCCCAGCATTTAGTGTTATACCAACAAAAGGAATTACAGCTTGAAAAATATCTCCTAGAACTTCAGTAAAAGTTTCTCTTTTAGCTCTATTTACATAATTATGAATTTTAAACAATCCTTCTGAATCTCTGTCAACATGAAACACTTTAGGAAAAACAATTCCCACATAACAAGTTCCATACCAATGGTCTGGAAGGTTGTAGTAGGCTTTGTCACCACAAACAAAATAAATCCCAGGAAAGATAGGATCTTTTCCACCTTTAAATCCCCAACCTCCCATAATCTGATAAGTATCTTCACAGTTACTTGCACCTACAAAATAATTATCAAAAAGTGTATTATCTCTTCTAATGCAAAGTTTTCCACTAACTGGTTTGTCTATGTGAATTGCAATATTTTCAAGCATTTTACCATTTAATTTCTCATCCTCTTTCTGCCAGAAGGCTGACTTAGTCTGCTTGACTAATTCATTTCTCTTATAAATTGCTCTTCTCTCCTCAACCATATTCAAAAATTTCTTTCCTTCAGCACTTAATTTACATGTTAGATTATTCTTGTAAGCATACTCATATGTGAGTTCGTTAGTAACAAGGAAATATTCTCTCATTTGTTTTGCTTTCTTGTGCTTATTTAAAGCATTATCAATCTTAACATTAGCAAAAATTTCATCATAATTTGAATAGTAATATTCTAAACGACCAGTTTGATAAAATAAACTAGTTAATACACTACATGTTACAGCATAAGTGAGAGGAAGCATATTATATGTTACTCCCTCAGAAACAGAAGCAGGTAACTTAACACAGACATAGCAGTCTTTTGCATCCATTACCTTGACATATTCACTCAAAAGCTTTGTGAATGTATTACTTGAAAAATCACCTATTGATTTATCTTGATGAATGTTAGGTTGATGATCAATAACTTTTGCAGATGTACTATGTTTAGTTTGGCTAACCAGAGCTTTACTTGTTAAATTAACTTTGTGTAATTCTCTATTCATTTCTAAAGGGATAATCACAGCTAGTACCAACCAGAGCAGAACTAAAATGAGCAGACACACCAGAGTCATCTTACAGCATCTTTTAAAAACAGAACATCTTGAAGTGTTCTCCTTAACATAAGGCATTTTGAGGTTAGTTTTAGCCTCAAAAAATAAAAATAAATTTTAAAATTTATATACACCCCCCTTTTAAAATATATTTTTCTTTTATAACCCTAAACAAGATTTCTTCGACCTTATGTCATACATAAGTTTCTTTTCAACTAAAAACAGTTTTTCTTCGACCTTGTGTCAACTAACAAGATTTCTTCAGCCTTTTGCCAATTTAATAATTTTGTACTTCAATCATTGTCACTAATTTCTTGGATTTCGTTTTCTTCTTCACTACTATCATATATGTCAATAACAGGTGGAATTACTAAGTAAGTCCACTGAGGAGATTTGTATTTTTGATTTGGTCTTATTATCCTCTTCCCTTTTCTTGATATCACTTCAATTTTTCTTCCAACTCCAACTTCTTTTCCAGGACTCTTTTGACTACTGATTTCTTCAACTTGTTCTATTGGCTTTTTGATCAGTCTGACTCTTAATCTTCCACCAGGCCAGTAGTCTGTTTTTCTCACGTACTTCTTCTTTGGTTCAGAATTATTTGATTCTGACTTCCAAGTCCTTTTCTTTCTCTTTTCACTTTCACCTTCCACGTCACTTTCTTCAGTTTCGTAGTCTGAAATTTCAATTGACTCAGGAACTTCTCTATTCGGCAATTTCACTCCTTCAGGAACTTCACTTTGTCTTCCATCACTGGTACTCGGTAATTCGTTCTCCTCCTCTTCCTCAATTACCTCTAACTTCCCAGATTTCGGATTTTTGTTCCTTACTTCAGAGTTTGTTCTCTGCCTTTCGATACTCTCCTGGTCTGAAACTTCTTTTGGTTCAGCTTCTTTGTCTTCAATAGAGACAACCGAATCCTCAGTTATCTTTCCTTTTAACAGATTCTCTTCACCTTCAGAATCTATTTCAATGATTTCTAAGTCTTTTCTTGTTCCATTTCCATTGACAGGCACAGTTTCCAGATGTCGACTTTCTTGTCGATCTTCAGAATCTGGAATTACTTCACCTTCTGTTTCGCCTTCTGCTTCAGAATCAGAATCATCTGTAGTATCACTTTCAACATCAGAACTCTCAGGAGTTGGTACTGGAATAGTATGACTAGGATGAATCCATCGTTTCAATCCTCTGCACTTTACAGCATTAGTAGTGATCAAGATTATCTGCCTAGGTTTCTGCCATCTAGGAGTTAGACAATTCCTCCTCCGATGTACTTTCGTTCTGACCCAATCGCCAGGTCTCAGATCATGAGTCAAAACCTTTTCATTTGATTGTGCTTCAGTTCCCACCTGATTAGACACAGAAGTTACCATATCAGATAACCTTTTACAGTAATCCAAAATTGCACTGTCATTTATGCTCAACAGTTTACCTACAGGTACAAAAGCTTGCCTCATAACTCTTCCCATTAAAATTTCATGAGGACTCAAACCTGTCTTTTTATCTGGTGTACTTCTTAATGACATCAAAACAAGTGGAAGAGCATCTGTCCACTTAATACCTGTCTCAAGACACATTTTTCCAATTCTGTTTTTGATTGTTCCATTTATTTGTTCAACTACACCTGATGCCTCTGGTCTGTATGCACAGTGTATTTTCTGCTCAATGGTCAAAGCTTCACAAATTAACTTCATCAGTTTGTTATCAAAATGGCTTCCTCCATCACTCTCAATAGTGACTGGAAAACCGTACCTTGGGATGATTTCTCTGAGCATTAGTTTTGCTACTGTAATTGAATCACAATGTCGTGTAGGGAAAGCCTCTACCCATCTTGAGAATAAGCATACAATTACAAGCACATATTTCAAACAATTGTGTAAGGGCATTTCAATGAAATCTATTTGTAACCTGGTAAAGGGACCACCCTCTCGACCAATTATTCCTGTCCCCACCACTGATTTTCTGTTTGGATTCATTTGTTGGCATGACAAACACCTTTGACAAAAAGATTCAGCAATTGTTCTAAATTTGGTATTAAACCATGTTTCTCTAAAAAGTCTGACCATAGAATCTCTTCCTAGATGTGCTGGACCATGATATAATCTGGCCATGTCAGAAATCAAACAATTTGGTAAAACTACTCTGCCATCTTTGTAAACCCACACTCCATCTTCATCACGTGGTCTACAATCTGATCTTAACCATAGGTCTTTTTCTTCATCATCTGCTTCGTTTTGTAAATCTCTAATCTCATGCCATGTTTCTACAACAGTTGTTAGCATTAATGAATTTGAATCAGTTTCTTTACTCCTCTCCCGATTGTATGAATAATTTTTCCTTGCGCAGTACTTTGCTGTTTCGTCTGCGAAGGCATTTCCCTTGGAAATATAATCAGTTCCTCTAGTGTGCGCTGCACATTTGACTATGGCGATTTCTTTTGGCAATTGTATTGCTTCAATTAATCTCCTAATGAAAACTGCATTTTTAATTGGAGATCCTGTTGATGTCATGTATCCTCTCTGTGACCAGAGTTGTCCATAATCATGCACAACTCCGTACCCATACTGACTATCAGTAATGATGGTAACTCTTATATCTTTTGATATTTCACATGCACGAATTAAAGCAATCAATTCAGCCACTTGTGCTGAACGAACTCCTTCAAGACATGATGCTTCTTCAACATCTACAACTGTACAAACTGAGTATGAAGCTTTCAAGACACCTCCTTCGGATCTTAAGCATGAGCCATCTACAAAGTAGACAAAATCCGATTCAGACAAAGGTCTGTCTTTGATGTCTTTTCTTGGTTTAGTGCAGAATTCCATGACATCTAAACATTCATGTTCTGTCTCAATGTCATCAACAATTTCAGAATCAGGCAGTAATGTAGAAGGATTCAGATTCAAACATCTTGAAATCGAAACATTATCTGCTCCCAGTATGATTTTCTCATACTTTGTCAATCTGCTACTTGTTAAATGTTGAGTCTTACCTCTTGTCAGTAATATTTCAACTGAATGAGGCACAAAAACTTTCACAGGAAATCCCATAATGATTCCTTCACTTTGTTCGAGGCTGATACTTGTAGCTGCAACTGCTTTTAAACAACCTGGTAACGCTTTTGCAATTGGATCAAGAACTGCAGAGAAGTATGCAATAGGTTTCTTTAAATTTCCATGTCTCTGTATTAACACAGATAATGCACATCCTTCTCTCTCACTGCAATACAGTTCAAAATCTTTCTCATAATTTGGCATACCTAAAGCAGGAGCTTGGCATAAGCTCTTTTTCAGGTTCTCAAAAGATTCCATCTCAGCATCATTGAGAATAATTGGATCTTTTACATCTGATTTGGTCAGTCTTTGTAGTGGTTTTGCAATTACTGAAAATCCACTTATCCATTGTCGACAGTAACCTACCATTCCCAAGAACATTCTGACCTGTCTTTGTGTTCTTGGCGGTAACATTGCTTGAATCATTTTTATTCTCTCTATTGTTACTTGTCTTTTTCCTTTTGCAATTCTGTGACCAAGATATTTTACTTCTTGTTTGCAAAACTGTAGTTTTGCTGGGGACACTTTATGTCCTTCTTCTGCAAGGCGATTTAACAGAATTATTGTGTCTGTTACACAATTTTCTCTTGTCTTTGCAGCTATTAACAAATCATCAATATACTGCACCAACGTAGACCTACCTGGTAAGTCTAAATCTTCTAATGATCTTTTTAACAGTTCGTTAAAGATTGAAGGACTTTCTGTATAGCCTTGAGGGATTCTTGTCCATCCAAGGGTCTTACCTTGGAATCTGAAAGCAAATATTTCATAACTGTCTGGATGTAAGGGAACAGTAAAGAATGCATTGCAAAGATCAATTACTGTGTACCATTCAGCATTATGTGGAATCTGAAATAGAATTACTGCTGGATTTGGAACCACAGGACAACATGGAACGACAATTTGATTAACCTTTCTCAAATCTTGTACGATCCTAAATGTTCCGTTAGACTTTTTAACTCCCATAATTGGTGAATTACAAGAGCTACTCTTCATTTCCTTTAATACACCTTGCTTGATTAATTTTTCAATTATAGGTGTAATACCTTCAATTGTTTCTGTTTTCATTTTATACTGTGGAGTGTTTGGAAATTCTATTCCCTGTTTCAGTGCAATCTTTACAGGATCTACGTTTTTCATTAGACCCATCTCATTCCCAGTAAAATCCCATATTTCAGATTTCACTGTTCCTTTGAGTTCTTCAGGTAGATCTTTTTCTTCAAATGCAGGAAACAATTTTGTTTCTTCTGCTTCCATCATCATCATTGTCATCCTGTATAACCCATCTTCCTCCATTGTTTGTAACTCAACTCCATCAGGAGAACAATATATTCTGCAATTCATTTTACATAGGATGTCTCTACCTAATAGATTTACTGGACTACTATTACAAACCACAAATCTGCGTTTATCTCTATAGTTTCCAATTTCAACTGGTACTGGATCAGTTAAGTCAGTTTTAATTTGCTGATTACTTACTCCGACAACTTGGATGGTATCCCCAGAGAGAGGTAGGTTTTCAATTTCCACTGATCTAACAGTAGAACGGGTAGCACCAGTGTCCACTAGAAAAGTGATGTCTACATCATTAACTTTCCCGTTTACATAAGGACCAGACTGGTCAACCTCAAGAGTGGCTCCAACAACACACTCTTCCTCCTCTCTCGGGCACCGTCAGCAATAATCATCAGAATCACTGTCTTGACTTTCTGCTAATAAAAATTGTTGTGAGGCATTTTGCATTTGAACCTTTTGTTGCTTTTGCTGTTTCTGTGGTTTTATTACCTGTTCACTTCCCTGAAATCCCACGTTTGGATTATATTTTTGAACTCCCCCACAATTCGGAAAAGGTGGTTGTGGCAATTGGTCTTGACGATTATTCACCTGTTGTTGTTGCTGTAGCTGTAACTGTCGTTGAATATTAAATTCGTTTAACCCCTGTTGCATCTGTAGCTGTCGCTGCAGGTCAACACCATTCTGCATCTGTGGATTCAATAAGGGATTCTTTAAGTTTTTAGGAGGATGAGGACACTCGTCCCTCCAATGTCCAATTTCGCCACAATTAAAACAAGGTAATCTTTGTTTCAGCTCTTCTATTTTTGGGCTAAATTTCTTTGGGAAATTATTACCTTTAAACTTTCCTTGTATCTGGTTTGTATTTCCAGTTTGAACAAAATTAGTGTTCTTATTACCCATGCTGGCAATCTGTTGCTCAGCCACTTTTACCTGAGCCCACATGGCTTTCTCCTTCAGCTTCTTCTGTTTTACTTCTATTTCATCGCTACAATATTTTGCTTTTCTTAGAATATCATCTACAGATAGGGATTGCCATCCGACAATACTAGTTCTGATCATTTCTCCAATTTCAGGTTTTAGTCCATAAACAAATCTATAGACAAAATGACTCATGTCTTTTTCATCTAATTTTTCATAACCACTGTATTGTTTAAAGATTAACAATAGTCTTTCATAAAAAGAATGAACTGATTCTTTTGTTTCCTGTTCTGTTCTTTCTATTTTAACCCAATCGACTTCTTTGGGTGGAATTTTGTTTTTCATCCAAACAATTATTTTTTCATAAAAATCCATTACAATTGGATTTGGGGCACCTGTTTCCTTGATTCTTTCAGGTTCTGCTTTTGGCCAACTAATCGATATTTTGCATTCTGTCCAAAGATCAGATGGAACAACAATATCAAAAAATCCATCTAAATCAATCCACAGAACTTTTGACACTTTGATAAATCTATCAACTTGCCTGTACCACTCAACTGGTTTTTCCCTCAATTTTGGAAAGTCATTTGTAAATAACAGAATGTCCTGTCTTGACCACGGGATATGAACATATCCTCCACCTGCAACTTCTCTCATTGGAAATTGTTTTGACAATTTATCCAATCTTTCATCTTCCTTCTTTTTCGTCCATTTTACTCTCCATTTATTCAGTTCTCCTAGCTTTTTGATATAGACAATCAAATCTTTAATGTGAACTATTCTTCCCATTGAGTTCAAACTCTCAATGTCGCTTTCTGAAAAGTCTAATCTGTAATGTTTTGCAAAATTCTTTTGTTTACTCACATCGATTTCAAGTTCTGCAGCTAGTTCCTCTAATTGATCATATTTGTTTTTCGTTTTCCATTGTATGCTTTTGCAAATGAACAGTAGTTCATCATCCCGATAGTAATTTAAACTATCTGGACCAATTGTTCCAATTATTAATTCTTCGATATTCGCTTTTAATTTGGCCACATCAAGTTTTGGTGTGGTTACTCTGACTTCAGGACTCCCTATATCTGACATAGCACCCATTGGTGTTTTTGGAGATAAATCCTCATTAAAAGTTAAATCAGGCATTCTCGATTTAGAAGTGTTCATTTCCGTTAAATCTGAATAAAATTTTTCAGCAGCCTTTTGAATTTCTGTATTTAAAGGAATAGTTAATCCAGTTTTATTTGTTTCCCTTTGGTCGAATACAGGCTGAACAGGACCAATTGTTACTGGAACTGTGACAGCTTCCATGCCTTTTGTCATTCTTTTAATTAATTCTTCTTTAGATCTTAAATATTCATTATAATCAACATCCTCAACATTTCTTGCCTCTCTTGCATAGTCTTTTGGAGGTTCCCTTGCTCTTGGAGTCATTGTAAAATGTCTACCTTCATTTCGAGCATTCTCGAATTCTGATCTTCTAGGAGTTTCAGTGATTTCACAATTATTTGGATAAAGTTTAGGAGCTTCACTAATTGGAGGTGCACTCGGTGAAGTTTCAGTAGAAACCACCGGAGTAGACCATGATCTAGGAGGTCTCAAAGGCTGATTAGGCTGATTCTTTCTAGTAGTTGTATATATTTCTTCCATAACTGCATCCTCTGATTCACTTTCCATAGATTTCCCTGTAGGAGAACCCATTACCATTTCATGAATTAAATACAATCCTTCACTCATGTTTCCCTGTCTCCACATTCGCAATCTATCTTCATGAGTTTCTCTTTTCCAAGATGGATTTTTAGAAGGTCTTTTAATTCCACTAGCTTCTCTTTGTAACTGATACATCTCGTCTTCCCACTCAACTAAAGCTTCGAATTGAGTTGGTCTCGGTTTTGGAACAAGAGCATTCATTTTCTCTCGTAAGTTTCTTAAAACTCTTACATTAAATGAACCATCATCAGGCCAAGCTAAAACACCGTCGTTTTTAGTATAGCGTTTCCAACTGTCGAACCATAAGACAGTATGATATCCGTATTCACCTTCCATATACGCTGCAGGTGTTTTATACTTATGAAGTAGTTTACCACCTCGCGTTTCAATTTTCTTGTCAGGTGAAAATAAATTTTTGAATTTCTGAAATAATGTTGTCTTTTTCTCAACATGTTTAAAATGATAACTCATTTTTAAAAGTTAAATTTAATTCACAAAATCGTTCGTAAAATATTTCCGGGATGTTCCGCAAAACAACCAATCCGTGCGCGAAACACACCAACAAACCAATGACAGTTGAGCTACGTCACTTTTCTGCTCAACCAATAATTTTAGAGTTTTTCTGAAGGACCAATCAGCTCACTGGCCGTCAGAGACTCAAGAGCCAATCAGAATACAGCTTGTGACGTAGGTCACCCAATCCCAGCGCGGCTCTGTGACGTATACAGCAGCTGCGGTTTCTCGCTTCTCACTCCTGGCGCTTACCCCTCCTTCACAAAATCTTTTCACAGCGCCATTTTAAGGACACTTTTCAGTGTAAATTAATTCTTAACAATGACTATAAAGACAACATCTGTTCGTTTCACTATTTAGGATAGTTTACATACATTCAAGTATCCACACTTCGGAATAGACGGCGCTATTCACACTAAGGATAATATTCAATTGTCAGTAGAGTAATCTTACCCCACCCTTCTAACACGTATAATTATGAACTCGCTTTGCTCTGAACCCACCGCGAAGTGAAAGTTCTAAGAGTTTCACTTGAACATAAAATACAATTCAAACTCGCACTTTCACACGGAAAATTCCCTAATTTCAAACACACATGAAATCCGTACAGGACTCTCACCTGTTTATAGAAATCATGCACCGTTAGCAAAATGACGACGTTATCCGTACAGGGCTCTCACCTGTTTATAGATATGAAACATGAATCCGTACAGGACTCTAACCTGTTTATAGATAATCATGCACCGACGTTAATTTTACCCTTCACTCAAGTTTGGATATAACTAATACTCTCATCACAGTGAGTTTTATGGAAGGCGCTTTGTCCCTATTCTCATACTGCTTTGATTTCTTAGAAAACCCTCACTATACAAGATTCAGACCTAGCCCTAAAACTGTGCTGCTCGGCGACAACACTATGGTACACGGCGATACCTCTTGTGATACTCGGCGATATCACTACAAACAGAACAGATGGCTTGCGTGACTAATTTCTCGCCACACAATCTATACCGGTATAGCTTACAGATAGGCACGAAAAACGAACTTAACATGTGTTAAAACATCGATCCTATTTCCATACCATAACGCAACCCTTAGCAACCAACATATTACCTTGGTTACCTCTTAGCAACCATCAATTTCTGCTACCAGAGAATTGATCCAGCGGGCTATAGAAAATATATCATAAACAACGTTACCCAACTTCATAACCTATAAACAAAATTCTATACTAAATATGGACCCATTTATAAACCTGATATATTTTGGGCCTACTGAATCAGGTGGTCAGAATAAATCTATATACACATTATCTACAAACTATATACATTTTTATACATTTGCAGAAAGAATATTGTCATTAGAATAAAATCCAACCATTTAAACGACCACCATAGGCGACGTGATCTAGCTAATAGTAACCTACACTTCTGAATAACCAAGACCAGCTTGTTTGTCAAAAGTAAGATTTTATTTACTAAATTATGGTATATAAGTTGATAGTTCTATAAATGAATTTTATTTGCAATAAAGCAAGCATGATTGTAAAGAATTAAGAGAAAAATACAATTTAAGCAAATGAATCAAAAATCAAAGTGAATATTTAAAGTTTAGCATTTCTAAAACCTAAGTCCCTAAATAAGCTAAATAGATAGAATTTAAAGTAAAGTTCTTTGAGGATTCTTACGTGCTCCACGCAAAGTCCAGCAGCACTTCACCCTCATCGGAAAGTCAGAAAGCAGCAGCCAGCCCAACCCTAAGGGCATGACTTTTTATACCTTTCTACGCTAACTAAACTAGCAAAGGAAAGTTTTCAGAAATCCTCGACGTCCCATTGGCTGAGAGTGACAAGTGACATGTCACCCAATTCTCAAAAAGTTCCATAAAATCATATTTCATAGAGACCATTGTTCCTTCCACGTGAAGCCAGAAGCTTCCTGCGTTTGCAACTATGTATTAAGTCATCCTCGCAGCTTCCATTGACTTTCATTACACTTCCGCGGATGCCAAGTTAAGGACTGACAAATTGTTCACTTTCGACCTTGGCCATGTCCGACAGAATGATGTCAGCTCATCAGTTTTTGCTTTGTGAATACAGCTTCAAGAAACGCTTTAATTCAGAATGGGCGTCTCGTGACTTTCTGCAGAATAATATGTCAGCTCTTTTTCTGCGGTTCAAATAACTAGGCCCAAAAGCAGGCAACTTATGTTTTCTAGTATAAAACAAACACAAGAAAAGTATTAATGTAAGAAATAAAGTAGATTCTGTATCCACCCCATGGTTTACTAATTAATTAACCCACCCGATTAATCAAAATGTTACCTAGCCAATTGCAAACAAATAAAGCAGCGTTTATATTTACCAGTCTCCGTTTTTCCATGAGACCCATATGCACCTAGAATAGTAGAAATGACATCACGTAGACAAGGAAAAGCAAAACAAGTACATGCTTCTTTTAAGTTTGCAGCAATTAGTAATGACAAAAACGAAAACAATAATTATTTTATTATTTTGCACGAACAAAAAGATGCAACATTTATGCACATTTATGAGCACACATGTTAGTCCCCCCACGTGTAAAGTTTAATCTAAGTTGTATTAGCACGACATATCACAAATCATTAATATTTTTATTCATGTTATGGAAATGTAACTTCGCGAGTTTAAACAAAATTTTGTTTTCTATCTCGCTCCATCAGTATTCTGCGCACAGACAAATATTTGCTCCGGGCGCAGGTTTCAGAGCAGAGCTTAGGGCACCAGCACTCATTGCATTATGGATGTACGACATTACAACGCATGCTTTTACATCGCATGCTTTTACAACGCGAGTTTTACAACGCATACCATTACAACGCATAGTGCTTTGGGGCGCTGGATAGTGAATTATTTAATTTACTATTCCAACTCCAGTCCCCGTGGATAGTAGGGAAGGTGTTGGATAGTAAATTAAATATATTCCCTATCCTAGAGCGCCCCCCAGCGCAATGCGTTGTAATGGTTTGCGTTGTAAAAGCTGCGATGTAAAAGCATTGCGTGGTAAAAGTTGCGTTGTAAGTGATGTTTCCCTTGCATTACAAATTAAGGTCTGACATTACACATTCTTGCACTGTGATGTATATTCCACGCCACACAGTGGGTTTTGACAGTCTTGGAGCGGGCGCACGCTTTGTGGCCCACTCTAAACTCACAATAAGGCCCTAATTTTTGGTGTGACGCTTGGATATTTCCCAATCCCTATGACTTCAGTGTTGTAACACTGCCAGCAGCACCCCAATCCAAAAAATGTTCCAGCACCACTGGATGTTAGTGGGAGCAGAGGTGGGGATTCCGCAATATGATTGGGATGACCGCTACCTCTGCTGACACCGTTTAATTAAAGGACCTTTCAAGATGGAGGCTATTCTTCGGGAAACATCCTTTACAACAAAACTTTTTCCACGGAGTTCCTTTACAACGCAGGTATTACAACGCAAGTCGTTACAACGACTTGCGCTGGAGGGCGCTGTAGGATAGGGAATAGTTTAATTTACTATCCAAATCCTTCCCTACTATCCACGGGGACTGGAGTTGGAATAGTAAATTAAACTATTCACTATCCAGCGCCCCCCAACGCAAGTCGTTGTAACGACTTGTGTTGTAAAACCTGCATGCGTGGAAAAAGCATGCGTTGTAACGACATACATCCCTATTCTTGCCTAGATCCACATTGGGGCCTTGGAGTTTAATTGACAGATGTGCATCATATGGTTAGAACATTTCTATCATGCAATAATATTCAGTACTCCAAACATGCTCTTCAGAACCCTTTACTTCCTGATAAACCTTTTTCGCACTTTCCTGGCGTTGTTGTTTTTATTCTCATCCAATCAGACAGTTTCTTTCTGTCTCCTGCACTGCAACAATTTCCCTGGAGCGTTCCCTTCAAGAGTGGTCACAGTACACACACAGCGAGGTGCACAGTTGTCAAAACCAATGCAACATAATTAGAAGTGATACCAAATGGCTCTTCAGTTGACAGCCCAGTCTCCTGAGAAATGAAATTAGCACTTGGGGAGAGAGTGTTTATTTTCGAAAATAAAAGTTTGATTTTTTTTCATGTTTGCAATGATTAGCAGCCAGTGGCGGTCAGCGGTGGGAGAAGCTGCTGGGCGGTGACATGGGGAGGGGGAGGGGTAGGGTGGGGGTAGTAATCTATGGATTACGGAGGATTACAGGTAAGTAAACATATAAATAAATTAAACGGATTTCGTTGCGCGCAATGCATCCCCAAATGCGATGCAGTGCACGCAACAAACTGTGTTTAATTTATTTATATGTTTACTTACCTGTAATCCTCCGTATGTCATAGATTACTACCCCCCACCTTGCCCCTCCCCTCCCCACGTCACCGCCCGGCAGCTACTCCACGCCCAACCGCTACTGTTAGCAGCTTGTACTGTTGCTACTGCTGCACTACACTCCACGTCCTGAAATGCACATGCTCCTCGAAAAGCAACATAGACACAATGACCCTTCGAAGTACTTTTAAAGATTAACAGGCACATGCATCAAAGGATTTTGCGATCGCAAACGGTGCTAATCGCAAAAATCAGCCGTTTGCGATCTCAAAATCTGCTTTTGGAATGCATGAAGGGTGAAGGCCCTCGCAATTTGAGAATTTGCAAATATTTGCGAATTCTCAAATTGCGATTGCATTTAAGGAATCGCATTTTGCGATTCCTTAAATGCAATGCATGAAACTTTAAAAAATTGCGATTTCGCAATTAGGGGGAGCAAATTACCATGAGGTTGAACCTCATGGTAATTTGTGAAAACTTTGAAAAATGCACTTTTGTGCATTATTCAAAGTTTCATGATGTGCACACACATGCCCTAAGGGCATGTGTGTGCGCAACATATGTGCACAGATTGATTTCAGGGGTGCAACAGGGTGTCTTTTGGACACCCCTGCACGCTTGAAATCGCATTCTCAATTTGCGATTCGCTAATTGCTAATCGCAAATTGAGAATATCTTCCCATTCATTCCAATGGGGCCCATTAGGAATGAATGGGGAGGTATTCCTTAATTGCGACTCTCAAATTGCGAGTCGCAATTAAGGAATATTAAGAAATCGCAATTTTTTTTGCAATTTCTTGATGCATTGCATTTTGCGATTCCTTAATTGCGATTCCTTATTTTTCGCAATTAAGGAATCGCAAAATGCAATATTGATGCATGTGCCTGTTCATAGCTAGCCCACTATTGTTTATCTCTGTTTCTATCTCACTACAACCTTGAACCCCTTCCTATCAATCTGATTTTCTCTTTAAAGTGAGATCTTTACTTCATGCTCTCTCTCTCTCTTCTTCTATGTCAGCCCTTCTAACTCCTTTTCACACTTACAATTTCATTCTCTCCTAAGCCTGATCTTGGGGTTCCTGCTCATCCTTCTTTACCTGTGTCACAAACAACTGCCATCACCAGTTAGCTATTTAGTCTTAGACACCTTCGACCCATTCTGAATTCCAGATCTGCCAAACCAGTAACTTTCGTCTGCAATTAGCTTGTACATGAACAAACTACTAAGCTTGTTTCTCCTCTTTATGTTCACCAAAAATCTGCTTCTCTATTTACCTACAAGTTTTCTTACTTTGCTCACTGTGCTCCACTCCTCTCTCAACTCTGTCGACTTCACAGCGCTCTAGGAGCGCAGACTATGTTTCTCTACATGCTCTCGAAATGTATTAATTCACAAGCTAATTTTTATCTTACCCTTTTATTTTATAGTCATCATTTTCCCTGTTCCTACCTGCCTTCTAGAAGGATCTACTCTCTCTATTTGCTGCCTCCTGCTTTTGTCGTTAACAGCTAAGCTCGGACTAGGGACCCAAAAGCAGCCCCAACAGAAAGTCTCAAACCAGCCTGCTCCTTTTGTCTCCTTATAATCCACCCACCCTCCCTCCCACCCACCCAGCCACACACCCATCCATCCATCCATCCATCCATCCATCCATCCATCCATCCATCCATCCATCCATCCATCCATCCTCCCATTCATCTATCCACCCAATCTCTCTTTCTCTCTCTCATCTCTCTTCTCCTTCCTTCTAAGATAGTTGTATTGCTTTCTCTCTACTTCCCTCTCCTCTCCCCCCTCCCTCCTTCCCTCCCTCCCTTTTTCTTTTTGTCTTCAAGCCTCTCTTGCCTGATGCAATTAACCTCGGGGAGCTGAGGAAAGTGACAGGGGCACCAGGAGCGGCCCTGAGCTTTAAAAACCAGCTCCAAGGGCTCCGGCCCACTGTGGAAATCTCTGGTGGCAAAAACTGCCTGTCCGGCCCTTTTAACAGCCTCATGAATCATATCCAAGATCTCAAGACAATTCTTCAGCCTTCTGTTGCCATCCAGCCAGGTTTGAGCTCTATGAGTACCATTACATATATACATACATAAATAAATCCATTCCTTCTGTGTCGCAACCTATCCCCAGTTCAACTCCCACCTTTTTAGAGAGCTGTCCTTCCCTATCTCTTTATGTTTTCTGTTCACACCTAAAATAACACCTATTTCTTTCCTCCTGATAGATTCTGCTCCCTTGGCTATTTTCCATGTCCATGATTTTCTAGTTTTATTGCCATATGTTTATTTCACTGACGCATTTTGTGTTTTTCCTTCAGCATTGTACATGAAAGTGTTTTGGATTAAGGAATTATAAACATGAAATAATAATAAATACATAATTGGTACCCTGAGAACATGCCTAAAACAGCTTAACTGTGGGTAAATGAGGGGAAACTGAAGAGCTCTCTAAACCACATTGTACCTAAGGATATAAATATATTCAATCAACCCTTTGTGCCGTTGCGTGTGTGTGTGCGTGTGTGTGTGTGTATACATATACACACACACACACACACACACACACATAACTGTCCAAAAATTACATTAACTGACTATTAAGGCATGCAACAGCACATGCTACTTTCACCTGCTAACCAATCAAAAGGACTTGAAGAAACATAAATTTGGGGTGAAAGTGTGACAACAAAAAGGGGGTGATGTCACGAGGCACAGAGTCATGAAATGCAGTTTGACAGTCAAATTATACTTTTTTTTAAAAACTCTCCCACAAAGAAGTTGGCAACAAGCAGAAATGTGACAGTTAATCGGTTCTGACGTAATTGGTTGCAAAGATTGCATTTTATAATATCTCATGGGGTTAAGACACCTGCTGCAGACAGTTGTGTGTGCCCAGAAAATCTCAGTGAATAACAATAATGGTAAGGTAGCTCTGGTGGTTAATGCACTTACTGGAGAGATCTTTGTTTTGTCTAGTGCAAACCTTTTAGAACCATGACCCACTTTTTCGAACAAGAAATGTTTGCAGCCCACCTACCTTTGATGAACATGAGTCAGGCAAATTTTTTATGTAATGAAAGCATCGAGTGGTAGCGCATTGTCATTTACCGACGTTTCCCATTGAAAAGGCCACTAAATTTGCACAGACATACAGTTTTACTGATAAAACGATATAGCATACACATGACAATGTTTGGAAATTGGGTTTCTGCAAATATTTATAATTTGTGCGTCACCAAGTAAGTGTCTTGATTATTTTGGTCCTATTTAAATCTCTCTTTCTAGTACACTTCAGAATTACAACATAGTGCTTCATGTTTGCTTTCTTAACTGCAGGATGAATATAGTTCATTTACAGGTATTTACATTTTGTTATGTATTGCAAAAAACAACATCCTACATTGTCACATAATTCACTTTAAAAACTCCTCTCACTCTGCAGTCAGAGAAACCAAAGTAAACACCAAGCCCCATGGTAAAAGAATAAAGCAGTCTAACATTTGACCTCTGACTTTGAATCACTACCAAATGCCAGAAGTGAAATACAGAATTTAAAGGCATCTTTACTTATTGCTCTGACTTTCACCACAAATCAGCTCATGGCCCACTAGTGGGCCATATCCACAGTATGGGAAACACTGGTCTAGTCACAGTTTTCACTCATAAAGTAGCATGAAGCGTTAATGTGTCTCCTGCGAGGCACATTGTGTAAAATGCAGATTACATATTTCTTTTTTATGTGGATATGTAAATGGGTTACTGCTTTTGACACAGATATCTTTTTTATTATTTGCAGTTCATTAATTGCAATTATCCTAATAAGCACAATGAGCTACGAAATTGCATCAAGTCCCTGCATGCAAATTGTCAGACATGGGTTTAGGACCTTATTGTTTTCTCTCTGTCCTTTCTTTGCTATTCTGAGGCTCCTAAAATGGGTTTCTTTGGGTAGTAATAAAGTCTTATTAGTACAGATAACCGCAAGCACTGTTATATTTTAAATCCTGACTTTGTGTTTCTCATGGTCATACATTCTTAACATATTATACCAACAATGTGTGACCCCTACACCTAGAAAAACTCATTGTCTTATGTAACATCTTGTATAATGATTTGCACACGTGTATGATTTATTGCCAATATATAATGTTTCTGTGTTATGTAAAGTGCTCTGATACCTCATTTTGGAAAAAGTAGCACTATAAAAGAAGTAAATAAACAAAATTAGTAAGCACAATTTACATTTTTGTTTGTGTAAATATTCATACAGGCTGTTACGTATGGCAATCTTCCAGTGCACTCGTATCTGTTATAATCAGGGAACAGACATTGTTAAAAGCCTGCCTTCAAGTGATAGTATCTTTCAGGTGCAAGTGAAGTGATAATGTGTGTGCCTTTGTGTCCCATACCACTGCATTGCGGTCTAGATTTTAGGCTCCAGATAGCTCCCAGCCAGGATTATACTGGAACAAAAGGAGGACTGATGGCCCTTTAAATTTGGCCTTTGTTTTAGGCTCGGTTGAAATCTAAAATAGGAAAGCTCTCATGTCACCTGCACATTGCTGCTGTGACCAGAAAGAAGACAACTTGCAGGCATTGCTGAATTTTATGTCAAGACAGGAGGCTAGCATTATGCATCAAACCTTTCATTCACCACCACTGCAGCACTTTAAAGAACTTCAGAATAGAACTTAAACATCAAACACCAAAATAGAACTCTAATTTCTCTTAAGATCCTGACATCCGCCATCTTCTTCCTCTTTTGTTTGCTGCTTCTGGAGCAGATAAGTACTCTTTGTTTTATTGGTATTTATGGTATTCTCATGGTATGATAATTTAAAATAGGATTAAGTCCAATTTATGAGCAGAATCCTTGATTGCAGTTTGTGTTACTGTTTATTTGATATGTAATATTGTTAGATGAAGTTTTTTTAAATGAATCTTAGGCTTGGAAAATATTTTTAATAGCGTTGTTGGTTGTGTGATAAAAGTAGGCTGTTTTAAAGATTAAAAATGCTATTTGTAAATTGTTTGAGTTTAAGAGTAATAGATCATGTTGTTGATATTTTTAAAAATAAATAAGAATGTAGCCACTTACCGCTGTGAGCCACCTGAATGAAGGCTCAATACGTCTCGGGAATGAGTGGCCATTTTGCAGAGACTAATTGAACTTCGGCTGTCGTTTTCAAAGAAGAGATGCATTTAATGTACGCACATGCGCGGTTTAAGGACTACAAAGCGCGTGAGGGATCAGAGTCGCTTTGAGCTGCTCTAACAAATATGCATGCATTCATTTAATAAATTAGAAGTCGCATTACCACAATAAAAGAATCGCACGTAAATTAAGAAAGTTTATTTCATATGGGAAACTCTGGTGTTGACAATTAAGTGCCAGTGCAGAGCACCGGAAACCACTGGCTTAAATTAAGCACTGCCGTCCTAGTGTTGACAAATGACACCAGGACAAATTAACCATATTTCACTGGGACCAGTTGTACACACAATCAAGTTCCATGCTTGCTGCAAAATCAGGGATCCTATTGGATCCCCCTTCATTCCAATTCTGAACAATTCATACTAATTTGCCGATCAAGACGACTAATAAAGCTGGTTTAACCAGTAGAGCAAAAAATAAGTTGTGATCTTGGTGTAGTGTGGTAGAACGTCCCTGCCATTGTTGGCTACATTGTGTTTGCATATTTTTGGCAAATTGAACAAATTGCTAACACCCTATAAGGGCTTTTTGGGACAACATATTTAGATGCTAAAGCAAGATTAATTTCTTAACAACTGCTGAAGAGAATATATTGTATGTTTGATTTCTGAGATGCTATTCCAGGAAAGGTGAAAATGTTGTTTAGGAAAATGAACAGAATGGGTTTAGTTGTGAAGCTGAATGCATGACTGCTATTCTGAATTAGAGGGTAAAGCAGAGTAGAACTGTTAATTAAGGCTTCAACAGGCTGTGCATAGGCAGCCCTGGGGAGATATTCAACTTTTTTAACAAGTAGCACAAGAATTGTCAAGGATTTCCCTTAATATTCGTACTGACAAAGGTGGAACAGATCAAACCTTACAAAAATGTGTACAAAATAAATCTTTCTTTCAAACTTCCCAAAAGTGTTTTCATAACATTCTAAAATATTTAGTTCAATCCCCAACTCTTAGTTAACCACAGGTGTTTAAATGCAATAAGGAAGGTAATCCTTATTTGGTCGTTACCCGGAGTTACCTGACAAATCAGGATTGCAACTCCCTTGGGTAAAGGATGGATCCTGTTAATTTTTTCTTGCACAGTAGGCAACAAAATTGCAAGCAAAAACAGGCAAAGTAATGGATAAACCTGATAATTTCCTTTTTTCAAGTTACATACTCATAATAGACTGGTAATCCTGATGGCATCAGTATGGATAAGCAATATTTGGTTTGCTGCTTATGTGTTGCTATTTACTAATGTTGTATTCTTATACACAGTCATTTATTGCTACCAAATAGCAAATGTTCAACTAAACACTGGGTACATTAGCAGTATAAACATAAAATACGACACCTGGCCTTGTTCCATGCACATCTGTGGTTGGACACAGGGCGTGGTATTTAACCAGGCCCGGTGGCAAGTCTCTTTATGCACATTACCCACAGTGCCTGACCATTGGGCGTGCTCAGTCTTAATATGGACACAGCGAGAGTGCTCCGCCTTTGGTAAAAGCAGAATAATTTGAGTGTATGGCCTATCCTTTAGACGGATGCTACGCAAACTCCCCTATTTGGACCCAGGGCACATGCACAGTACACAAAGTGGGCTCTTCCCCCAGTCAAGCTTCAGTATATCCCTAATAAAGACATTGATGGTGTAATAGGTGAGGTTATATGTGATGTTAATGACAATGTTTCTTGTGTTCTCATCTGTGACATCACGTGTAATGTCGTATGTGCATTGGGCAGGTTACAGTTTGCTGGCCTCAAGGTTTGGCCACTGGGCAGGGCCTGCAAGAAGGCCCTGAGCCCAATTCACTACATCACCAACCCCCACTGGCATGGAAAGCTGTTGTTGGCTGAAGGACTTTGTCTATGACCAGACCCTGCGTCCAAACTCCCATGTAGCAAATCCAGGTAATGTAAGGTCATTTGTTGTAGTGTCTAGGTGAGGCCCGGAGCTAGCTGTGGTTGACAAAGAAAAATACCAACGGGACGGGGGAAGAGGGGGTCAGCGGGAAGCACCTGGGGGGGAGGGGGGGTGCACGATGGCGGGGTTAATGGTAAAAATAAATTTTTAAAGAACATCTAACTGGTACAGCAGTCCTCTGCTGCAGTTCCTGGTCCAGAAGTCCCTGGGGCGGCACCATGGCTCCCATTCAATCCCTGCGCTGCTCTCAAGTATGAGAGCAGTTTGTGGATTGGCCTGAGTGAGCAGGGTTGGAGAAACCTAAGTGCTTGAGGCGGCCGGCCAAACTGACATGCACACTTACATGTGCGCATTTTTTTTTTTTTAGATTTATTCAATTTTGAAAAGTTAAAATCATAAAAGCATACACATAATCCAATAATACATTTCCATACATTACATAAAAGTTTTCATTTATGGACAGCAATCATTATGAAAAAGTCTAAGGGTTAAACTAATAGTTGGGGTAATTTTATTCTTCCCTTTGATAAATATTTCAGAACATATGTCCCTCAATTCAGTTATTACCTGCTTTCCTTGTCCTCAAGATATTCTTTAGGAAGCCCACCATAGACCCAATGCAGTAATCATTTTCAAGCATCTGTAGATATGTGAAGGCAGGGCGACATTGTCTCCAACCGCCCTGCTTTAATAAAGGTATTAACCATCTTCTCCTCTCTTTATTGTATAACTTGCAAAATAGAACTACATTCATTGTGCTTTGACCAGATACTTTATCACAGGGACATTGACATAATTCTCTTGACCAGTCATTTACATTTGGGCATAAGGTTAAATGATGGAAAGTCCCAAACCTGAATCTGGTCAGAAGATATCTGCTATAACCACCCTGGACACACTGCAGGTAGGGTTGGATATATACAGTTGTGAGGGTCAATTGGTGGCTAATCACCATAGGTTTATTTAACTCAGATGTTAGTCTATTTCCTTCTAGGTGAGACATAACCATTTTTTTTAATTCTTTGCGTTTTATAAGATTCATACAATCGGGGTTGATGTAATACTCTGGGTGACCAATATCCTGCATAAAACAAGTGCAAATACCACTCCTCCTCCTCCCTCCCATGCCCCGATCCCGCCCCTCCCTGCACACGCTGGCTCAGAGCACGCTGGCTCAGAGCCAGCAGCTAAAAAATAAAATGATGGTAAGATATCGTTTTATTTTTCAGCTACTGGCTCTGAGCCAATGGGGCGACGCTTCTCCACCAATGCGGAGAAGCTGCCGCTGCCTTGAGCCCAACCCACTGTGCAGGTAACCTGCAGTGTGCATGGTTAGCCGCAGGGCCTGGAACACATATGCCCACAACTGCACTCTATCCACTATGCAAACATGGTTGACTGCAGGAGCTGCCCTGGATGGCTGGTATTTGCACAAGGGTGTTTTATTCCCTCTATTTACATCTAGATCTGATTGAACCCATAAGTGAATTTATTGCTGAGGTTATAATTGATCTTGGTACAGAATTATATTGTATTAAACCCCACAAGAATTTGCAAACATGTTTGTGATAAAATCATCGGAAAAAGTGATTGTTTTGTTTCATCCATGTTTTCTTTGCAGGTAAACTGATAATTTAGTCCACTTTAAGTGACGACAAATTCCATTTGCACCCATCTCTCTTTAAATCCAAACCCTATGGCTTACTGATTTTAATTATATATGGCTGGGGTTTTCCTGGTCATAGATGGACGGTGTTGACCAGACCATGTCCCTTTTGAATTGAATGCCTGTAGCTCACATAACAAGCCAATTACTGTGCTGCTTTTGCGGTGCAATTTTAAAGATTTGCCCTTTGCATTTAACTAACCATCCTAATTAAACGGAGAACTATACCCTGGGGTACCACAATTTCCTTACCTTTAAAAACGAGAAATACGTATAATTTTATAAAGTATGCCTATTTTCCAGTTGATGACCTTTAGCTTATTCTTACAGGATTTTAAGATCCTTTATTACTAAACCACTTATTTATTATTTCTGCAATTATGTCTTATTAAAATGCTAAAACTTACTGGCCTCATACATCAACCTGGAATAAAATCAAGAAAAGGAATAGGCTGCTAGCCCTGCAACAGTATTTTGAAGGGCAAAGGGGAGGATTGACAAAGGCCTTAGAAACAGAGTTTTAGGGATTTCCAGAAGATTCAAAGAGCACTCTGGCAAACCTTTGACATTTGTAGATTTCAAAGATTAGCTTAATGCATAAAATGTGCTCATGCATACTTTCTACAAAGGAAGGACATTCTGCATGTGTTAATGTGGTGAAACATTGAGAAAGCAGAGGAGATGGGAGAGATGTGGGACAACGGCCTTAGTGGCTGACAGGGGAACGAGGTTTGAGTTCCAGCCTCGGATCAACATCCTGTGATTCCAGGCAAATCACTCAATCTCCCTGTGTCTAACAAATATATGTAATGTTATCTGGTACTCATGTAAGGTGCTCCAATGCCCTTGTGCCAAGTTCACACTATACAAAACAACAGAAAACTAGTAGGTTTTTGGACATATAACTTATTTTTAACCGGAGGGGAAATATTTTTCTCCATGGAGAAATTCCTTCCCCTGCACACTCAAATTCTTCCACAGTTCCCACCATCGACCTGCATTACTCCTATTTGAGACAGAAGCAAACCTGCTTGTGACTAGAGTGGAGAACTATCTTGTAAAGAGGTGCCTATATCCTTTGCAGGGCATCTCACCCAGAAATAACAACAATACAGTCCTAACCCTAAACTTATGATTGTAGTATTTCTGATACGTGCACATTTCACCACATAGGATTCTGTGGACCGGGAATAGTAATTTAGTTTGCAAAGTGATTATTTGCACCCCTAATGTTATATTTAGGCTGGGAAACAATCTGTGATTAGTCCCTATAGATCCATGCGTATTATGTGGTGATTTAAAAAAATCAAATCCATCACCCTGCAGTTCAGACCAGCTATCTGAACAATTTGATAAGTCAAAAGGGCAGACCACTCCAACAAGTTAAGCACAGACATAGGGATGTAATATAATTTTGCAGCTTTTTAATTTTTATCTTAATGAAGTTATAGATATTTTATTTTTTTAACTCTGTGTAAACCTACTTTTGGACCCCCTGAACTTTTACTGTAACTCCCACATTCATTTTTATCTTTTTCTAGTACACTAAACCCAAGTAGCGATTCAGAAACGTTTTTACAAATCACTAAATACGTTTAGAAATGATTACCAATTCAAAATTGGAAGGTGTGTGTTTGGGACATCTCTTCTGAATTGTGAATTGGTAACCTTTGTATCAATGGTTTGCAAACAGAATTCCAGCCGCAAACCAATGAGCATTTGCCGACACACAAGTTGGAGTGGAAACTGATTTGTAAAGAGAAGGGTCCCTGTTAGACCCCATCCCCTTTGGGAATCATGGTGGCAAGTTCGGGGGAAGCAGGTGGTGGTCCGAGTGACCACTGCCTGCTGTTACTGTAGTTTTTGAAAATGATTTTTTTAAGCAGCCACAATTCCTTTAACCAACAAAACTGGAGCTACTTTAAAAAATATCCATTTTGAAATAAATAGAAAATAGGTAGGTCATTCTGAGAACCCCCTCCTATTCCTTATTTTGCAAGCCAACCAGTGCTTAATTTGGGCCGGGTGTCCTGGTGCTCCGCACCGGCACTGGCACTTAATTGTCGGCACCAGCACTTAATTGTCGACACTGGCACTTATGACAGCTGCCACATGGTGGCACTGTTTGTATAAATTAGAAATTAAAAGGACGGCAATTGTTTATCAATTCAGTATGCATTAAAAACAACTAATACCTGTCGCCAAAGCTATTTTATATGGCCTGGAATAGGCTGAATTATCACAATTGTAGTGTGTTGTTTAGCAGTAGTTGTGTAGGTACTGTCATTGGCAATGAGTGGTGCAATTTGTGCCCAATTTTTGCGACCAGAACAATAAATATCTGGCCCTGGGTTTTTCCAAGAAAATTAGAGGTAGGCGTATCATGAAGCGATGTACAAATATTTCCTCCATTTTCCTGCTTGTACCTTCCCTCTCTAAAACCTCCTGTCTTTCAGTATTTTTAAATAGAAACTCAGCGCATGACCCTGCGTTCTGAACCTCAGAACAAGCCGTGTCTCCTCTCTTCAACTTCAGCTGCTGAAATAACTGAAAAAATGACCACAGCGATAAATCAAAGCGAGGTCGGAAAGGCCGTGAAGAAAGTAGTTCTAAATTCTTCTCAGTGATGCGTGCTCTGCAAGGAATTACTGGTTCAAGACACAAGGACACACTAAGTGGAAAGTAATAAACTGCTTGTTAAATCGTCCCAGTGCATATTATAAAGCCAAACACCATACAATGAATCCTATATTCACAACCTTTGCCTGTTGTGGTCAACAGAACGAAGTGACACTCTCATAAATTATATTTACAAGTGCACAAAAGAATGAACTTACTTCACAAATATGAGTTCACAGACCATGAAGAGAGTTACAGCACAATGACTCTCGTTCAACCTTACCATGCAACCCCGGGTGGTAATTGCGCACCTGAAAAAAAACAATGCCGTCGGATGCAGTATTTATCATGGTGCACAATAACCATATAAGTGTATAAAATTCTGGAATGAGTGATACAGCAGGAATGTTCGATGTTCTCCATTGTCCTGAGGTGCATCGCATCACCACAACAGACACATCATCATGTACATGGTGCCTTCTAGCGGCCATCTTGTATCTCTGGGTCCTTGAACACGTGTTTAACCCCTTCCGTGCTCACGTCAGCCAACACAGCCCCGCCCACCCTTTAGAACACCTGCACCGCAGCGGAATGTTCACCGCGGTAAACGGGTTAAACACCAAACAACAACAGTAGGGACTGTGACTATCGGTTATTTACAACAACCACATACATGGGTGATAAATTATCCCCGTTGAATTAAAACATACTTAAATGAATATCAGACACTGATGTTTTGAAAACAAGCATTGAAATGTGATTTATAAACTGATAGGCTACCTTCCCTCGCCTTGACAGGACTCTATCTTTTGAGGGACACGTTAACTCTATCACCTCTGCATCCTTTTTCATTTTAAAACTCCTTAGGAAGGTATTTCCTTTTATCCCTTTTGATCTTCAAAAAACAGTGACATCAGCTTTAGTACGTTCAAACATTGACTATTGCAATGCCCTATTTGTCAACATTAGGAAGAAATCCTGGACCAAAATTCAAATTGTTCAAAATGCTGCCACACGCCTTCTTTTAGTTATTCCAAAACACAAATATGCATCTTCTGCAATTAGACATTTACACTGGCTTTCAGTCAAGAAGCGTATAGATTTTAAAATCTTATGTATTGCTTTGAGATCTCTTCATGGCAATGGCCGTGAATATCTTAGGAAATGCTTCCAATGGTAAGTCCCTTTTAGACTTATCTGGTCTGCATCAGAACACAATCCTATAGTGCCAAAATTCAGGAAAGCCAACTGGGGCAGCTGAGGCTTTGTTGTGTGCACAACCAGATTATGGAACTCTCTTCCTCGTGACTTGAAAAAGATAACCAATTTTCTAGCCTTCAGGAAAGCACTTAAAACGTGGCTATTTAATCAATAATTTCAATCCCTTTCTTTGTTCAGCTCACCTCTCTGAGACCAGCCCCTAGACGCCCTTGGGCATTAGCCGCGCTTTATAAATACTTTTTTCACTTCATTCCATTTTTCAATGACAAATCCTGTTCAAACTCAGAGAGGTAAGTTTAATGATAATGATTTGAGGAACACCTGGATGTTTAAATGTGTAAGACTTTGATTTATGACTATCTGTGGTTTTTTTTACAGCAGCTCACAATGGCTCATAATGGTCTGAAAGAGGTGGAGGACTTAATTTAAGCTTTTGACAAATAGGATTGATAACACTGAAAAGAATGGTTGTTCAAGCGACAGATGCAATAACCAATGCCTTAAAGTGGAAACTCTGAAATAATCAATGTGTCTAAAAATGTAGTTATGTTTTTATACATTCTCTGAACTCTTGATGCGTTAATTCTTATTTTACAGATGCGCAGTGTATCTTACACTTTTTATGAACTAAAGGTTACTAGTTATATAAAACACTAAACCTTGATGAGTAATACATTAAGTGCTGAAACTAATTCACTTTACTCCATACAGAGTATAATGCTGCCTAAAACTGATATTTTGTTTGTAATCATGCTCTAGAATAGGTTCAATAAAATATTTTAATTTATTGGGTGATTGAGAGTTCTATTTAGGAAGCTGGCCTAATAGAGATATTAAGATGTAACATGTACTCACTAGTAAGTGCTATGTGAGAGATATTAAGAAGTGCCTGGGTCCAGATAATTAGGGAAACATCCTTTACGACGCAACTTTTACCACACAGTGCCTTTACAACGCAGGATTTACAACGCAAGTCATTACAGCGAATTGCGCTGGGGGGCGCTCTAGGCTAGGTAATAGTTTAATTTACTATCCAACACCTTATCTACTATCCACGGGGACTGGAGTTGGAATAGTAAATTAAACTATTCACTATCCAGCACCCCCCAACGCTTAAATCCTGTGTTGTAAAGGCATGCGTAGTAAAAGCATGCGTTGTAACAACGTACATCCGATAATTATATTAATTTCACATATATAAAGCAGAAACTTATCACTTCTAAAGGTATCCAGGTGCTGGGGTGCCATCAGGGAGATTGAGTGAGTTTTTGCCCAGACTAGACACATGATGCTGAGCTGAGCTGCCACTGGCGATTGAACCGTGAGCCCCACGCTATGGAGCCAGCTGCGCAGGCAGCTTCACCACACCTCTTCCACGTGCTAAAGGAGATTGTGAGCAATACATACAGTGAATGACTTACTCTTTCCTTTTCCTGACAATAAAATAATTGAGGATTTAAATAAAATGAAATTTTGCACTTCTCCATATCCTAGACGTATGGTCTATATTGCAAATATATCCCATGATAAGAACCACTGGATTGGGGATGATGGTAACCCCTTGCATGAGGCACGCGTTGTGCTGGCGTTTTTAAATGTAGGCGGGATTCGGACGGCTCCCTGCCGTCCTCCGGACACACCCACCGTGACGCATGACGGTCGGGGCCGTCATGAGCATGCAAGGGGTTAATAGAGCTATACACAGCAGGAGAGTGTTGTTTGTGTTCATTGCAGGATTCAATATGTTTTTCTGAAATCTACTTTCAATTGATTCTCAGGGAAGGTATACATCTATCTCTGTTTCCTGGTGCTTTGTAAGCCCTTGAGAAAAAATATTTCAACCAAATTGGTTTTATTGATGAGAATGAAGGCTAGGTATCCAAAAAATAATTAGATTGTCCATTCATAGGCGTTGTGTCCAAGTGACATCAAGTGTTTATTAGGGGTGTGCAAAATGTGCGTAATTTGCTTTCACATAATTTTTCAAACTTCTGTGAAATGTACATGTAATTAATCAAAATTCAAATCTGTCATTTTGCATTATATTTTAGTGCGAAGTGCATCCCTGAGTCAGTTCTTGCCATGAGGATGCATTTAAACAAAAACACTCCAAACAACAGCTGTTCGTGTTCTTTTGTTTTCATCTGTAAATGTTTACCAAGAATATCTTGTGATTATGCAAAGTGGGGTCTTGGCATAACTGTTTTGATGTAGCATAAAGGAAACAAGTAGAATCATGTAAAGCTATCATGAAAGTTATATATCAACCTATGACACAATGGCAAAAATGAAAATCACCAAGAAAATACAAAACCATAAAGGCCCTAATTACGGTTTCGGTCGGATGAGCATCCATCCAGCATCGTGTCGGAATGGAAACCAACTGACTAGTCGTCAGCGGTTCTATCTGACAAATTTGGATGCGATCACCCATGAGGCAGTCATATTAATCCATTTCTTCATTGTGGCTTATGCAGCAGCCGGAAAAGGGCAGTGCACAACCCGCATTTGAAAAATGGGTGATTACAAACATCCATGAACCGTGTGCCAGGCACCATGTGGTGCCTTGTGCGCTCGGTACGGATGTTTAGGTGGCACAGGCCTCTAAGCGGAGGCCGTGGTGGGGCCAGGGCCCTACTAGGGGCCCCCAAAGTCCGTTTCCGACAGCCTTTTAATGGCGAAAGGCTGCCTGGAAGGGAAATCATCATCCCTATGGTGGTGCTTGCACAGGCACCGCCCCATTGTAGGGTATTACTTTTCAACTGCTGCCATGATAGGCTCCTTGAGCCCGTCAGAAAAGCAGCGGTCGGTCCCTCCACCCTCTGTCTCCGACAATTGCATCATAATGAGGCGGTCGGACTGCATAGTTAGATTTTGGTTGGACCACAATCAACAGGCATAATGAGGGCATAGTTAATATATCATTCATCTTAATTAGTGCTCATGTGATCACACCCTAAAATATAAAATGAATTAGCTGAAAATGTGTATAAAATTAGCATGGAACCATGTAAAGTCTATACAATATTGTGAATTTCCAATAAACATTGATTTGAATGGACGGATAAAAAATAAGGGACCAAGTTCCAAGGTCGTTGAAGACGTTTCAACCGGAAATGATTATCAAGCCAGCATCAGGGCTAAAATAATTAAGCCTTGGCGGAGTTTGCAGAGATCTACAAAAAATCTCTGCTTCGCTACATGGAGTTCCGCAAGCAGAGGAGTGCGTTAGGGTCTTGCCATTCACAGTGATTTTCAGTGCCGGGTGTTTGTCTCGTGCAGTAAAATCGTTGCGAATGGCACTATGCGCAGCGCAAGAGGGCGCAGCTTCCTTTCTGCTGCTCAAGTAAATTTTCTATTCGAGCATCAGCTTTCTCACGCGAATGGAAGGTTTCTCAACACAAGTGGTTGTGACCTGCCACGACCACTTTCATTGAGAAATCCGACCGCCCACATTGATAAATCTCGCCAGGAGGTTGATATTACTCTCTTGCGCTCACCAACTAGACCTTGGCGAGCGTGTGTGAGGAAAAATCTCGCTGGGAGGTGGATATTTCTTGCTCGCCAACTTGACGTTAATAAGCGCGAGTGAGGAAAAAACTCAGCTCTGTGGATGCAGTTTTTTGGGAACTATGTGAGCTCCATGGAGTGTGAAGTGCAGAAAACTCTGCAAACTCTGTGAACAGAGTGGAGTTCTCCACCCAGGGTTAAAAATAATTTGGAGAACACACCGTCTTTGAATTTAGAATATTCCATTTCAAAGAGGTAATATTTTTTATGGCTATGTCTAAGAGAAAATTATTATACCTGCAAGATCAATCCAAAGGAATCCAGATCTATCTGAAAAACTATATAAGCGGAGAACTGTGTGATCAAGATATTCCTGCCAGGGAGTAATTTAGAGGCTCATTACTAATAATGCATAGAGATACCTATTGAGCTTATCAATTTCACCTGGGAAAACAAATTAGTAAGGATTGAAATGTTGAAGCACCTAGAGAAATGAATACACAACACAAAGGAAATACAGTATGGGTAGCTGGAAAACACAAAGGTATTTAGAAAAGAACCCACGCTTCACTTTTGATTTTAAAAGTAAAGCGCGGGTGCCCCGATTATAGCAAAAGTAAAGAAATAGAAAAAAACTTCTATTTTTTTACTTTTGCTAAAAGTGATGGGAGGATGCATTGGCATAGCCAATAGGTCTCGCCTTTGGGACCTTATAAGTGTTTAGCCATGCAAGCATATTGTGCTGCATAACTAAATACATATAAGGTCTCAAAAGCGAGACCAATTGGTTATGCCAATGCTTGTTCTGAATGGTTCTATTTTCCAACATGTGTAACCAAGGGTGCCAACATGACCTTACATTCAATGCAGCTGTGATGTTGGCGTCATCTTGTCTTAACTTTTTCTCCTATGTACAATAATTAGCATGGGCACCATACAGCATATATATAACATTGCATACATTTCAATTAGATACATTTCTCACAGTATGCTTTGCCCGCTCATGTTGAAAAGTCCTTTGGGTTAGCAGTGAAAGGACATATACCACAGTTGCCACAATGGTAGCAGCCCACCAACTTGTCAAGGCCCCACAGATCTGTTATGTTTTTGTTTCAATGAAGATTCCTTTTGTGGATGCTGGTAAGCACCAGATAATCACACAATTGTTCCACTTTCTTGCATGAGTTTTAAAGTTTATTGCTCTGTGAACAAAATACGGCGACACATTCAATGTTTTCAGTTGTGTTTTATTCTTTTGGTACAATTGACATTCCCAAGGGGAATATGGCTTGTTTGGTATTTTTTTCAGGTATCCCCAGCCAAAATGTTTTTACTTTAGATTTCCAGTTCCCTGAAGTTATCCTGATGTAATTTGCAATTCTGACAGGTGACGAGAAATTGTCCATAATGGAGGCCGTCTTTAAGGATTTGTGGTTGGAAAGTAAAATATTGGAGACATGAATTGCATGCCACTGGTTTTCTATAAAAAAAAGTTCCTAAAAAGGCCATCTGCAGGAATGATAGTCATATCCAAAAGATCAACTGAGGTTTTAAATTATGTGAAAGTGAATTTGTAATCAGCAGTCAGTGAGTTTAACCAGAGAAAATCATTATTCAATTCGCTTTCACTACCACCCTAAATCATAAGAGTGCCATCAATGATTGTTTTCCTCAAGGAGATATGCTCATAATATGGATTACTGTCATTTTGAAATATTAATTTAGATACCAAATTATCAACAAACAAAATAGTAGAGTTGGGGGCAAATCAAGTTTCCTTTTGTTCACTATAAATTTCCAAAAAGTTATTTTTTTATTGTCAGATCCAAAAGATGTGTAATAAAGATAGTGGGGGTCATCATGGGGTTTTGTAGAGTGTAGAATAAGGCAGTGATTACTGGATCCTGGGAAAAGTTGGTATATCATTCTATTTCCAAACATTCCAAAAGGTCAAACTCAGGATCAAAGAATATCCTCTAGTTTGTTTATGAAGTCACCACTATTCAGTATATAACTGATTGTTGTCGAAGTAAAGTGTTTAATGAAGGTAGCAATACATTTGTGCAAAATTTCTAACATTGATCCACAGTCAGAAACACTAGGGCAGCTGGGTGGATTTTGCAGATTTGTATGTGTTTTGGGATATTTATACAACACAAGGGAACAGGGCGATTTTACATTCATAAAAATATATTCCTGATTACTCAAATAGCCCACCTAATATAATTCAGGAAGAAAACCAGGTATTAATGGCTTTACATTACAATGACTCTATTATTATTATTATTATTAAACCTGTATACAAAGGTGGGGGAGAAAGGTGAGGAAAGTGTCATATTGAACATACATCCATACAAAGACAGGTCAATAATGATGAACACTACTAACAACTCCAGTCCGACCATTACCAGGTAATTCAAAAACAAAATCTTATCATCCCAAAAAGCAAAAGAAGAAGGCTATTTAATTGATGAGGTCAGCAGGTACCACCATAGTAGATTGAAAAAAACAATATTCCTTTAGGAGACATTTTTCAGTAAAGAAGTGAATAATTCATAATGACATAAATAGGAGAAACAATGTCAACCTCAGAAGAGGTTTCTCCTTATTGACTTCTCTTTATCATAGAACTGTGTTGGTGACTATTAATTTTAATATTGGTCCAGGTGAAGATACCCTCCTATTTCACTTTTGAGTCGAAACGGGGTTTAATTGCTCATAGATTGTCTGAAGCCCAAATTAACTTCAATATTAAAGTACAATGTAATACATCTTGATGTATGTAATTCTGGGTGGATTTTACAGATGTGTATGTATTTTGGGATATTTATACAACATAAGGGAACAGGGCGATTTTACATTAATAAAAAAGATATTCCTGATTACTTAAATAGCCCACCTAATATAATTCAGTACGAAAACCAGGTATTAATGGCTTTACATTACAATGACTCTATTATTATTATTTTTAAACCTGTAGACAAAGGTGGGGGAAGTGTCATATTGAACATACATCCATACAAAGACAGCTCAATAATGCTGAACACTACTAACAACTCCAGTCCGACCATTACCAGGTAATTCAAAAACAAAATCTTATCATCCCCCAAAAAGCAAAAGAAGAAGGCTATTTAATTGATGAGGTCAGCAGGTACCACTATAGTAGATTGGAAAAAAACAATGTTCCTTTAGGAGACATTTTTCAGTAAAGAAGTGAATAATTAATGACATAAATAGGAGAAACAATGTCAGCATCAGAAGGGGTTTCTCTCTATTGACTTCCCTTTATCATAGAACTGTGTTGGTGACTATTAATTTTAATATTGGTCCAGGTGAAGATCCCCTCCTATTTCACTTTTGAGTTGAAATGGGGTTTAATTGCTCATAGATTGTCTGAAGCCCAACTTAACTTCAATATTTATGTACAATGTAATACATCTTGATGAATGTAATTCTGTGATTTTAATTGCATATATTTTTCACACACTCTTTCACCACCTATTCACTTGTTCACTGCATCGTTTTACATCATTGCATATTGCCACCACCTAATTGCAATTCTTAAATCGAAAACATTATTATGTCTTGTAGTTTTGCCCTTTTATTGAAATTGCCCCATCTCTGTATATGACTCAGAATTATTAATATTACTGAAGAATTTATCCTAGGGGAGCATTATTTAGTCCTATGACATGTGACGCGTTCGATGTGTCAGCCCCTTTTAATTACCAGCATAGTACTTGTTAAGATCTGAAGACTCAAGCTTATAAAATACTGTTGTCTACAATTCCTGGGTGGGCTAGAGGTGTTATGATGACTCAGTGGGGTAATGCAATTTGATGGAGCTCGCATGCAAAGTGTTGCAAGTGACTGCAAAAGTTGCAACATCAAACAAATATGCAAATGACTTTGACTGTGTTACAGCAGGCTGTTGAACTTGAAGTGGCTCCCATGAATTTCAGAGTTGGTGGTTGACATAGGGGCATTTGAAAAATATGCACATAAGATTAAGAAGGGAAAGGGGATTATGGCAGTGTCCCACAGCAAGCCTGTTTGTGTTGTACGCATCTGTGTGTTTGTCAATATGACACAGAAAATATGTGTGTGTATATGTATATATATATATATGTGCATATTTCCTCTCAAATGCCCTGAGCTTTACAGAGGTCACACGATGCAGCTCCTACCATCCGGTCTAAGAGCGAGGCTGCTTGCAGTTTTTTGCATCCATTTCATTTTAAGGATTCCCTTTTCTGTTCCCCTAAGGATTCCCTTTTCTGTTCCCGACGCCTTTCGAGGCCAGCGCCTCTTCTTCATGGGCTGCTACACAGGGGAAATGACTGACTCACCAGTGTTGTCTCTTTAGTTGCTTTATTGAGAACACCACCCACTTTGGGCGTTACACACAAGAGTTGCACAATAGCATGCTGGTTCACGTAGTCTCTAAGGTGAGTCGAAAAGTTCATTGTCTCTGTGAAATAATTTGAAACTTGTTTTAGTCCTTGAGTAGGTTTGGTTGCCAAACTGCAGGCTTCGTTTTGCCATGGGGCTGCATGGATGCAAAAAACTGCAAGCAGCCTCACGCTTAGACCGGATGGTAGGAGCTGCATCGTGTGACCTCTGGCATTTGAGAGGAAATATATGTGCATATGTATATATATATATATGTGTGTGTAAATATATATATATATATATATATATATATGTATATATATATATATATATATATATATATATATATATATATATATATATCCACACAGAGTTGCCCCTAAGAAGATTCCACACAAGTAGGGGTTAATGCACAAATCATCGCAGGCAGCAGGTATTTGCAGCGTGTGGTAGCCCCCTCAATGCCAAACGCGTTTCGAGCATCCTCCGTGCTCTTGATCACTGGCAGTAACTGACATGAAGGCGGGCTGGTTAGGAAAAAACACTTTATTGTATTGTAGAGTCCAGCCCAAGTGGGCGTCATCAGCGGCATTGTGGTTAATATAGTCCCAAAAAATAATGCCACAAGACTCCCAAGTTCATTAATCACAGTGGAAATCACCTGCCAAAGTCAGTTTCTCAAATATAATACCCTGTTGGGTGAGAGCGCTGCACTCCACGCTGCAAGCCGGCCAATATTTACCTCCGACTGAGGCCCCCTCCTTCCCAAGGCGCGTCCGTAATATCAGACACACAGGGTCCGCTTTGCAAGCGGCGGGGAATCTTCGCGACCGGGCCGGCTGCTTACTTGATATCCACACAGAGTTGCCCCTAAGAAGATTCCACACAAGTAGGGGTTAATGCACAAATCATCGCAGGCAGCAGGTATTTGCAGCGTGTGGTAGGACAGTTATATTTTAATGACGAAAGGCAGCAGCACACTTGTTTTGTAAGAAACCGGGAGTCATGGCATTATTTCGGGACTACCACGACCAGAATGCCTGTAAGACGCCCACATGGGCGGGACTCGGTATTCAAATAAATTAATTGGTTTCAATGAGCCTGCTTCCTTCGTCATTGTCAGAAAGAGCGGCAAACATGCTCGAAACGCGTATGGCATCATGGAGAGCTGTGGGGCATGCTGTCAACGGAGCCAGCTGTGCCGATTTGCGCTGTAACCCCTCTGTATGCGGCGGCTCCTCAAGGGCAACCTTTTGTGTATGAATATATATATATATATATATATATATATATATATATATATATATATATATATATATATATATATATATATATATATATATATATATATATATCTATATTAATATATATATTAAATTATATCTTCTGGGGAAAATAGCTAGTAGCTCTACTGTTAAGGCTGCATCAGACTATACAATAGAGCACACACTTTTCACTTCACTCTAACTTTTGAAATCTTCAATCTGCACAGTTTACAGTTAACTCCCAAAGAGTGAAGATCACGCTTGGTACCCTGGAGCACAATAAACAGTGGGCACTCATAGAACGTGTACTGCACCACAAGGTGTAAACTTGTTCATCAGCAGAAGCTGTGGACAATCCTCGAAGTTATATGTGTGCTACATATAATTCATGATCACATGCCATGCACTGTTTTCACACTGCGCATGAATTATGTACAGTCCAAAGTCAAAGCCCTGGACTTCCACGCCTCTAGTCACAACATGTACTGAACATAGTTCATTGCTGTATGGTTGTGCTCACCATATGTCAGTTGTACACATCTTACACAACTGTAGAAGTTCTTTACTACATATCAGTAGCGGTTGCTCTTTATAGCAAGGGGGGGCGGGTGGGGAGGTGCCAGCCGCCGTCTTGAAGTTCTTCTGCACCAGTCTCGACTTTGATTCTCCACGGGCTGGTGAACACTGCACAGTCTCCTAGACGCCAATCAAAATGATGCTCTCATACTGGTAATACAGCATGAGAGCCGCTCCTGATTGGCCGGAGCGTGCTGGTTTGACGCTTGCTCAGGTCCTTAAAGCCTGTGCCTCTTCTCCACCCAGTTGTGTAGCACAGCTCGTGTAGGGGAATATCTGTGGGCATTTAGGAATGTATTTTACGATCCCGGCATTATTTGTATTGATAGTGATGTGAGAGGTAGTGTCCTTTGTGACGTCATGTGTAAGGTAATGATCTGTGCTTTCAGGTGTTTATGAGTGATTGGCTCATCTTAATTTTCCAATGTTGTTGAATGTTTTGTATTTTCCCCTCTACTCAAATTAATTTCAACTCTAATTCACAAGCAATTAGGTCTCTCAATGAAAATCATCCTGAGCTACTAATGTTATTAGTGTTGTAAAAGTAACCATATCACACAAGGTTACATTTAGTGGCCACCTTAGCAGTGATCACAGTGGAACCCTAACCCCCATAACAAATGTCTGCATATCTTTCTTCAAGTCAAAAATAATGTTTATTTAGACCTTCGGTCGTTAAACATAAAAAAACATTTCCATCTTTCCATAATACCATATCCTTTATACAGAATATAATTACTATACCATATTAGATAGTTATTTCATTTCATAATCTAATTCTATTATCCTTAAATAAAATTCATACAATCCAAAATTTATAAACACTTAAAACTTGTTTAACTTCTAGCATAAATCTCCCCAGTGCACATGCTATGTCCAAATAGGTCATTTCAGTTAACAATTCGGCTGCCTGTGCACAGCTCTTAATACCATATGCATATATTATTTCAATTCCTCTGGCACAGATGGTCACTCTTTACTTATTTTATGTGCATCTTAGTGTTGAAAAACACACAAGCCTTCACAGACTGACATATGAAGAGAGTCTGGCACTTGCAATATTTTATTAGAAATATGCTAACCTTCACAATAAGATGCATTCAAAATATGCTGACATTAGGAGGTGGAAGGTTGTTTAAATAACAAGCTATTATATCTCATTTTTGAGTAATTGGGGCATATTTACTAATATTTAGCGCTGTGTTTGCATCACATAAGCGACGCAAATCGATGTAAAATCTTTCAATAGTAATTTACTTTCCAGAGCAAAACATGTTTTGCACTGGAAAACCACTTGAAATGAGTGTGTGCTGCTTTGCAGTTCTAAGCGCCAAGGGGGCGTTCCATGGGTGGTGCATGGGCGTTCCCATGCAACCCCCTAAGGTTTCTGATGTTAATCCCTATTTACCAAAAAAAAGTAGACAGGGATTGCATCAAAAAATAGCACCCTCTTCAACCAGGCGCTATCATGGAGGAATGTTTTTATTTCTCCTTCCTTTTCCAAATCTGCATGTGTGCTGCACTGGACTGCACACATACAAGGTGGGAAAAGTTTTAAAGTTAGTCTGAGCCTAGTATTTTGTACTGGAACACAAAACCTATGCTAGACTTACGCAGACACTCGTGCACTATGGTGCAAGGTGTGTGCGCGGCACACGGCAGTGCATTTCGGCGCGGGCGCTGGGGAGAGGGGAGGAAAGTGAAATATGGTGCTCTCCTGCTCTGTCCTTCCCACACACCGCCGCGCATTATTTGCGGCGGCTGCTGCACTCTGCTGTGTTATAATTTACAACAATGTTACACCACGTTTCCTTTCCATATCTCAATTTTTTCCATATGTTTTTATTTATATTTTTTTCAATAACGATCCTAAATTCCGTAGAAATATGAAACAATTATAAACCTAATTTATGTTTTTTTAGTTTGTGGAAACACAACACCCTGCTCCATCACCATTTTGTGTGAAACAATGAAAAAAAAGAGGCCAAGATTAGACACTGCTTAGGAGATGATTCTGTATTTTTGTCGGAAGAGTAGGTTTAAAAGTTATGTACATTTGCTGAAACTGAACTAAGGGTCTTTAATGATTGAATAAGATCGAATAAAGACGGAAATTGAAAAATTTAATAGAATTAAGAGCAGTGTGGAGAGAGTGCGGTGATAGTGCAGCCATACCACTTCATGAGCTGGGCCCATGGCCTCCTTTCTCGTCACTGAAGCAGAGTTTCTATTTCATCTGGGATCTCTCTACTAAAGGGGTTACACAAACAGTGCACCTGCGTCCCAGAATAGCTGCAGGAGTCCCCAGCTTCAAGGGAAGGCGCCGCGCGCCGCCGTCACAGAGGCGGTAAACGCCACTGGAAAATGTAATGGCCTCCCCAATGAATACCTCAACCGCCATCAATAAACCGTTCATTTAAAGCCAGCTGCAAGACTCACCTTTTCCTTCTGGTCTCTCCTAACTGGCTCCATCTCCTTTCCCTTCCTTTCTTCCAAAAATAGGCTCTGCTATCCACCCCCTCCCCCCAAACACACTTTTTCTTTTCCTCTCCAATTAACCCTGGTTCTTCACTGGAAGATTCACGTGTGTCCATGAGATATTATCAACACACACCAGCAGAAAACATTAAAAAGCTTCTCAAAATTGACTGTGTTCATCAACGTATTTGTGTAATAAAAATGTTGGGTACCTGTTCTCCTGGGGAAAGGGGGGGGGGGGATTGGGTGTGTAATAAACTGGAAATTGAATAAAAACTGTTTAAAAAAAAAAAAAAAGCTGAGAATTCTTAACTGCAAATTCCAATGATTCAGACATCAGGACCGAATAGCAACTTTGATTGGCTGCCACGGGTGCAGACTGGGACGGTGCACTATATCACTGCAAATGTTTCTAGAGCAGGCACACATTCGCAATATAGCCATAGCGCTCTGTGGTTGCAAACCATGGGGCAGATTTACAAGCCCCATGCGCCGCCGGTGCATCACGTTGCGCGACGCACCGGTGGCGCAGCCTGCTAAGGGATATTTACAAGCACCGGTAAAGTCACCCTGCTTGACTTAACCTGTGCTTGTAAATATCGCCCCTGTTTACCCAGCACTTTGCGTGTTAGGGGCGGGACATGGGTGTTCCCACGCAACACCCATGTCCACTGATGCATTTCCAGATTTACGAGAAATGGTAAACCTGGACATGCGTCAGTTTGCTGCGCCACCATAGGGGTGGCGTAGCCAAGCGAAACGACGAGAAATGTTTTCATTTCTACTCGTTTTTTCATCTTTCAATGCGTGCTGCATTCTACAGCACGCATTGAAAGAGGAATATACCTGCAGTGTTTGCTTTTGTGCAGGAAGGGGCCCCTTCTTTCACAAAAGCAATCTCCACATGGCGCAGGCATCCTTGCACCATGGTGCAAGGGTGCCTGCGCCGGCCCATGACAGCTGTTTCTGCGCCAGCACTGGGGAGAGCACAGGAATGCGACATATCATTGTAGATATGTCGCATTCCTGTGCTCTGAAAGTGCTGCAGCGTGGCGCATCCAAAGGGCTTGAGGTGCCGCGCTGCGGCACTTTCTTGTAGATCTGCCCCCAAGATTGCAAATACGCAGCCCTGCCAAATACCACGAGTCAGGTGTTATACCAACGCATTTCAGCAGGGTCAGACTGGGAACAGCAACCAGCCCTGGCAGACTGCTGCTGCTCGACCGGGACTGGGAGCGGGTGGGCGGTTGCTAGCAAGAAACACCCCTCCCGCTTTTGTTACAGGGGGCCGATATTGCAGCATTGCTGCAAAACCTGCCCCCAGTGACAAAACCTGCCCCAGCGGACACAAATCCGGCCCTCACTCCTCTGGCCCACAAGAAAAATGATGGTGCCCACTAGGGCCAGTATGGCAAAGTAACACATTTAAGGCACTTCCTTAGCTGTCACAACGCGGTTGTATGATGTTACAACACATTCCGAGGCAACGCATGCCTTTTCCACGCATGCGTTACAACTGAATGCCATTACGACGCATATGGTTTTATCACAAAAATGCCTTTACCACGCATACCTTTACAACGAATTACGTTGTATAACTATGCATGATAATGGCATTTTCATGGTAAACCGACTGCAGGGCTGATTATTTTGTTCAAATTTATAAATATATTTTTAATGAAGCCTAACCTAATAAATTATTATAATAAAAATAATATACTTACAGTTACTATGTTCGTAATTCTCCTTCTTCTTATACAGTTGTAAGTGGTACTTTTTCAATTTTTCTTGAAAATGCAGTACGTACACAGACGTACGTAATTACGTCGTTATTGAGGCTCATCACATGAAGGACAAGAGGCACAGGAGATCGTTTATTAGGTAAGTTTTATTTTTTTGTTAAAACCCCCTCTTTTTCCTAGTGGGGGGAGACCCCCCCAAACACCCTTTTTTTAATTCGACCTTTAATTCACATTCCTTTACTACATATCTCGTAGTAAAGGAATGCATGGTAAAGGTTATAAAAGGTAACCACGCATGCGTTGTAAAGCATGCGTGGTTAGCGTATTCGTGGAAACGGCGGCATTGTAGTGGATGTTTCCCTCACAACGCGGTGCGAGCAGCGGCGGGACCTGGCTGGGCTGAGCAGTTTTTCGGAATTATTTTATTGCAGTACACATATATCTAGTGCACAGAAGAGGTAAACATCATGTTGGCTACTATATTTTACTTTTTATTTTTTTGTTTCTCACAAATATATGTCAATCTTTAATCTTAAATGTACTTTAACCATATTTCTTTGAAAGGTTTTATCTAAAAAAACTTTAATAAACTAGCTCTTATGCTGCAGTTCCTAGTTTTATGTAAAGAAATATAAGGTGTCTCTAAAGTTTTTCTCTGAATGTTATTTTGTTTAATAATGATATAGAGGACAGCAGAGCAAGATAACATTCACCGTGATTCTAGTTGGTGAAAAAAGCTGCTGTATCCCTTTCTTAGGTCTTTCGTAATGTCAACGATGCGTTGTTCTCTGCCCATGCTGAGAAAAAAGACTGAAAGCCAAGTTTCTTCAGAGCTCTCAAGACAATCGGGGAAGTGTATGACTTCTTTTAAAAAATGTAAGGGCTACTGTATCCTTATTGTATGATATGCTTTAATTCATAACTGTTTTGCAAATATGCCATATTATGAATGTTATGAATGCTGTAATGTCTGTAACAACATTACAGCATTCATAACAAATAAATATGGGCTATTTACAGTGAAAAAAAACAAATGGTTTACTGGTTAGCCTTGGTCCATTTTTAGGTTGGCTGACTGTTTTAAAGCATATAGGGCCCGATATAGGTAATAGTGAAATACCGAATTCTAAATATCGAATTTTACCGATTCGGTATTTAGAAATCGCTATTTCAGATGTAGGTAAGAATTCGGTAAAAAATTCTGAATCCTTAATATTCGTTATTACCGAATCGGTAAGATTCGGTACTAACGAATACCTACCCATTCATTCCTATGGGCTTGGAGGCCCATAGGAATGAATGTGAAGACATTCGGTATTACCGATTCGGTATTACCAAGTCGGTAATACTGGGAGGTATTTCAAGGGTGCCAGGGTGTCCAAAGGTCACCCTGTTGAACCCCTGAAATGTGCATGTGTGCACATGTGGCACGCATGCATTCCCTAAGGGCATGCATGTGTGCCACATGGCACTTAAAAAAAAGCAAGAAAGTGCTTTTTTTAAGGAATTTGGTAATTACCACCAACTTGAAGTTGGTGGTAATTACCGATTCCGTAAGGCCCAAAAGCACTATTTTATGTGCTTTCTACATTGCATCTAAGGAATCGGTATTACCGATTCCTTAAATGCAAGGCCAATAAGGAATCGGTATTAAGGAATCGGTATTTACCGATTCCTTATTACTGATTCCTTCCCTACATCACGAATGCCTAAATACCGGTCGGTAACGGTGAAATTTACTGAATTTCACCGTTACCGACCGGTATTTGGGCCACCTACATTGGGCCCATAATCTGAGTACAGATTAGAATATTTCAGACGAAATTACATTTATGATACTAAACTGTTGTCTGCCTTTACCAAACCTAAGATCCAAATTAATTAGCCACAGCCATGGAGTCTGCTGCAAACACTGTCATGGCATTGGTGCAGGATGCAGCTGACTGAGACACAGGCTGTGGGGAGGACTTATCCTGCATCACAGTTTTTTTAATAAATGGTTCCTTCGCAGCAGGATAGACTGACCCATGCGAATTCTGCTGAATTACAAGGAGTGAATTATTAAAAGATTGACAGACCTCTCTGGCAGCCTCGCGCATTGACAGCGTCAGGGTAAGCCATGGGAGTTGTAAAGAAGATGTAACAGTGTTCCAAATTTACACAGCGCATGAGTTCCAATAAAAAAGAGGAGATTCAAGCAATGTTGGCAGATTTACCCGCAATCGCACAAGATACATTTCTTCTCCCATGCGGAGAACCAGCAGTGCACTAAATAAAAAGAAGGCCTTAAACGCATGGCCGGCTTTAGCGCTGGTGGCGCCCGGTGCGACAATCATTTTTGCCGCCCCCACACCCAATGACCGCCTCCTCAGATTCTCTCACTACCACCGGGCTAAAGTGCCCCTCATCCCTCCAATCATGTTTTTGCTAAACACAGCGCTCCCCCATGAGTCCAGCACCCCCTAATCGGTTCAGCGCCCAGTGCGGCCGCACCAGTTGCACTGCCCTAAAGCCGGCCCTGCTTAAACGTTTCTATTAAGGGGCTGATTACCGTACCTAAAATTACCAACTCTGTGTAGTGCAGCAAATTCCGTGTCTTGCATTAGTGCACCATTACAAGTTTTTACTCTTGGGATGACGGATAACCCTGGAAATTGGTGTTTCCACTCCAATTTCCACATTTGTTCTTCATTCTTAGCGGTGTCCCCTGCTCTGGTTTTTCCACGTTTATCTGTTAAAGTGAAGGTGAAACATATCGCTTCACTGGATTTTCTAGTTTGGCTCCTAATCCCAGTTTGAGTATAAATCTGTTACATTTCTGAATGTAAATGGAAATGTGATTCTTAATAGGTTCCTCAGGGCCTTATTTAGAGTTTCACAGACAGGATACTCCTTCACAAACGTGACAGATGTCCCATACGCTGTCTTACTAGTGCATTATAGCCTATGGTGCTTATCATACTGCAGACAGGATATCCGCCAAGATTTGATGGGGTAGCCTGCACACCAAACTATAAATACAGCCCTCAGTGTCTGTGAATGTCCTAAGGTCCTTGACCCGGCACACAGAGCTTTTATGGCACTGACCCTTTATATCTGTTGAACAGATGTAACCACTATTGTACTGCCAGTGCCCTTCACTTAATGGATACAGGGCTATTTCTTATCCCAAAAATTACACACACAAAGTGGGGCGGGCTCCTCCTTTTCCCTTTTGGCAGCATAGGCCTGGAATCATCTCCATCTGCAGCTCCAAAAGATCACAAATGAGCATCAGTTCAAAAAGTCTTTTAAATCCTGGCTTTTGGGCTAGCTTACCAAGTATGTGTTTTTGCTCCAGTCTTTGTTTTGGGTCTTACGCGGGTCTGCTCTTGCACGGCTGGAACACTCTTTGGAGTAGCAGCGCACTTTACAAATTTGTTGGTTGATTGATTAATTGAAGGAAAGTTCACATTTATGGAACACCATATAAGAGCTCTCTTTAATTAACATTTTAAAAATGTTCAATGTTTTCTTTTATGTCTGAGGCATTGAAACATCAGAAACCAAGCCTTATGGGTAATTATAGGTATTTCAGGTATCAGAACTTGAAAACAATACATTACCATAGGCAGGCTACGTGTGAATGTATTGCTGCCCACTATGTATCCTTTTAAATTACGTTAGTTTGTACTGTTAGGTACTTAGACAAAATATCGGAAACAAAAATATTGTGGACCGAATTAGCATGTCAAGAATGTTGAGGGCAAAAATATTGTGAAGGTAAGTTTCTATGTGTAAGCAAAGTTTTAATATAGTTAAGAATAGAAATTCTATACTTATTTGCACTTACCTTCTCGATGTTTTGGTCCTTGATATTTTTTACACAATATTACGTCCACACGATATTTCTCTTTCTGATATTCTGTCAGTGATCTGCTCAACTATGCTCTACCAATAACCACTTAGTACCCAGACAATTAGTTCCTTCAAACATAGTCCGTGATCCATCAACAAAGTGGACACATTTCTAAGGATTACTTGGGAATTTATTGAATAAACATAACTATCAATCATCTTAGCTCTACATGGTCTAATTGTACAATTTTGTGCAACGTTGAGAGCTTTCTTAGCTCTTCTATCCATCTGCAGACTAAACATGCTGTAAAGCAGCAGTTATGAAAGAAAACAACAGTTCTTCACTAGAAAACTGCTCACTCGATTCGGTATAAATGAGCTATATCTTTTTCAATTATTGCTTTATACATACCATTGTATAGAACAGTATTCAACTTAGGGGTCAATTACGATGTCGGTCAGAAAGCATTCCGACGGAATCTTTCTCGCCCAAATTGGATTCGGGGAGTTTGATTGACCGATTACGATGGGTCCAGATATCATTCGGTCTGACTCCCTTTGACTTCAATCGGAGCCTGTGTTCCGAATGAATACACAGGCTTCCATTGACGAAAGGGATGGCTGGGGAAAATCATGCACCCTGTGGTGGGCATCCCCTGGTGCCTGCCACACTGTGCATGGTTGGTAAGGGGGGGTCCCATTCAGAAGGCTCCAGGTGAAGGGGGCCTGCTACAGCTGATCTGATTCGGAACAACCGATTCGGAAAGGTAGTCCAAATCCAACATCGTAATCGCTCAGTCGGAAACGCGGTCCGTAGACCTGTACAAGTCTGAGCCGAATGACTCGGTTCCTCCGAATGCCATCCGGAACCGAGTCGGTACTAACTCGGAAAGTCGGAATTCTTTCCAAACATCGTAATCAATCGTTCGGAAAGCTTTCAGAATCGATCAGAAAGGCGGCTCCGAATCGGATTCAGCAGACCCAAATCTGATTCAGAGGCTTTCCGAAAGACATCATAATCGACCTCTTAGTATTTTCAATAACTTATTCCTGTTTAAAGACTGTACTTTCAACCAATTCAAAACCAAACAAAATCCAAGCATAAAAAAAGAAATGTCAGGTTCTTGTGAATTACAAGCCAATAATTCAATATCATTGGGCATCATGTAGAAAAACTTTTACAGTAACAAACCCTTCAATCAGTGCTGAATTTGAACTGGTGGTTGCTGGGGCTTGACACCGTCACTTAATTGCCAACATAGGCCCTTATGACAGCTGCCACATGGTGGTGCTCTTTTTGTAATTTAACAATGAGCAGAACAACAGTTGTTTAGTAATTTAAAATACATTAAAAATAACTAATGCCTGCCACCCAAGCCATTCTTAAAGCTTTGGGGGTCTCGAACGGTCACACTTGTAGAAGCGTGATGGTTAGTAGTTGTGTAAGCACTATCATTGGCAGTGCAGGCAGTGGCATTGTGTGGTGCAAGCTGCAGTGGCCCTCTGATGAGGGCCCAGTCACTTTCTTTTTATTTTTACAAATTAAGCACTGCCTGCGATTGGCAAAATCATAGGGCTTGAGACACCAAAAGCTTTTTTCCAAATTCCAACCAGCAAAGGGGGATCTGCAACACATCACACATTGCAATTAGGAGGGAATAAGAAAGGGGCATCCCTTATTAACTAATTGTTGTCCTTGTGAACCATCTTCCACTTTGGGAATCATGCTGTGTGGCCCAGGGTTTAACAGAGTTCCACTAAAACCCTGCATGTTCTCCCAGAGTATTACTTGCAGGCAACCTTTTTTAAAGCAGTATCTGTCCCTTTAAGGGACACAGACAGGGACTTCAGGTATGTAATTCGTACACACCCTTCATTTATTTCATATATACACATATTTGCCCAATCACACTCAACATATCCATGCCATATTAGGTATACATCTTGACTCTTCCGGATGCATATATAAGGTAAAAAGTCCCCCCCTGCCATTATAAGGATACTGCAAGGGACAAGGAGTTCCTTAACTATTTAGAGGAATGAGGCCAAAGGTCGAGCTCCTTTAAAAGGTTTTGGAACTCTGAGGTGACTTGAAATATTCTTATCATGTATGCCAGGTGGTACTTTATCCCATGTAATGCATGGTCGCACCATCACCTTTCCCACAAACCACTTAAAACTTTGGTGCATAGCTCTTTCCAATGAATGAGCAAGCACGCTTGCAAACATGAAGGATAAAAATAAAAACTCTATTGCAAATTAAACACATCAAAAACCTGTTAGATATTTTTTGCAAACAGATATTAGAAAAAGCTGAAGTAGCTCGGAACCATGCAGACAGATTTGAGCTTTTCTCTATCTAAGGAGTGCAAACAATAAACATGTTATCTCTGCTTGTCATTGTAAGCTATTAAAATAGAGCTGCTGATAGGAAAGCAACGTTCTGTTTTTGTTGCTTTAAACAGCTGCACCTGTGACCTGACCTGCCTTTCATCTAAGCTGCAGGCTCTGGCAGAAAGGCATTGTGAAGTCAGAACTTGACTGTAATAACTTATAATTATCTTTTCTTTACAATTGGTGACTGAGTGTGTCACTAGCACCAATTATAAAGAAATTAGAGATGTGCATTTATTTAACAGATTACAGATTACCATGTTTTATAAAGCACTTTAGACCAGTTAAGTATTATGCTTTTCTATTAATTTAAGAAATATGTGCTTTAATCTGTCACTGTGCTGTTTCAGCTAGCACCAACAGGGCATGGTAGCCCAACTCCTGTGAAGCATGTTCAATGGGAAATCGTACGGCTGGCCTGGTCTGAGAGAACAAGCCATCAGTGTCGCCCAGAAGCAGGCGCATGCTTTGCCCTGAGTAAAATCTAACAAGGGCAGAAACCATCAACATCACATATTTGGACTTCTTATATTCACTCATCTAGTCATTTTCCTACACACAATGTCTGACCCAAATTACATTATGTTTAGTTTGGGTTAATATCTGAAAGACATAGAGAGGGCTGTCACTGAACCTTTGCACAATTACTCTTTATTTGCTTCTTAGACCAAAATCATTTTGCAGTGTGATTGTGGTACCTTGGGGAAAACCTCACCCTTAACGGATGTAATTATTTAAGCCCTGAATACAGCTCAGGGCACTGTGACGTAAAGCATGGAAAAAAATTCCAAAATGAGAGCATAGTTATAACTACACAAGAAAGAAAATTGCGACATCAGCATTTGAAAAGAATACCTAGAATTGTATGAGATCTAGTCTCATTATTCTGATATGTCTAGTGTGGAGTGCTGTGCTAAATGTCAAAGAACTGTTCGGTAGTCGATCAGGCAGATAAGCTACGGGAAGCACAAGGGCACTGTCTTCCTATGAATTTTTAGAGAAGAATCACATCAGCCAGAAACAGAGGGACCCATGGGGGTAACCAAGTTCCAATGAGGGAAATAGATTGTGCATTGAGATACCAAGTGCAAACAAGTGAACCTTCTGTTTTTTAATGCACATTCACTCTGCCTGCTGCACTCATTTGCTATTGCATAACAGTCCAAACACAACAACATGATGGACAGAACGCTGAAACTTTTGAAACACTCACCCCAAGTCAACAGATCTGGGTTAAAACCATTATTCTTTTGCCCACCATGCCACTCTTGCTTGGACCCAGCCATAAGCAAATCAGTCTTGACCCTGCTCCCCATGGGAACAGTCCAGCCTGAACTGCCAGGCTAGGTCCTCCCTGGACCGGAAACAAGCATCCTAGGATCGGTTTCAGGGAATCACCCCATATCAGCAAGGCTAGCTTCAATCCAGTGGCACAGTGAGCGAGGGGCCCACATCTGGGCATACCCTTGGCCACTTACGGTGAACATAGCAAACACAACAAGATGATGGACAGAGTGCTGAAACTTTTCAAACCCTCATCCCCAATCAAGAGATCTGGGTTAAATCCATAGTTCTTTTGCTCATCATGACACCCCAAGTGGGGACCTAGCCATATGAAAATCAGTCTTGACCCTGCTCCCTGCCTAAAAGGCTAAGTTCCTTTATAAGGTAATGGAACTCTCAGATGTCTTGCAATATCGTTTTCATGTATGGCAGAGAGTCTCACTCTTCCCACAAACAACTAAAATGCTTGGTGTTTTGCTCTTTCACCTGCACTGCAGATCTAAGTAATAAAAGCACAATCTGTACTGTGAAAATAAACAACCCAAAAAGCAGTTGCTAATTTTTGCCAAAAGATATTCAAAGCAGTTTAATGCAAATCAGATTAGAAATGCTGAATCGTTGATTGGATAGAAATATTCAGAGAGTGTATCTTCCTAGTGAGCTACTGCATGGGAAAAGTAAACATGTTGCCATTAATGTCTTAGCTATCAGTTGTACAAGTTAAAAGGGGATCATGGCAAAATTGGATTGTTGGTTACTGTACCTGTCATAGCTCCTTGTCTTATTTTTAGCAGATCATTAGACATAAATTGCATCTAAATCTATTTTACTATTTTTACTGGGTGATGAGCCCAGAACCTGGTATTAAGTAAGAACAAAATGTGTAAATTAGTGCCTCCTATATTTCATTTCTTTGTGAAATGGACACACACCTTGTAACCAAGGCCCAGATGTAGGTAAAATAGATTTACCGATTTTTAATTACCGAATTTTACCGATTCGGTAATTAAAAATCGGTAAATCTAAGGGGTGGATATGTAGGTATTCCAGATGTGCTGGAATACCGATTCTGAAGAATTCGGTATTTACCGATTCGGTAAATACCGAATCGGTAATGCCCATTCATTCCTATGGGCTTTGAAGTCATAGGAATGAATGGGCATTACCGATTCGGTATTTACCGAATCGGTAAATACCGATTTGCACAAGGGTGCAGGGGGTGTCACTTTGACACCCTCTGGCACCCCCAAAACAGGCTCGGGTGCCATGTGGCAGGCATACATGCCCTAAGGGCAGGTCTGCCTGTCACATGGCATAAGTGTGCATGCACACATGTGCATGCACACCGGAATCGGTATTTTACCATCAAATTGAATTTGATGGTAAAACACCGATTCTGTAAGGCCTCTGGGACTCTGAAGAGTCCCACCTACATCTCGGTGCCTCAGAATCGGTAAATTTACCGAATTTTTATTTTACCGAATCTGTAAAATTACCGAATCGGTAATTTTACCGATTCGTTAAAATAATGCCCCCTACATACCTGTCACCCATATACTGGTCGGTAACGGCCGAAAATACCGATTTTCGGCCGTTACCGACCGACCTACATCTGGCCCCTAGAGTCTTCATTCAAAGTGTGTAGGTAAAACAACACATAATCATGGCAGCTGCTTATATTTTCTATTTCTCAGCCTTAACTCAAATTGCTAAGCAAACATTCTCAGCCATCAGTACTGTGCAATCAACGATCAATCAACGAGTTACCCTGTAAAGGGTCGGGAAGTCAGGCGCTCAAGCTCCAGCACAGCTGTTTCCTACATCATGTTATTACAAGTGAATCCTTTACCTCACAGGACCTGAAGAATGCAGCTCTATAAAGTAGGCATAGCTCTAGATGAACATTTTACCCAGTTTATTGCTTTTTTATTTCAGTTAGAATTTTTGTTTCAGTTCCATGTTTCTCTTTTATATATGTAGGTGCTGAGGGGCATATTTATAGGAGGCCTGCATCATGTTTGTACTACACAATGTGGTACATGCGGGACGCAAACCTCTAAGTCAGATTTATGAAGCCTCGCAAAGCGACTACGTGTGGCTCTTAATGGCCTCGTAAATCTGGAGTAGCGCAACGCAGTGCAAATTGCTACATTACGCTTCTCTGCCCTGGGTAGGCATTCCATGGGCATTGCAGTGGGTGTTCCCATGCAACGCCCATGGATCTTGACGCATTCCGAGATTTATAAGGACTGGTAAACTTGGGAATGCGCTAAAATCTTACGCTTTCCCAGGAGGGGCGCAACAAGGAGAAATATCTTTATTTCTCCTCGTCTTTTATCTGTATGTGTATACTGCATTTTGTAGCACACATAAAAAGAAGAAAAATACTCTCAAGATTGTTTTTTTTCAGTGACCCTTCCTACACAAAACCAATCCTGTCCACACACAGGCATGGTGCAAGGGTGCCTGCGTTGGCGCTAGGCTGCCAAAATATCACCAGAGCAAGGGAAAAAGACAGGTAGGCACTGGTGCATTCCTGCCTTTTACCTGTAATGCAGGGCATCGCAGCAAGGTTACTTGCCTCACTGTCCTGCGCCACAAAAGTCATAAATATGTCCTATGGTATTTAAAAAAGTGTAATGATTTTATATTACATAGGATTCTTCAATACCTGTTTAGAACTGCTATTTCTAATTACCTTATTACAGAGGCGTAGCAAGGGGGGGAGGTCCGCTCCGGGCGGTACAAGTTTTGAGGGCGGCAAGTTTTTGTGTTTAATTTCACACTATAAAATCTTCTTATTTTCTTCATGCCTGCAAACATACTATCTATTTCATATGAAAAGCAAGGAAACAAGAATTTAAGCGATTTGATGGGAAGGGTGATTGTACAACCATGCATTATAAGCAATTAAAATACCCCCTGCCAGCCACTGTCATTGCAGGTAACAGTGGTGGGGCCGAATGGGGGGATTCCGACGGATGATCCCAAGAAAAAATTAATGATTTATTTAATTTTCCCTCTGCATCGTCCCTCAAAATCCCCTCCCACCCGGCGACACTGCCCCATCGCTGTTACCTGCACGGACCGCGGCTGCCCTCTGCCATAGTTTATAAGGAAATTGCAATTCATCTCAGAGTTTCATGACATTATAAAGAAATTCAGCCTTTGACATAACTCCTTCATGTGGTGACTGTACTCAGCTGTGAATTCCTATATCTTTGCCATGTACGAAAGGTGGTGAGGGGTGCTCTAGTCCATTAGTCCATATATTAGCACCTCCTCATAGTTTGTCTATATCTAATCCTAGTTTCTGAGCTTCCTTGGCATATTTGTTTTTTATATGCATTTCATAAACATGTTTACATGAAATGAAATATCTTTCATGTAATGTGCCCAGATCTGTAGCAGCCAAATGTGTATTAATGATGTTTTTTGAAAACTGAAAATTCTTCAGTACAATATGAGTAGAGTCCAACAAGTTCAGCAAGTCCACCTCGCCTAATTTTGTAACTGCTACTTTAGGAAGAATGGTAATTACTTCAATGTTTTTATTCCCATAATGTACCATATATTCTGTTAATATTATTTAATTTTCTAAGATATCACGGACCCCCAGAGTAAGTTTCGCCGAATCCTATGGGTCCCCAGACCACATGTTAAGAACTAATGGTCTAGGGTTTAACCATGCCTTTTAAGGGCTTAATTTGTGCTAAGAAAAGTCTCATAGAATTTCCCAGGAGTAATCTTTGATTGCTTTTAATTATTTTTTGTCTGGCCTGACATTTTCTTTTCATCTTTTACCTAGATTTGTAACCATTGGGAAAAGTAATTTGTGTTTTTTTATCTAGCCGTTTTCATGCCACAATGAGCTGGAAGGCATTGTCACTAGGAATCTCACTCCAGTGACACCATCTCACTGAAAGAGCAGCGCATCTCCTGTTCATGAGAAAGCGGATTAGACAGTTCTTAATTTGTAAAGGAAAGAGTGCAGGTGCCCAAAGCTCTGCTCAGAAGCCTGCGGCAGGCACCGAATGCGTAGTCTTGAATCCACCTCACGCCTCTGTAATCCACAACCAGGCACTTCCAGCCCGTTTAACTCATTTTTGCAGGTTCTTGCTTGCTCCCTTGGTAACGGGTTTTCTGTCTTTCTCTTCCTGCTTCTTTCCTGTTTTTTTGTTTTACCTTTCTTGCTCCTGATCAAAATTTGATGCAGAAAAATAAGCCCTGGTCCCCAGACAAAAGTGCTGTTGGCCACAGCAAGTGGTAAACAGATTTTTGCCTTTTTTAAATGTTTGAAATAGGTCTATAGGTTTCTTCAATTTTTAGATCTGGCAATAGCCAATACCTTTTTCTTCTACTAAATTTTATTTACAAAATACTTACTTATAAGAGGCTTCAGCCCGCCCTCTTCATCCATTTGTCTGTTGTCGCCTCAATCAAATCTTTTTCCATCCATTGTGGCGTACAGCATGGCGCACTGTGTCAGCTCATTACAGCAATCAGTGAACTTCACTGTGGTTGGTGGAATTCTGTCCTTTCACAAGGAGCACATTTGCACACAAAGTAATTAGCAATGTGTGTTTTTTCAGATTAAAAATACATTTCACCGTTAGCCAGTGGTTTTAAAAATGTTTTATGTGGACCATTCTGCCCCCAAAAATAATGTCTAATAAAAACCATGACAAAATAAAACAGACATTGACAAAGTCAAAAGGCTGGTAGCCAACTCCAGAAGCATTGGCTTTGGCTGTGCTTGTATAAAAATCAGGTTATCTGGTAATAAAACAGTGCAAACCGCGTGTGTCACTTTTATAGGGGTGTTTATTGACAAGCCCTTCATTTGATGAGACAGATAAAGGGAGTCATAAACGAACAACCTGCTTTACATTTGTTTGGCAATGGTTCCACAACCCACGTTTCTCGTTTATGCACCGTTGCGAAAACGTTCCTGTGTAACGGACCAGTTTAGACATTTTGACCATTACACGCAAGCAGAAAAAGGGTGCAAAAATAGGTTTGTCCGGTTTTTGGACCATAGAAAAGTTTCTTCAATATGGTCCATTGTAGGCCCTGATTAGGAGTGCCCCAGAAAGAAGTGTACAATTTACCATCAGTGCTTAATTTGAGCTGGTGGTTTTCAGTGCTGAGCACCGGCACTTAATTATCAACACCGGGTCTTGCGGCAGTTTGCCACAAGGTGGCATTGCCTGGCTAATTTAGAGATTATCAGAGCAATAGTCAAATGTCAATTCAATGTACATTAAAAATGACTATTCCCTGCCACCCAAGCCATTGTTATAGCTTTGGTGGCCTGAAATTGTCCTAATTATCACACTTGTAGGAGTATATTGGTGAGTAGTTGTGTTGTTACTTTCATTGGCAGCATAGCAGGGACAATGTGTGGTGCAAGCTGCAATGGCCTCATGACGAGAGCCCTGGCACTTACGTTTTTTTTTACAAATTAAGCACTGTTTACCACATCTTTTACAATATAATACCCCTTGGTATGAAATGTAACACATGAAATAAATAGCATCTATTTGAAGTATTTCCATTCAAAAGGGAACCTAAAAAGCCAATTTCGTATTTTCTGCTTCAAAATCCACATGCCCTAGTATTTAACAGCCATTTTCCCCTGTTTGATCTTCCAATATGTACTAGGTAAAAGTTATGAGGGCGCTCCCTTTATCACACCACTCGTAATTCTGACACGTGTGCAAACAGGGGTATGTGCAGATGGAAAACTTTTCTGACCAGGTCAGCATGCTACAACGCTAGACAGTAAGGACAGTGACAGTCTCCTCCACTTACGCCAGAATGCTGGACAGACACTTTCATCACAGACCTTTTGCCTCTGCCGCCCAGTAAATTCATTGCTTGCTTTCAGAAAAGTCACTGTTCTATGGAAATTGTGAACATAAGGTGTGCTTCTCCTCTAACCATAAAATATTAACCCAATCTCGGCCTTGGTGAGACTGAGGGGCATATTTACAAAGAAGTGATGGAGCGTGGCATTAGCATTCTTGGCTTACCGCAGCGCTCTGCCACTTCTGAAACGCAGGGCTGCACCGTATTTATAACAATACGCCTGTGCTAAATTTAGCTGCCTAGCGCCAAAGTAGTAACCTTTCTACCATATTGCAAGGGTGCCTGTGTTGTGGGGAATGATTGTTTATGTGCAGGAAGGTGTCCCTTTCTGCACATAAACATTCTGAATTGGCGACTTGGAACTTCTATGTGTGCTGCTTTGTGCAGTACACAGAAGTTGCAACTCTTCATTTTTAAAAGGATTGTTTCTGTGCAGGGACACCTTCTTGCACATAAACAATCATGCATGGTGTTTTGCATGGAAACGGGTGAAAGGAGGAGAAATAAAGCATTTCTGCTCATTGCGCCCTGTTAAGCGCGGGAATACGCCGGGATGGCGTCACCAGGCGCTTTACAAACCCCTTTATTATTATTATTATTATTAAGACTAGGGTTTCCCTGGTCTTAATTTTGGCGCTGCCTCATATTTATGCCACTTTTGTAAATATAGGGCAGCATCAAAATCAATGGGTGTTGCGGTGGAACGCCCACCGCAGCACCCGTGCCCACTCCTTTCACACTAACTACAGTTTGAAAGGGTGCCTTATTTACAAGGCAGTGTAAAGCCAAGTTAAGTGGCCTAACACTGCCTTGTAAATAAGGTAAAGCCCCATCGCCACGAAACGTCAAAAAAAGTGATGTTCTGGTTGCGATAGGGGCTTGTAAATATGCCCCAGAGTTTCAGGCGAAGAAGCTTCTAAGACACAATCAATTACCCCTGGTGTCAGGAGGAGCAGGGTTACACTTGTTTGAGGATGCAATGGGGTCCGGTAGGTTTTAATAAGAAATACATTTTCGCCTTGTTTGCTCTCTTCACACAATCATTAGTGCATTGAATGGGCTGGCCTTGTCAGGGGATATGGATTGCCTGGGGATGAAAATTAGATAAGATACAGAGTTCTATACAAATGAGGCATGACATCTGAATGATAATGGGAAGCTCGTGTATATTATTACATTTTTGGGCTTCTTTGTATAGTGCAATGCTTACTTTCGACCAATCCCTGAGCAGTATGGCGAGATACCTTTGTAAAGATGCTGACCTACAAACAGACATATTTGTAGTGTCTTCCCAAATATATAAAGGCAGTAATGACCTGCATGATTGGTGGTAAGCTATTCCAGAGAACCACAGCATGAATACCAAAGTCTCTCTGTCCCCAATCCATATTTCTAAATATGGGGTATATCAAGTTGAAGTCAAGATTTAGATTTAGGATGACACTTTAGGGAATACCTGTTGAATGCATAATGTCGACCATGCCTCTTTGGTTTATTTAGGTCCTCATTACAGAGCCTGAATACCTTCACGGATGACAAGAAGCGCTCTACAAATCTACTGATTGATTGATTGATTGATTGATTGATTGATTACCAGTTGGCCATTGAATTCCGAGTGTTACTGTGCATATCGTAATTATGAGTATTGCAATAAAAATAATCTCCCCGGATTAATTTTGGCCGGTAAAATCAGCCTAAAGTAAGAACCAAAATCTGCATATTATTTCCCATTATCGGGCAAAAAACTCGTAATTGTGTGGTATTTGTCACACCTAAGAAATTGCGACTCGATGGAGTCTGATTTTGTAGGTGCAAAAATATCACTCCAATTACCGGCCCACTCGTAATGAGGGCCTTGGTGCATTGAATAAATATTCGCATTAGGGCTAATTTTGCCATGGTACATTACAAAAAAACTCTTTGCTTTTTAACAAAACCTTAAAAATAAAGAATACACAGCCCAAGTAAAAATGATCTGCCTTTTTCCATCTGCTATTCAATTTTGCTTACATTTTTCATGATGAGTGTCTGCTGATATCTTTGAAAGGGAAGAAACACAATTTAAAGTGGAGTAGAAAATTGCCTGTATTGGCTTCGCCTCTAAGACACAGTCTGAGGTAATCATACGCCTTTGATATACCAGGTTTGAAGTTCTGTGTAGCATTTGAAAGGGCTCTTTTCAGATCTTTTTTAGTCATCTTGTGCAGAAGAAAGGGATCCTGAAGGGAAAATGCCATACCTTTTCCAGTGTCAGAACTAATCACACACATTGAAACCTAAGTTAGAGTAACACAGGGCATTTTCCTTCACAGTTTCCTTTGTGAGTTCAAGATCCTCGAGGCGACGTGCAAGTCAGTGCGCGCGAGGCAGGAGTGGGTATGGAAGAGAGCGTGTTCTCAGTGCTGGATTTTATTGTTTAAAAAAGTGAGAGGGGTTCAGAGTCGCCTCTTTCAAGCTCAGAAAGGCGGAACCAAGCACAAAGATGGTGAGTGATTGAAAAAATGAGGTACCGCATGGTGGACAAATACCCACATTGACACATAGTATGGGGTACTGGAACTGGCCAAGGGCATGTGCACCCGGGCCCTTTTATTAACAGGGTCACGTCACTCGTAACACCAGTGATGGATAGGTGTCGGGTGCATGTGTCTCCAGCCCTCTAGGAGAGGCTGGTGAGCTCAGTGCCTGTTGAGACACTAGAACATGTCCAGCAGAACACTACATGTTGCTGTGAGTTAGATAGTCGGTGTATGTTGCCAAAGTCTGTGCTCCTCACTCGCTTTGAATGACAAGAAGCTGTCCGTACCCATGGAGGTATTCTCCAAACACGCCTTCCTTCACTGTCTGGGTACATTACTAAAAAGTGGACAAAAAGATGCCATCACTAACCGGGAATGGCGTTCCAGGCTATGACACCTCAGCAATGGCTCTTTGCCTCTGTCTCTACCATATGCAGTGCATAGGGGTGTGCTAAGTTTACATACTTTGATTTCGCATAATTCTGTGAAATCTCAGCAAAATTACGCATAATAATGCAAAATGAAAATCTGTCGATTCGCAATATATATTAGTGTGAAATGTTTTCTTGTGAACATTTTTGTTGCAAGGACGACCTTAACATAAGCACAGCAAAATACAGCTGCTCTCTTTCTGTTGTTCCCATGTAATCAAAGTAATTTTTTTATCGAGAAGGGCATGCAATTAAGCAAAGTGGCGTAGACGCATGGTTTCTGAAATTTCATGTAACAACTGTAACATGAAACTACGCAAATTACACAGGTGTCATTTAAATTTCATCCAGGCCTACCAGGCCTATTAGTGGGTCTTATTGCAATGCCACATGCAACAATCTTGTCTCACCCTCTTCCCCAACACTATCGGATGACAGACAGGGTTTGTGCAGCTTGTTCAAGTGATCTCTCCCATACTGTAATGCTGGACTACACCTGTGTATCAAGCCCCTTCTGGCCAATTAAGGTAAGAAAAGGGGTTGTAGGACACAACCACGCTTTCCTTTCCCATGTCTTCCATAACAACGTGGGTGGAACAACGAATGCATGGGTACCACGCATTCCATTTACAATGCAAGTCATTACAAAGACTTGCCTTAGAGGGGGCGCTGGACTTTGTAATAGTAGAATTTACAATTCCAACTCCAGTCCCCGCAAAAGTAGGGAAACCGTTGGACTTTAAAGTTCAATGCCACTTTACCTAACGCATGCCGTTGTAACGACTTGCGTTATAAATGGAACGTGGGGTTCAGATGCATTTGTTGTTCCGCTTGCATTGTAAAGGCAACACGTTGTTCAGCGGTCATGATATTTGCTGTTTCGCGGCTGCATAGCCATCATCGCCACTACAAAATAAAAAGCTAGATGCCATTCATCCCATTGTACTTTTCCCATTTCCTTGGTGACTGATTACTTGACTGACACATCTTGGCCCCATTTGCCATTCCTGTGTATGTCTACTGTTGTAGACATGCTGATGATTTGAGTTCATTATATTTACCTTCCTTCACTGCTCCCTTTATCCCAGGGGGCTCCTCTGTCTTTTGAGTTATCTGACACTTTCAGGCTGTGAATACCCGCGTCCTTGGCATTTCCTTCTGTGTGGCTCCCTAGTCCACCTGCAGGCACTACACCCAACCTGGAGACGATGACCGAAGGATTATGAGAAAAATAGTCTGAACACTCCGTGTTGTAAGTACAATATAATCGTTTAATATATTCCCATGTTATAAAAAATGTGACCTGCTAAACATAAAAATCAATACTATTCAGAAGAGGGAAGAGATAATGTTTGTACTTTACAGGTAAATACAGATTGTCTGATATCTGAGTTGTTTCAAGACACAGTAGAGAATTCATAAGGGTACTTTAACCAAATTAGTTGTGTTACTTTATTGAATAAAAATGAATTCAGATATTTTTGCACTGTTCTTCAAATGTTTATTATATGAGCCCCCTCAAGCTGGGTCTGTTTTATCCAGTCTATGGTGCATGAACTTCCATACCTTTGTGCAATTTGCACTCCAGGGGATGCGGATTGGTCTCAAAGGAGGGTCCACATTCATGTACCGCTCCCCTCCTGTAATGAGACAGATACCCTTGTGCATGCTGCCGTCAAGAAAGCATACACTGGGGCCAAACTGTCCCCCATTGCATGTGGCAAATGTCTACTTTCCATAAGGTTAAAACTTTATTATCTTGGGACCCTGTGCTTGATCCAGAGCAAAGGAGAGTTGTAAATATAACTGTAGATGTTTTTGAAGGTGCTGCATGAATAACATAGGCTATTTCAGGCCTCGTGGGCCGGGGCAGGAATACCGCGCAATTATCGACAATTAACAAAAATGATAAGGGCATCCTTTATTACACCATTAATAGATGGGCTGAACAATTTCCCAATTTGCCAGGATTCATAAACACTTTTACACTACAGGGAAAGTGTTACATAGAATACATAGGAACTCTTTACATTTTCCCTCACTGGCAGCCGTACAACATATCCTCAATTTGGGATTTTAAATGTAGCCAAATAGCTGAAATCATCATTTAGAAATGAGGCTGTATACTTCCTTTACATCCACAAAATTACACCAGCACTCTACTGAATTTGAAAGAGGAATTATTTCTTTGACTAATGCCTTTTGAAAGTGTTGTATTATTACTGAAACTGAATTTTTCTTACATTTAATATAGGGGAAGGTAGTAATCTGGCTACTATTTCCCCAGTCAATAAAAGTTATCCTCTGTGGTGAGATCTTCAGAAGTCTTTCTTCATTGCTCAAAACGATGCTCCACCAACACAGGATGGAAATCGCTTGCCTCACAAATGACTTGTCTTGCATCAGACAGATCTCAGTAAACAAGTTATGTTTATGGCATGTTCCGAACGAGCACAAATAGCCCCAAGCTCTGATTTTTCCACTTGATCGGTATGACCGTACTACTATGCAAAGAAGGATCTCTCTGTCCTGAAGGAGTCCACTGGGCATCAATGCCTCTAGTACAACTCCTGGACTAATCTGCATGGCAGGTCAGCTTGTATGCCCAAACTCCTCACTAGTCGCACACTGCTGGCCGAGTCTCCAGTGGCACACAGCGTCGCTGCAAGTGCATAGCTCCTCCTGCCAACAATGAACAGTTTCCTGCGCCTGTGCAGACTCAGTATCTCCCACTGAATTTATGACGTTACAACGCATACATTTACAATGCATGCCTTTACAACGCAGTTTTTACATCGCAACATCCTTTACAACGCATTCTTTTACATTGCATGCCATTACATCGCATTTTCAGAAACTACCTTTAAAGCACATTCCATTACATCGCATTATAGCTTTACAACGCATACCATTACAATGCATACCATTACATTGCATTTAGGGTAAGTGTTGGATAGTATAGGGGTAATTATTACTATTCTAACTCCAGTGAGTGCAACAGTAGGGTAAGTGTTGGATAGTGTAGGGGTAAAAATTACTATTCTAACTCCAGTGAGTGCAACAGTAGGGTAAGTGTTGGATAGTGTAGGGGTAAAAATTACTATTCTAACTCCAGTGAGTGCAACAGTAGGGTAAGTGTTGGATAGTGTAGGGGTAAAAATTACTATTCTAACTCCAGCGAGTGCAACAGTAGGGTAAGTGTTGGATAGTGTAGGGGTAAAAATTACTATTCTAACTCCAGCGAGTGCAACAGTAGGGTAAGTGTTGGATAGTGTAGGGGTAAAAATTACTATTCTAACTCCAGTGAGTGCAACAGTAGGGTAAGTGTTGGATAGTGTAGGGGTAAAAATTACTATTCTAACTCCAGTGAGTGCAACAGTAGGGTGAGTGTTGGATAGTGAAGGGGTAATAATTACTATTCTAACTCCAGTGAGTGCAACAGTAGGGTAAGTGTTGGATACTGCAGGGGTAAAAATTACTACTCTAACTTCAGGGGGTGCAACAGTAGGGTAAGTGTTGGATAGTGCAGGGGTAAAAATTACTATTCTAACTCCAGTGAGTGCAACAGTAGGGTAAGTGTTGGATAGTGCAGGGGTAAAAATTACTACTCTAACTCCAGGGGGTGCAACAGTAGGGTAAGTGTTGGATAGTGCAGGGGTATAAATTATTATTCTAACTCCAGTGAGTGCAACAGTAGGGTAAGTGTTGGATAGTGTAGGGATAATAATTACTATTCTAACTCCAATGAGTGCAATAGTAGGGTAAGTGTTGGATAGTGCAGGGGTAAAAATTACTATTCTAACTCCAGTAAGTGCAACAGTAGGGTAAGTGTTTGATAGTGTAGGGGTACTATGCATTATAATGGTATGCATTTTAATGACTTGCAATGTAATGCCTGCGTTGTAGTGACATGCATTGTAATGACATGCGTTGTCGTGACATGCAATGTAATGGCTGCATTGTAGGGACATGCTATGTAAAGGATGTTGCGATGTAATGACTGCTATGTAAAGGTAGTGCGATGTAATGAGGGCGTTGTAAAGGTTGTTTCCCTCTCCCACTCTACTTTTTGGAAATGTTCTTGCAACCTAAAATGGCATTACGTATCACATACATCACTTTTCATGGTCCATACTTCACCCTGGGTTCTGCCTGTTCAAATCCACAGTTAGTCTTCTAATCCTCTTCACTGAGCTCCTCGCGGTGATCATCCACCTTGCTGGAACATTTGCCCCTAGGCCCGTCTAATCTCAGGCCGTGATTCCCACTCATATACGGCGCCTCTGGTATCTTAGTCTTCTCCGCCAGAGGCTGCCTGCAGGCCCATGGTGGTCTCCAGTCATAGCATCCATGACTCTGGTTGATAAAACCTCTTTTATTAGAAGTATCTTAATTACAGGATACAAGCCAGGCAGATCCCCTTAAAAGTTAATCTCCCTTAAATGTGCCACTCACACAAGCACATTCGATCCATCCGTCATCAATTTCTAGGACCTGGTCATGCATCGGGCATAGCATGCCCTCCACCCACAACACAATACAGCCAAGGTAAAGCACGTGGAAGTTAGTAACAGAAACTGAGCCATAAGGCTCAAGATCTTTTTTTGGTTCATTGTTTGCACAGATGGTACTTGACAGTATAGGTTTGAGTGTAACACGTTTGAGTGTAACATCCCATCCCTGACCACAACTGAAGGAGTATGCCAGCCTGAACACAAACATGGTGTGTCTGTACTCCCTCTTCCTGACATTTTCTGGACCACGGCATATTAGCCTCTGTGCAGTTTGTGCCCGAATCCGTGTGATAGTTCATGTTATTCCTCCACTCACCTTTTCACACACAAACACGCACACACCTATACACACAAGTACATGCACACACTCACACAAACACACAACACACATATGTACATACACACACACACATATATCCATACTGCAAACACACAGACACAGACACACACACACAAACACACATAGAGGCACACATACCCACACATATATCACAACTGCATACACAGACACACTGTGAAGAAGGCGCTAGGATGTGGGGCCGTTTACAGTAAAGCAAAATGGTAAAAAGATATAGGGCCTCATGCATCAACCTAAAAACCGGTTGCAAATGGGCAGATTCCCAGAATCTACCCCTTTGCGACTGGTATTTTTGCATTTGGAATGCAGCATCCCAAATGCAAAAATCGCAATTAAAGGAATAACAAAATTTGTGATTACTTAAATTGCGATTGCATTAAAGGAATCGCAAATTGCGGTTCCTTAAATGCCTTGCATTAATCAAAAAAAAAATAGCAATTTTGGCAAATATGAATCACAAATTATCGTCAATCTAAAGTTGATGGTAATTTGCGATTTCTTAAAAAAATGCACTAAAGTGCATTTATCAAAGTCCCATGTTACACACATGCATGCCCTTGGGGCTTTTGTGTTCACAACATATGGATACATTCTATTTTCAGGGGTGCAACAGGGTGTCCCTTTGGCAACCTTGAAATTGCATGCGCAATTTGCGAGTACCTATTGGGTACTCGCAAATTGCACATGCAATTCCGATTCATTCCTATAGGGCTTAATCAATTCCTTAATTGCGACTCGCAATTTGCGAGTCGCAATTAAGGAATGTGTAGGAATCGCAAATTATTTTGCAATTCCTACATGCATAGGCAATCGCGATTCTTTAATTGCGATTCCTTAAAAATCACAATTAAAGAACCGCTATTGTTTATTTTGATGTACGTGCACCATAACGCCTAGGATTAAAGACACATTTGAGTGAAAATAACACTTTGAAATACTTGTTTTTCTGTAGCAAAGAGTTTGTTTGCTAATGTGCTACATCATGTAACCAAGCCCATTGCCACTCAAAAGAGGGGACATTTTCACATACTTTGGTTTGTGAGGGCTTCAGCTGGGGTGGCGAAGTGACGTTTTTTGGTTAAGGCGCAGGTCCTGCCTTTGAATGCAGCTTGATGATTTATGGACCTCCTTGAACTGTACAATGATTAATTTTAATTTGCATTATACAGCTGCAGTGAACCATAAATCATCCACTGCTATTTTTGGAAATAGTCTTCTACTCCCCAAGCCCCAGATGTCCCATCCTAGCAAATGTCAACTGCACACAAAGTCCAGTCCAGGACCCATTGTACGCTTAATGGGAAAGACACACATTTTCATTATGCGAAATTATAATTAAATATTTGGAAAGTGAAGCATAACTTGGTGACATCTGCTCACTGTAATAGCTGTTTTGGTAGATTGAGGATGTACCATTGAGTTTTTGAATCCTATTGCAAAAAAGGATCATTATTGATGTAACTTGTTGTGGTAATGCGCATAGTGCACACCTGGCCCAGCGTGCCAGCTGCGCACTCAGTAGCACTTGTCAGCACTTGGCGCTAGTTTTGGGAATGGCTGTGATAATCTGCAGAAGGTTCTAAAATACCTTAATGCAGTTTTCTTAAAATCTTTGACAAACAAGACCATACTTTAAATCCACAAGTGAAATTATATTTATAAAATTAGTCTTTTTGTTTAGTGCAGAAAAAGTGTTGCCCTATGTCTTTGTATCCTACTGAGGTTTTGTCTCATTCTGACCCCAAAGAAACCTATGCATGATATTACAGTATCTCACCTCTGATATCAGTGTCTGCTGGATTATTTCAATTATAGAAGTTTTAATTGGGAAGACATCAATGTTTTATATTAGATATTAACCCGTTTGCTGCTTCGAACGTTCAGCGACAGTGCTGAACGTTCGAAGAAACGGGTGCGGCCGCGTCGGTTGTTGGACGTGTGCAGCACCAGGGAGGTAGCTCGCGCGACGTCCAACGGCCGACGGCAGCAGTGAAGGGGGTAAGTTCATCATGTCTATAACTATATTTGATTTCATGTGAAAATCCAAGACTGTACATCAACTACATAATACTGTTGCCCGGAAGTCTAAACGATTCTTCGACTGCCTGTAAACAATAACTCAATGGTAAATGAATTCACAGCCATCCAATAAAACCAACAAAGGACAAAATGTTCCATTAAAATGCACTGAAGCAGAATGCTATTGAAATGCCCATGCAAATATACCTCAAAGATCAGTGTTTCAGCTCCTTCTCAGAACTGGAGTCTTCTTCAGGACTCTTAACCGCATGCGTGCGGCGGCTTTTCTCACGCTGCGCGGCTTTTAAAAAAAAGCCGCGTTACATGACGCGCTCAGCTCGTCATCAGCGTGCGAGCGGCACAACTCATGACGAGCTGAGCTCGTCATTAGCGTCGAAGCAGTTAACATATGTCTTTTTCATTACAATAGAAAATGGTTGTTATTGCATCAGACTAGCAAATCCTCAATTTGATGAAAATCCCCTATCCAATGAAGCAAACTGAAATCTCTAGAGATACAAAAAGACAAATGTTATTCAGATATTGCCACACTATAATCTATAAACGTGTTTTTTGGGGTGAAATTGGTAAGAGTAATTCAAAAGAATCTTCCAACATAGCAAGTTCTACTGAAAATAATGCAGCCACCGTGCAGTGTACACTTTTTCTAATGTTGGGTCCTTATCGGATGTCGCGTTTCAGTTAGAAGTCAATGACATGAGGAGAGGAACATTCAGGACCCACAGAAAAGTCTGACATACCCATTAATCATTTCTCAGTTGTCTGCCAATGTGGACACACTGCAGGCTTCCTTGTGGTTCAGAGTGAGCCAACGTTTGCTAACAGGTCTAAATCATTAAACAGAGCTATGACATTCCCTTAAAACCCTTAACATTACAATGAAGTGGGACCTGAATGTTATGTAGGAATATGCGTTGTGTTTGTTTGTGAACACATTTATTTCCTTTTAATTGAACATTCTCTATTACAGATCTCTACTTTATGTAAACTAAACATAAAACCCGCATATATATACCAGACACAAATGCCCTTCCTGCTCAAATTAGGTCATGCATTTAAAAATGAAAAACCTAGCAATATCTAAGTAGGTTGCAATGTTTTTAAAAAAAAGTTTTTACAGATTGCTCTACACAGCAGGTTCCAGTTTTGAAACAAAAAGATTAGTTAGCGGAATTCAGAATGTGTATCCATTTTGATTATGCTGTCTGTTATCCGGCCAGAATGATTGATAACTTGCATCTTTTGGACTGTTTTTTTGCATTTACTGCTGCTTGCAGGGTTCAATGCCATTTAAGGGGGACTCTGCATTCCATATTTCTACGGTAAAATATTTGAATATCATTGAACTAGCCTAATCTATCGATTTTCTTTAGATCTGAATGATAAGTAGGGGGGTCAATAAACACAGATTAAGTGGCAATAATTGATATTGGGTTTTTTCTGTCTCCAAACAGTGATTATAACAAAAGTAAACATTTAAATCCTCATTTTCTATCGTGTTGTTTCTTTGTAGTAAGCCGGAAGCTAACACGGCGTAAGCCCGTATAACACACACAGCATTAACTTGTCGCTTATTAAGTATGAAATACCAGTATTTGTAAAGCGCACAGCTACCTCCGAAGTGGTGTCCCGGCGCTGGGGGCCGTCAGGAAAATTAAGCAAGCTATTGCCCAGAGTCACATGGTGCTGGGCTAACCTGCCGCTGGAGATCGAACCGTGAACCCTGTATTCCGGAGTCAGGCACCCTGGCCTCTGCGCCACACCTCTTCCCAAGTATGGTGGGAAGAGTGGGTAACTGTGGTCTGCTGCTGATGGTACAATCATATTAGGGGTGCTAGGCTACATTTATACATAGGTGGTTGTTTATGGCACCATCCACTAGGCGGTGCCTTATGCCACCCATAATGCAATTACAAAGGGTTATTCATGAGTCCAAAGTGAATGCAGCTTTAAAGGGAAACACAGGACCTCCCTGACTCACAGTTATAGGGGAGCATAGGGGAGGAGAGCTTTAGGAGAGGAATCTTTGAACAGTGCTCGGGCTTCCAGCTCCTAGGAGATGCAATGGGGTGGCCTGGTAGTCATTAATACATGCAGTGCTTAATTTGTGCCGGTGGTTTCCAGTGCTCGGCACCAGCACTTAATGGTTAACACCGGCACTTATGACAGTCTGACACATGGTGGTGCTGTTTGATTCATTTGGATATGGGCAGAACAACAGTTGTTCATTGATTCAATATACATTAAAAACAAGAAATACCTGCCTCCCAAGCCATTCTTATAGCTTAGGGGGCCTGGAATAGTCTGAATTGTCACACCTGCAGGAATGGGATGGTTAGTAGTTGTGTACGTACTGTTGTTGGCAGTGCTGGCAGGTGAAATCAGTCTTGCAATCTGCAGAGGTCTCCTGACGAAGGCACTGGTACTTATATTTCTACAAATTGAGCACTGAACATGAGATGCCCACAGGGCCGGACTGACCATAGTGGGCACCGGGCGATTCCCCGGTGCGCCGCACGGGTGGGTGCCGGTTTTGGGCCCCTGGGGGCCTATTTTGTTACAGGGCCATTTTTGCATCATCGCTGCAAAATCGGCCGAAAACCGGCCCCGGCAAAGAGCGAGGCGGCACCTCCAACCCCCGAGTGGGGAGGGGGGGGCAGCCGAGCACTTTTCCAGGGTCGGTTGTGGTTCCCAGTCTGGCACTGGATGCCCAGGAAATGTCTTGCTGTCTCCATCCTTCCGCTCATGTTTTAACACTTCACTGAAATGAGAGTGAGCGGGCCGGCTTTAGAACTGGTGGCGCCCGGTGCAACAATCACTTTTAGCGCCCCCACAGCCTATGACCGCCTCCTCGGATTCTCTCACTACCACTGGCCAAAAGTGTCCATCATCTCTCCAATCATAAGTTATTGCTAAACACTCCACAGGTCAGCACCCAGCGCAAGCGCACAGGTCGCACTACCCTAAAGCCGACCCGAGTGCGAGTTTAAACAAAAATGTGCACATCACGAAGACAAAGTACAGAGGGTTGTCCTATGTCTAGGTGGGAATGAGTACGTACTGAAATGGTTATACCAGAGAGTAACATAAAGCAATATGCAATTAACAATCAGTTGATGCAAGGATGGTGCCAGAGATACTGAATAGTCTTAAGATCAGTTAACTAATAAATAAAAAGAATTCTGTATCACTATGCCATTTAGCAATGACATTATTGTGTCCGCGGCTAATTGCTATGCCGCACTACATAGAAATATATTTCAAAATGTGTACATATGAAAACTAAAACATTGTCACTGCTTAAGAGCTAACAATGTATTTCCACTAATAACTCCTCTGTACTAAACAATAGGCACTTAAAATAGTAATAATTATTTATAATTACCCTGCTAAAGAAAGTCAAAATAATTACAGCATCATTTTAACACAATCTACCTTTTTTTAACTTGTTATTTTTCCCTAATATGCATTTAAAATTGTGTTTAGCTTCCTTAGCGAGTGATTTATATTGTAAAATACTCTCTTGGCATCCGAATTAAACAATATTTTGCACAAGTAAGTGTAATTTTGCTTTGCAAAAAAGCAAATTTGCTGTCGGTCATGCCAACCACTGATTTATAGAATCAGGATTTGTGGATTTCTTTTTATTGTACATTCAATTTACGCCTTGGAAAAATGTAAATGTCGAGTGCATTTACTACAGAGGTAGAAATAGGATCTGGGTTGAGGACACTAGTGCTCCTAGGGGTGGAGTTAGGAATTGCCATTATCAATTGGGGAGAGGATGTAGCTTTACGGCTAGAGTAATCGACCTTGAAACTGGAGAACCGGGTTCAAGTCTCGGCAATGACGCACAACAACCTGTGATTCTGGACAAATCACTTAATCTCCCCGTGCCTTACACAAAAATAAATGTGTCCTTGTGTAACGCAACTAGTGCTCATGTAAATCGCTCTGATACTTGATATCGTCGGGTCTAGTTCGCGCTATATAAAACTCTACAAACAAAAGAAGAAAAATTAAATGCCCAGCCAAAATAGTATGTGGTATTTGTCAGCTCTCCTAACAGGCGTAGCTAGTATTAGTACAATAAGAAGCTGGAGTAAGTTTTCTAATAGGGTGCGAAAAACACATACATGCCCTCATATTGTATGGGGGTGAAGTCGAAGAGTTTTCCCTACCTGAAACCATATAGTCCACGGTGGGAAAAATATATAAATAAATAATATAACAGAAACTGCCTTTGTGTCATGTTTTTAGTACACCTCTGCATTTTTCATAGATGTGCAGGCATACTCCTGGGATATTCCTGAACTCCCAACTCTTTGAAAATGTACACAAATCCTAGAGATTTGAATATTTCTGCATAGTTTGCATCATGGCCTTAGCCATTGGGCATCGTTACTAGACACAGTAAAGGAAGCTTGAGGGCTCTGAGTAAACAAACTTACTAGATATAGTGAAGATGGTGAGTGGATGAATGAATGAGGCTGGAGAAATAAATAGACATGGACCAACCCACAGAAAAGTCAGACACATACACAAGTAGATGTACTACTACACAGGCATCACTATACGGCTTTTGGGAATTTCCAAACAGTTCGAGCAGTGTGTCTGGAAAGTGCCTATATACAGGGCCGTCTTTATGGCAGTGTGACCGGTGCAGCCGCAGCAGGCATTAACCTGCGGAGGGGAGATCATCTCAGGAGGGGGCGCTGTGTTTAGCAATAACTTATGATTGGAGAGATGAGGGGCACTGTTGCCCGGTGGTAGTGAGAGAATCCGAGGAGGCGATCATATAGTGTGGGGGGTGCCAAAACGGTTTATCGCACCGGATGCTAAAGCCCACATACACTACGATTGGGCATGCCGTGTGGCCTCTTGTCATCTGGTATGAGGGCAGAGACAACGGTTCTCCCTTTAAACTGCTACTGAGTATGCAAAGGCGCCAAATCACCTACAAGCTCCACCCATTCGGCCCTGCCCCTTCTCCAATTAAAAAATGATACTGTACTGTACTAACGGCTAGGGCGGTCGACCTCGAACCTGGGGAACCAGGTTCGAGTCTCGGCAATGACGCTGAACATCCTGTGATTCTGGGCAAATCACTTAATCTCCCCGTGCCTAACAACAAAATTAATGTGTCCTCATGTAATGCAACTGGTGCTATGTAAAGCGCTCTGATACTCGATTTGAGTCAAGTTAGCGCTATATAAAACTCTGTAAAATAAAAAATAAAAAATAAATACAAATTATCCATAAAGTTATTGTTAAAGTGATATATAATTTTACCTGTGATGCCACCAATCTAATTTGTGATGTTATCTGTCACATCAACTGTGCCGGTTTTGCTTTCATAGAGGGAACATGAGTTAAGGGTTGTGTCCCTAACCATAATTGGCCTATTTCAGAGATTTTTAGGTTCTATTTCATAACTGCACTTTAACCGTACTGTTTAATGGAATTTCAAATGATGTTTAAATATATGGTAATGTGCAATGAGCTGAAGAAATGATAACTTCCCTTTAACAGAGTTTTGTCAGCAGACACATCTATGGTTCGGGAAGACATAATTTCACATTTCCAGAATGTGATTTCTGATCAAAGTAAAGTAAGAAATATGGGCTCTGATCTCGTTCAATTGATCAGACCACAATAAACTTCAAGCATGTGCTGAGGCTTCAAAGTGAGAAGTTTTATGCAAATCAGCTTTTAGCTGCACAAAAAGATTATGCCTCCTTGATTAATGTTTCCTGCCATTAAAACATAATGGCATGCGCCCTAAGACCCCTCTGAACTGCTATCTAATATAAACACTGAAAGCAAATGTGATAAGAAAGCATCCCAATTAACACTAGCCAGTGTATGCATTCAAGGTACACAAACACAGTGCCATGGCTTCAAAATAGCCTTGGTTGATGCTACAGCACTATTTGTTTCTTTTTTTTCTTAAAAAATATGTATTGTACCAGAAGATGTAACAGGTAACATCTGGAAGGGATAAGTAATGGTTTGAGTCTTTATTATTATTAGGACTTCCGGTTTTATGGTATTTATTTTTTAGACATTTCCCTCTGTATTTACCCAAATCTATTTTTTGCTCATTTTATCTGTATTTTTCCATATTGTTTTGTGTTCAGTGTGAAAGGTAAAGCTGCACTGGGCATATTTCCACGTTTATTTAACCCCTTCCCCGCTCATGACGAGCTCAGCTCGTCCTGAGTTGTGCCGCTCGCACGCTCATGACGAGAAAAGCCGCCGCACGCATGCGGTTAACCAACAAATGTTTACACATGTTTGAATTTCCAACAAAGTTTACAGGACGGTACAGTCATCTGAAATCATTTGCACTGTAAAACAGCTTAAACAGCTGTACTGCTGCAACAATGTACTGCTGCAATTATTTACGCTTCAGTAGGGAATCCTTTTCCTTTTTTTTTTATTTTGAACTCCCCTTCTTGTTAGTTGGCAATGCTATTGGCCTAGCACATATGATTGACAGTAGTGAGAATTGTCAACAAAAAAATACATTTTCTGTATTTATCAATATTCAAAAATAATTACAGATAGATTGTTTTCGGCTTGTTTTTATCTGCAAAAAATCTGTAAAAAACGGAAAACTGGGAGCCACAATCATGGTCGCTTTTTTGTTCTGAATTTAAAGCGGAATAGTACAGAATTTTGAATTATTTATAATGTATTGTGATACTACATTGCATAACACTGTGTTGTGTAGTACTGTTGAAGTGCATAGTATTGTGCATTGCTCTCTTATGTCATATTGTACTGCACTGCATAGCACTGCTCTATGGCATAATATTTCTGCATGACATGGTGTTGCACTTCTCTGCACTGCACTGTATGAGTACAGCTCCCCCCCCCCCCAGCTTCAGGAAGAGCAGGAGAAAGTGGTTACCAGAAGCAGAACCCCTGAAAATGTCAGGTGAAGGCAGCCTCCAATGCTTGCTTTAGAGGGGGCCCGGACAGAGCAGTACAGGATGCTGCAGATGCTCCCTGGGAAACCCCGCCCACCAGAACCGCTGCTTCTGACCGCTCCACATGCAAGTGAACCCAACCGGTGTTAAATCAGTGGTACATACTTGCAGAAATCTACTTCCAAGCAATAAAAGGTCTCTTCAAATGGCAACCAAAATGCAATACTAAAAAGGAAAAACATTTTTTGCTGAACTATTTATTACTTTAAAGATTATAATCCATTATATTCTATGCAGGATAAAGTTTGAAATTATTTTTGCCCTGCTAGGATTGTGGGTGTGCAAATATCTCATGTCTCACCGCCTGTTACCTGACTCTCGCATCACTCACCTTGTTGAATAGTGGCACCACAAGCAGATTGCAAATGCGCACTGCTAACTGAAAGTGCAAGAGCAGACACTGTCTGTCAGAGCAATGTTGGTTCTCTAAGTGCACAGTCCTATACACCAGTGCTGCGATTTATAGTTATAGGGTAGCGCAGTTGTGCACATATTTACTGCGGCTACAGGTACATACTCCATGTACATGCCACAGCCAGAGAGCCTTGCTGCAAGCCCTTGAGAGCTAGTAGTTGTGAGGCTCTGCAAAAACAGGCCTGCACTCTAATCTGCTTCTTGAATGTGCAGTGTGGCACTGCCTGGGAGTTGCTAAGGCATTGGTCTCTGGTCCTTAACCAGCGGCCGCAGTACAACCGATGCAGAAGAGAGGGCATGACCCAATGATGCCAACACAACCCTATCTGGAGACAGTCGTCTCTGATGCATGTACAGCCTGGATGCTGAGTTCCAGAGACATTCTGGTGCTGAATGCCATAAAGGCTCCTTGTGTTACAGCAAACAAATGATGGACGGAATGCTGACAATGCAAACATTCTCCCCCAGTCAAAAGATCTGGGTTAAATCCATTGTTGTTTTGCCCACTACGCTACCTCAGTTTGGACCCAGCCATATGCAAATCAATCTTGACCCTGTGCCTCATGGGAAAAGTCCAGACCGAACTGCCAGGCCAGGTCCTCCCTGGACCGGAAACAAGCATCCTGGGACTGGCTCCTTTCCCAGCACCACATGCAACAGTTCCTTGAAAGATCTCTGTGTCTAGCATTTCCTGCAGATGGACTCTATTAGCAGTGAAAATGCACTCATGCAGATTGCCTGACACCCCGAACAGTGGATGGCTGTCCATGGGCGGTCCTCAAAACTGAATGAAACTCCAATCTGAAGGGCACTGATCTATTGCCTATTGAATCTAGGCTTTCTTGGGAACGTATCCCCATTCAGGAGACATTTCATTCAAGCAATGGTTGAAGTGGGTTGGCTATATATATTATTTATATTATTCTTAAAACATGTGTGCATCAGCTAGACTTGCCCCATAACCACACTTGACATTGGACCTAATATCTACTGTCATACCGGGTTTCATGAAATTCTTCTGTATTGTAATTTCTTATTTAGAAAAGCACACACATTCAAATAGAAAATTCTTCATTTGGATTCCTCCAGGAAAACTTTGCGCTACCTTTGACCAATTTTCACATAATTGAAAATGAAGTACCAGAGTTATAGGAACTTATTGACTGGTAAATTCTAAGCAGAGATATTGAATTGTGAAAAGGTTATTGGCAAAAAGTAAATGAAGCATCTCCTATATAAAGCGTAAGATCACCATAATTACAGAATAGCTATTGTCAACAATGTGACGTAAATTTAACATGCAACCACACACATGCTAACAGGCATGTACACACACACATTCCTGCACACACAGACACGCTTTACAAATTCATAAAAACATTTAATTAGTAATCAATAAACGTGTTTTTCCTGTGGACTAACCATCTCAACACATAATCACATTTTACTTTTTGCATCTGCCTACATTCCAGATATTTGCTGTTGCACTTTACCTCGCTTTTTTTACCCCATGTCATACTGCTAAGTGCTATCAATATAGTAAAGAAATCAAATTTGCATTTTTGCAGGATAACTGTTGGCTGGTTTTCAGAGGCTAAGCCAAATTGCAACAGAGCTCTGAACTCTGTGGGAATATATGATCCAAGATTTTTCTCTATTAGACAATTTCTTAAGCGGGAGAACTCACTGCCGAAATGTTGTTCTTGGGTCTGCCCTGTAATTGTAATCACAAGCATATTTAAATTTTTTACATTTGCCTGCATTTGGACATCATTTCTTACAATATTACTGACTGACTGACAGACAGACAGTCTACCAAAGAAGGGCGGCTGAGTCACGCGACTGTAGCCTGTTTGTTTCTTTAATGGTGCAGAAAAGATTTTAATGTGGAGGTCCATTGTAAACTAATGGAATGGCTCTCATCAATTATATATTTCTATAAATAGGTTTATTGACGTCAGGCCCTCTGTTGCCACGACTTGTACCAAATTAACTGCATCGCTGCGGCGGCTATTCCGCCGCAGCGCTAAGGGGGCGGGGGGGCCCATGCTGGTGACGGAACCGCTCCGTCACCAGCCGCGGTTGAGCTGTGCTCATGACGGAGCGATTCCGTCATGGCCCCGCCCGCTTAATAGAACGCGCGGCCCAGGCGCGAAATCAGCGCAGCGCAGGCGCGTCGGGCGGGCCATGACGGAACCGCTCCGTCATCAGCACAGCGCCACCGCGGCTGATGACAGAGCGGTTCCGTCATCAGCATGGAAAGGGTTAATTTATAATTTGCCGGTCACTATACGGTGCCCAGTTAAACAATATCCAAACATTGCTTAAGGATTAAACAATTACATTCAATCCTGAAAAAAAAAACACCAGTCTATAAAATAGATGGAAGTCAAAAGGTATGGCAACATACCTGTTTCCTACATTCTAGTTAGTCAAACAGTGCACTGAACAACGAGAATCAGTCTCTTTCCGAGTAGTTAAGTGAAATAAATGCTGTAATGCCGCATGTGGAACTGTAAATACCGCATGGTTAAATTTTTCTCAAGCGTCAATTACTGCATCCTTATGTGCGACTAGGGATAGCCGCAGAAATATATCTCTGCACCAATTTCCACTGCTTTCCACTCATGTTTGTACTCCCTACTTCTGCATGGATACATTTAATCAACACCCACCTACAGCTCAATTGGGAATTGGGAATTTCATCAAACTAAAGTTTTTGTCAACAGACTTTTTGCAGCAGCCATAATAACAGGCATTTGCTAGTGTCTTCATTGTGAATCTACAATAGTTCAGATTTTTTAGGTAAATAGCCATCAGTTTTTGCTATGTGTGGAAACAGCCCTTTACAGCTCAGAAAAATCTGTGAGGAAAGGTTAGAAGCTCCTGGTGCAGCTTGTTTTTGTTTGTTGTTTCTATTAGGGTACTAAATTAACAGTCTGGCCATTAGAAAACTAGGCCTGATGATCCTTGTTCCTTAACCCCTTCACAGCGGGGGTAATTCCCCCGCGGTGCGGGGGGGAGGGACCGCGCGCTCATGACGAGTCCAGCTCGTCATGCTGCCCAGTTGAACTGTGCTCAAGACGAGCTGGACTCGTCATGACTCCGCCCACTCCAATAGAACGCCCGCACGGGCATGGAATTCGCCGTGCGGGGGAGTGCCGCAGCCGTTATGACGAGCCCAGCTCGTCATGAGCACAGCTCCACTGTGCCTCATGACGAGCTGGGCTCGTCATAAGCATGCATGGGGTTACACACATCTGAAAGATGTCATGAAGCAGTGGAGGCTTTCTGGTGTAAATGCTAATACTTCCTCAAACCATTCTCCATTCCAATCTGTACTTCAGGAAAGAGTACACCTCCAAAGATGACAATGGCTTTGCGATGTCAAAGCATAAACAAAAGAAAGAAAGGAAAGACTCTCCTCTCACATAGAGCCCTCCCTTTCCAGTAGAGACACAGCTACAGGAGTCCTCTTCCTGTTTCCAAATCCCAGGCGCCCTATCCCAAAGGTAGATGAGTCTGTATATTCCATTTAGGCTTTAATTGTTATTCAAGAGGAGTAGAGGGTGAGGCTGGGACCTCCCTTCATGGCCCCACTGAAAGCAAGTTAGTGGGCCTATATGAGTTGACAATCTGTTCTTCCTTCTTTTCTTTAAGCTTTGGTAAGAGGGTGTCTATTTTGGGAGACGAATTGAGTGCAAGTAAACAATAAGTGATGTTTGTTGCTGTCTCTGCTTATAAACATTCCGTAGAGCTGCTTGCTGATGAACTTTCCTAAATTACAGCAGGTTTGAACATACTTGAGTAACGCTAGGCGATTGAACACTGCAGAAGAAACCCCACTGTGGATATTACTTTATTAATAATATTTTTTTTTATGAGTGACATTTGCATAGTGTGTTACGTGGGTAATGGAGCGCTTCACACATCAAAAGTAATACAGCGAATCTGAGCAGCAGCTTTATCAGGGTTACAGGTCTGGCAAAGAACAACCATGTTAGTCCTTTAGTAACAACTCAGGGACAGATTTACAACAACTGGCGCATCCCTGCAGATCAGCAGGGATGCGTCAGTTATGTTGCGTGACGTTAGGAATCCCTCACCCCACCATGGATGCACCGCATTTACAATGCAGCGCACCGTGGCGCAAGGAGAGACAGATGCGTGACGCATCTGTCAGCGCATAGGTTATGTGGTGCTGGAGTCTTGTCGCAAGTGCGATGCAATTCCAGCACTGCTCAGGGCTAGCCTATACTTGCTGTGCTTCATCACCCCTTACGCCTACTACAAACAGGCGTAAGGTTTTGACGCAGCGAGTACGTAAAAGTGACTAAGTGAAATCTTGTAGATTTCACAGCGTCTCTTTTACGGGGCATCCTGGCGACGGAACGTCCACCCTGCATACATTGTACCTGACGTAGGTATAATGTAGCGCAGGCTTTACAATGTGACACATATCACTAGATGAGTCACGTTGTAAACCTGTCGCATAATGGTGCATTATTTACAACGCCACACAACGGTGTCGTAAAAATGTCGCAAAGGGCTTGTAAATCTGCCCCTCAGTTGCTCAAATATATGTCTTAAACATTTAAAACAAGTACATATAACACAACGGTACTCCAATGTGCTATCTTGCAAATTAGGTGTTATGTCTCGCATTGAAGCATGGGAGTTTGACTCCTGACTATGGCTAGTAGGTAGCCCTACTGTTGCATGGTAAAACACTTGTAGAGCATAGTGGTAGAGCACTGCATTTGGTGTGCGTTTTATGGTTTGCATGGCTGTAGTTTCAAGTTATGGATTCCAGAACTCAGTGGCGGCTCGCAGAGGTAACGCTGTGGGGTGGGGATGTGGGGGAGGGGCTGGGTGGGCAGCCAGTGGCGTCCGACATACGACGGCAGATATGTATTTATTTATTTACGTTCACCTTTGCCGTTGTATGTTGGACTCCACTAACCCCCACCCAGCCCCTCCCCCGACTCGCCTCACCACCCCTCAGCATTACCTCTGCGAGCCACCACTGCCAGAACTAAAAGTAACTAGTGAATTTCTGTGTTTTTTTCGGTTTTGATTTGCACCATAAGTTCACTTCAACTGTGTTTTTTTAAGAGAATTTTGGAGGTTTTTTCCTCATACGTTAACGTGTAAAACAAATCGTATCCATAACTTGATTTTACCTATAACAAATTGTACATGTGCAACAAAGAGAACATAAATACCATTTATCTGAAGAAAATAATGTATATGGTTTACTGAAAGTTATCTGCTTATCAAAAGCATCATATAATATTATGTCCCAAAGGTGTACCATTTTTTGATGAATGTATAGAATTGCCTTTGAAGAATGTTTTTCTAATGTCAAATGACATTTAACTGAATCCAGGGACACTGGAAATACCTTAGCAAATGTGATTGATGTTTACTCATGTGCATGCCTCTCATTTGGAAAATAAGTTAAGGTCAGCAACTTCATAAAAGAGTATCAAATGTAATGAGATTCAACATTTTTCATCCTTTAGTGACTTCACAGTTTGAGCTTTATTATAGAGCCTCTCTAAGCCCAAATCCTTCTCTGAAGATGCTATATTATCTTTTATTTGACCTTGAGTTGTTCATACCATGGGCAAGATTAGTGCTTGTGAATGAGCTTTAGTGGTGTCTTTCCTTGTTTCACCACGCTCTTGTTCCCACATAGTCAGGTTTATTTTCTAATATTTTTTTTTAACATTTGACCATGTTGTTTATTGTAGGAAACAGGGTTCTACAGCAAGTTTACCATTGATTGTGCTTATGCGCGTTTTGAATTTTTAATGCCTTATTGAAGCTTATATTTATTTCACAATACATATATGTCTATTGGTATTGTGAGTAGTTGACAACATAATGGCTATGCAGAAGGCAGGCAAACAATATACATATGCAAGCCCTGCATGAGCTTTTGTTAAAATGTCATTAATTTCAGACAATATAGACTTTTTCTATGGAAAAATATAATGTTACTTTTGTTGTGAACAATAATTTTGATGGAAAATACTTTAGGAGACTGTGGATAAATGAAAGCAATTTATAACTATTGAAGCTAATGGAAGGGCTGGAAATGTGGCAAATTTTGTTATAATGCTCATGTGAATAAAGCGTATGGGGCCAGATATACGATCCTAAATTGCATGAGCAAACGGGTGTGCGACCCGTTTGAACATGCAACAGTTCACAAGGCCATGTAAAATTCCGAAATAGCGAGGCGCAATTTATTTGCGACTCGCTATATAGGAATTGCGAGTCGCTATTAGGAAGGGGCATTCCCTTCCTAATTGCGACCCCAAAGTCATGCATGAATGAATCACAAATTACCACCCCTTCAAGAGGGTGGTAATGCATGCACAAAAGGGAAGGGGTCCCCAGGGGACACTTTCCCCTTTGCAAATGCAGGGGGAAATAATTTTTAGGGGCAGGCAGTGATCCCAGAGACCACTGTGTGCCCTTAAAAAATGCAACGAAAACGTTATTTTTTTTTAAAAAATGCATCCCATTTTCCTTTAAAGAAAATGGCTGCATTTACAAAAAAAGTTGCGAGTCGCAAATCACAATGGTCATACATCTGGTCCGTGATTCAACTGTGCTTGGGAACAAAACGTTCAGAATGAGGAGAAACTAAATGGGAATTGCTGTCCATGGACCAATGCCCAAGCTTATTCCACTTCTAGGCACCAAAGCTCAAGTTAGCAAGTTAGTACCACATTAGGGCACAACCCTGCAGGAAATAAACCCTCATTATTACTAATAATGGGTATAACATGATCTCATTGTTTTTCCGGCCAGCTTGCAATAAGGGTCTTAACAGTGGCTTTATTGCATGAGTATGCCTTTTTACATTGATTCATTAACTAAATAACAACATTTGGTTTCAATGTTTAGACTTTTAAAGACTGCAAGACAAATTGATTGTATGAAGAAAAAGGCCCTCCATGTGAATTAACTAACTTTGATTTTCTTTGAGATGACAGTATGAAGTGAGTAGCATATTTTAGATACAAAGGGGCAGATTTACAAGAAACTGACGCATCTGTAGAAATGTGTCAATTTCCCTGTGCCAGCCTGTGATACCCTTGCACCACCATGGATGCGCCGTATTCATAATAAGCACAAGGTTTGACAGATGCATCAGAAATTAATTTCGGATGCATCTATTGGCCCAAAAGTCACGCATTGCTGGATTTGTGTTGCAAGCACGACGTTACTCCAGCAATGCATGTTGAGGCCTATATTTATTGTACTGCATCACTCCTTACGTCTGCTTAAAGCAGGCGTAAAGTTTTGACGCAGTGGTGTCCTAGAAGTGGCGCAGTGAAATCTGCGCCACTTCTAGGACACCACTGCTTCACTTTTACAAGGCTTTCCTGCGTGGGCATGCCCACCCTGCATACATTATACCCGACGCATCTCCCTAGATGCGTCACATTGTAAATTGGCCACATTGTTTACACAGTCGCAGCATCACAAAAATGACCCAAAATGTGTGTGTTGCCAATAAATCGAGCCAAAACAATACTCCAGGGCCCAGCAGATCTGGGATTAACTTGGAACTTAAATTAAAGTCAACAATAAACCTTTACCAAAAAACAAACATATCAGTGCTTTTCCTATTGCTTACCACTTCACTAGTGACATTTAGCTCTTAAATGTATTGTGGTAATTATAGTTAAACATGCTTTTAATTACATACCTAGCTGATGCTTATATTATTATTGATTGTTGTCAGTTACAAGGATAGGAGGTCAACTAAGTGTACAGCTAAAGAACAAGTCTGCTGGCTGAGTTTGTGGGTGATATAGAGTGAGTGTCATATTACAGTGTAAATTTAAATGTATAAATACCTTTGAAAATTGTGCACCATAGCACCAGGTAGTCATATTTAGAGGTATCAGGCCTCAAAATGTTAATGCAGCATTGTTTTGCAAGTAGCCAGACTAGAAATGCTGAAACAGGCATAAATGCTTAATTCCTGACCTTTTGCATGACCACGTTATTAAAGGAATGTTTCACATAGCTCAGCAAAATGTTTCTACTCATAGAGGAAAAAGATGAAGATATTGCAGAAATTCATTGTTTAATAGATTAGAAAAGAATAATCACATAGGAAAGCAATGTACAAACTGTAATTAGCCCTTTGTAACACCTTTTTTTTTATTTTATAGGATGATACAGCAAGTGAATAATGTTCTCACGTTGTTGCAAATGCTTCGTTTTCTACACAGTCATTGTTAGCTAACATACAACTTGGAATATAGAAGGTTGTGTGCTCATCTGTGTGAAAGACCATCATCATTGCAAAAGCTTATGTGTAGTCTAGAATATTATAAACAAATTGCATATCCAGTCAGTCATTAAGTCTTTATTGCGATTCTTCATCATGAATGACAATCTATAACAAATGATACAGAATCCATACAAGATAGAATTCATCATATACAAGATAAAAAGAAGAACTCATTTCTAAAATCCAATAAAACATGAATACATAAATATCTACATTGTAAAACTTTCCCTAAAATAGAATTAAATATAGAAATGGCAATAGACAGACAATCTAATATATAAAAATCACTAGTATGAGCTCACCAATCCTGTGATAATTTCCAACCATAGATCCTACTACAGATAACCATGACTTTGATCATTCATGCCAACTACACCCCACCCTTTTTAATCCGAAGGACCAACGCCCAACTCAAAAATGTTGCTACACCAATTACAACTGGATTTGAGGTATCATATCCAAATCCACCTTCTCTTCCACGCCATCTATTTCACCTATCCATACCTGTCCTGTTACCCATTTTGCCTTTGCAGCTGGATACTGCTGCTGCATTCCCGATTTGACTTGCCCTTTGAAAATGAGAGACTCTACAGAGTTTCCGGGAACTATCTTTATGGGAGGACCTGCTTTGATCGAATTTAGACTTTTGAATATCTTTTTGAGGCTTTCTACTTGATCTCACGCTCTTTCGAACTCGCACTCTTTATGGGTTGAACTGACACCTTATTTTCACCCCGTTCTTTAGAATAGAGAATTCTTCCTTATTCAAACATGCTTAATGCATTTATTTTATATTGAATTAACTATTTTCTTTCATCAGTTCTGGGAAAGATTGATTGATGACTAACACGAATAAACGAATGATAAATAAAGAAACTTACTAACACTTTGAAAATAAAATCTTTGAAGCTTTGAAACTTTAAAAAAACTCTCTTATTATTGACTGAATCTAGAGTAGAACTGTGAATATTATTTGTGAACTGTAAAGCTCCTGATCTTTCTCAGCCACAGAATCCAAGGTCCATTGACCTATTGGACTGGAAAACATGAGCCGGGATCAGCCCTGATTGTGTGTTGGTGACCCGTGCTTATTTAAACTGATTCCCGCTCCAGCAATAGTACTGGTTAAAAAGAAGTGACTTTCTAGAAGATAAACTTCATTGCTTCCCATTGAACAGTTTGTGATGATATTGCTACCTTTAGATAATTCTACATTTTCCTGCATTAGAAAAAGACTAATGATCAGGCAATGGCACCAGGATACATTAACAATACTAGTTAAAGAAGAGAAACAAATTATTCTCACTAAAAGGTACTCAAAAATATAGATGTTTGAACCATTATTTTGGAATAAATTTGGGACTGGCAACTGGCCAGATGGTAATTGAGACATCTACTCAAAACATCTAATAACATTGGCACACTTTTTTAAATACCTCTATTAAAACAACTTATACAAATAAAGTTGCTTTTCTACATCTGTCTGACTGACCAAAATATTATGATCCCACCATCCAGTAATTAATATCAGAAAAACTGGCAATGGTGTTGATGGAGCAGTACTTTATTCTTAGTACCGCATGACAAACTGGGTCCATTTTTGTGAAGGGAATGTCATTCTACAGATTGCATGATCATAATTTTGCAGTATTTAGGTTTGCATAAATTTGCCCGGGACCTGGCATTCAGATGCTTGGTAGAATATGTGTTTCACGGTCAGTGGAGGGATCCAGCCATAGAGTTATCAACTGAAATTTCTGTAGGAACCACTATGAAACTGACATACTCAAATGGGCAATATTAACATATGTGTTTGAGAATAACATTTACAGATGAATCTCTGTTAATTGCCTGCTGGGAAATTTGATAAACTGAAAAGCACCACTCAAGGAATGGAGTTAAATCATGAAGGAAAACATTATTTTGTGACCAACATACATCTCTTTCTTGGAGGAGAATTGATTTGGGAGGGGCAACAGGTTTAATGTTTAAAATTGCTACGTGATATTATAAAATGAGCAGTAACAAGACAGGACAGGGCAATTTCCCTTTTAAAGATATATGTTTTATATCTAAATAAAGATTATTATTATTATTATTACGACAGGACAGGGCAATAGCTTGCATAGGTGGGCAACAGAGATGCTTGAGAGGAAGAATGAGTGGGTAGGTAATACTTGTGTAGTGATGAAGGATGGGAAATCAGAATAATTGGGTGTAGAAACAAGACCAATGTGAAACTAAATGAAGTAAGGGAAGATGCCCTTAACTAGAACCATTACAGAGAACACCCAACATAGAATCTCTAATCTGATGAGTAGTAAATTGTGTGTCATTGGGAAGAGTGAGTCTCAGCTACGGGTTAGAGATCAGTGATTAGGGTGTGTAGGAGATCTGCCTTTTCTGCATGGCCACCTTAGAGTTTTATACTTTCCTGGACCCTAACATTTTGTTGTCTTTGGGAATCCAGGACCTTTACCCCTGCTAGCCAGTAGTAGAGTGACTGTGCTCCTTGTTTGGACATGGTCCAATTGGCATACCCCTAGTTGGTACATTGAACTGATTATGGTGCAAGAGGTTCACAGGGAATGGATGTTAAATGTCACTACGGCACCAGTTGTGCAATTCACTACAGTGAAGTGCAAGCATGGCTTCCACCCACCCTGCGTAGCCTGGCTGCAGCAGTGTAAAAACTGCAATTCGACCTGTCAAAAGAAACCCTTTTTGACAGGTGAAAAATGTGCTTTTAAAATATTAATAACCCACCACTACATAGACCTTGCAGCCCACAAGGCAGGGTGCATGGTATTTAAAAAGAGGACATTTAGAAATGTAATTTGAAGACGTTTTTATGGTGACTGTCACCCAAAAGATATTTTTCACTGTGGTAGGCATGGCTGTACTATGTAGAAAACAATAGTGCAGATTAAAATTCTAATACCTAGTTCAGGAATGTGACTATATAGAAAAATAATTAAACACATTTTTAATAGTTATTAAAAAATGTAATCGATAGGACAGTCACATTTTTTTCATAAATAATAAGGAAAAAACTATTAGAACGTTATCTTTTCCTCGACTGAAACAGCTAGTGGCTAATTTGCATTAATTCTCCAGCTTGGCTTGAATAAGGTGTGAATGAGGGCAGGGATGACTCATGTGAGATTAGCGGAAGGGTAGGGGTCTGTGAGCATCTGTTTTTTGCATTAAAGTGCCACATCCTGCTTGAGTATCAAATCTTGCTTGACATTAATGCTGGGTCCATACGTAACACTGAGGGTGCACTTGAAAGAAAGGAACAGGATGCCAGGATAGGACTTGTGTGTTCACTGTCTGGGTCCTGGAAAACCCGGCTTTTGTGCTACCAGCTGTTTATCTCAAGAGTTATTGGGGGTCCGATAGCTGCTTCAAATTGGAATTAGGTGTTATATGGAGGATAACACTACGAGTACCAAAGTACACTCTCCATCCACACACCCAGTCCTCAGATCCCAGGGTTAGTGTGGCCAAAGACTTTTGTCATCTTGAAAATGCCCAGAATGTGTAGGGATGGGCCTGTGAACTTTTACCTCACTGGTTAATGCGTTCCCAGGAGTCATTCTCACCCAGTAGTTGCAGTCAGGCATAAATATGCCACCGCCAGGCAACCTCTTCAGAACACTTTCTGAACATGAGGAAGAACAGAAGAGGACTGGACTTGCTCCCTCTATCCTGCGAGGAGCCCCAAAGTATTGAACCTACTCCCTCTTGTACTCTGGCCAAAGAGGCAGATTCCAAGGATCAGGACCTTCTGTCCAGGATACAGGGATACAACATGCAACAAGGGGCCTTTGCCCAGCTGATCATCAGCAACTTGACCAGGACTATACCGCATTGGTGATATTTGCTTGACACCCTGTGCCCCTAAGTGCCTCCCCTGAGATCCTGTTTTTTTTAGCAATGTACCCCTGTGGTGATTTGGGATGTGAAGGACTAAGCCAGATGGTAATCCTTGACCAGCAGGAACTTGGCTGGAATGTTTGATCCATTGCGACCAACCTCAAGTTGCAGCTAGATCCCAGTCTGTCATGATTGTTGACTATTATTGGCATCTTGTGCTTCTTAGCGCGATTCTTACTTAAATATTTTAAAAATCATAAATCTGTTTTCCTTTTTATATTTGTGTTTTATTGGTGTCATTTTGTTTATTTAATTTTACTTGCTTTTTCAAATTCAGTTTGAGATTTTCATTGTTTTGCATTCTGACTTTATTAATATTTTGGTACTGCAAACATATTGTAACCATTTCCCTAAATTAATCTTGCCTGCTCAGTATCCTAGGTACCAGGAGTTTGAGCTCAGATTAATTTAGTGACTTTGTGGAGTCTCAAACAGAGAGCAGATGTTGAGCATTGCAGACCGCAGAAGCAGGGCTCTAGAAAATCACGTACTACGTACAAATGTGGGCTTCCTCATGAAATCACAGATTCCATGCATTTTTAGTCAAGTATGGAATTTGGCTACTTAAACTGCCTGATGCATTGAGAGTTATTGTACTTCCCAACGACATATTTAACATTCTCATCCTATTAGGTAAGTTCCTGTTGATGCATATAACAAGTGGCACTTGAAAAAAGACCAATGCATCGAAACACATTTTCTGATTTTTCATTGCTCACTTTCATCCTGACTATTCCAATTGCTGATTTTTGGGGATCTTCCTTTGGAATTATCTTCATTAATCTGTAATTGTGCTTAGCATATTTTGCAATTGTTCTCCTTTTTGCAGTTTGGTTCACCTTCCTTGTGGACTGTGGACCTGTATCTGGCTCAGCTATTTCCTCCTTCCTGATTGGAAGGGGAGTTTGGTGCCTTGTTGATTTCACTAACTCATCTACATCTTTAAACAAGAAATACCTTGATTGCTAAAGAAGCTATTTCCCCTTTATGAGTTTTTCCTCCGAACTGTAAAAGCTAAATGAGACCCCTGTCATTTCTTAGGTATAATATATTGTGCAGGGTGCCACCATGGCAATTTGAAGGAGTCGTCAAAACCTCAGGCAATCTGTGTGGGCTCTTGACAGGCTTACTTTGCATACAGCCCATGACACATGTATGCAATGAGGTTAAAATGCGAGTCATATGGTGCCCCTTGAGCTTACAAAAATGGAGCCTGTTGATCTGACAAGGGTATGGTACCTGAATATTGTAACCAAAATATCATCTGCCCAATGAAAATCTACACCCAATAGGGTGATATTTTTAACACTGTCATGAGGCATACATTATGCAAGCGACTTTCCAAAATAATGACTGGGAAACAAGAGATACAGAGTGAAAGAGGTATATCTCTTGGCACAATAACTATGTAGGGCTTATAATGTCTGAGAGGCAATTCTGAGTATCAACTAATTGAGTATAGGTAAAACCTATAACACACCAACAGAGGATTCACTTTGTGGGGTGCACTATGTAATCAATATTGCTCCGATAAACATACATTCTCAAGCACAGTATTTTGAAGCAGTATATATTCTGAATAAAAAAACCTGAATGAGCTATTTACTGGTATAACAGAAGTGGTGCATACATGCATGTGAATGCATCCCTGTATTGAGGCACTCCATTGGGTTCATCAAGAAGACTCCCAAACAATATTCATTAAATGTTGCAAAGTTTATGTTGATTTTTCAATATAATTTCCAGTGAGTCTTTAACGGTGTTTTTTCACTAAAACTTCACGCGATTGCATGTATTACTCACCACTGCATAAGTCAACAACAAGAGAGAAAGGGTCAATAGGCCACTCTTGTACCCCTTAGAGTCAATATATCAAAACAACATAAGAGTACCTAGTCGTACGAGACTAACTCAGACTAAACAATTACATTTTTAAAAAAAAATAAACAGTGGAGAAATAGACAGCTAACTGCCACCACCATTAGATAAGAAGAAATATACAAGGGATGTAAATAAAGTGGGATGAAGAAACCTCAGTGAGGAAAAAGAACCCTCCGGCACCAACTGAGTAGTCGGATGCCAGTTGACTTCATTGGGTACTTGTTATGAGTACGTGAACACTACGTAGCAACAAAAAAAGGGAGTGCACGGTTAAAAAAGAGTGTGGGCTACTCCCCAAACCAGCACATTATTTTAATATAGGGGTAGCTCTAACTCTATTAAAAACAGTTGTGCAAAATCGGACATATAATAGGTTGAGTTAATTCGAACCAAATGTCCTAAACGGTCGACATGTTTCTTGCAAGAGCCTAACCTCAGCTCAGCATTCCTCAGGACCATATAAACCCTAGCATCATAGGTTGCCCTCACTAAGTAGCCAAACCCATAAGAGGCGGGGTGGAGAAAAGTGATAAGGAAATTAAATTACAAACTTATCTGTAATGCTATGATGATTACGTCGTATATACGATATGCTGAAAAATATCAAATTATATTGAAAAATCAACATAAACTTTGCAACATTTAATGAACATTGTTTGGGAGTCTTCTTGATTAACCCAATGGAGTGCCTCAATACAGGGATGCATTCACATGCATGTATGCACGACTTCTGTTATATCTGACAGCGTTTAGGACGGACACGCTTCCTGCGAGAGCACCCTATCTTATTGAGGTTTTTCAAATCTTTGGCTAAACCTATAGTTGTGCATCCTCTAAACACACTATTTACTGGTATAGCAGCTGGGAGGCTAGACATTTCTCTTGACAGACTATATATAATGTACATCATTTGTGCTGTGGAACTACATTTCTGACAAGCCATTCTTTTATTTCTGCAATTTGTAGAGACAAACCATGTTTGATTTGGACTTATGCAGGATAAATATTTTTTGAAATACTAATAAAATATATATACAATATTGAATTAATTCACACCCTACCTCCACGAGTCACTCTAAACCCTGCAAGGGTAACATAACACACTTTAGTAAGTTATTCTAAAAAATGTGTAAATTGGCCCAATGTGTTCACATAAATGTCTGGAAATCCCCACTTTCTTTGGGAGACCCATGGTGGTAAATGACTTAGGCAGTCACTGCCCTCTTTTTAAATGATTATGATGATATGATGCTCTTGAGTGTGATGAAGGTGAGTGAGTAACCACAAGATGAACAGGGCAGACCTCATATAGCAATAAGGCAAACATTTACAGTATATTAATTAATGAGCTCCAAGAGACTGCAATAGTTGATGAGCATTTAGATGAATAAACAAAGGTGAAGACATGTTTTTCAGTATATTTCAAAGTGTGCTACTAGATTTTAGTAGATTGTTCTAATCTAGGTATTGTAGAACACAAAGGTTACTTAACTTCACCACCTTAAGATAATTAATAAATTCGGTTTCCAGTTCTGGATGCCAAACAGTATTATCTTCTCAAGTCATTAAGCAAATATAATCTTTTCAGAAAAATAACTATTCATTTTAAGTGTAATTAACAACCGCTCGGTAATACACACAATGAATTCTAATTTTCATATCCTTCGAGCACTGCTTTCCAAATGAATTAATTGACATCTGTCTAGCTGATGAGGACTTGGCATTGACATGTAGCAAGGGTTGGCATTTTACCACTCAGAATACGAGGGAGGTAGACAGGTTTTATACGGTTGTCACTGCCTTGACAAGATGCTAAAAAATAAATGTGAATGACTGCGATGTAATCCGTTGATGCTATTTTAAAATGTAATATGTATGCATATCCAGCTGCTTTGTCTTGCTTGATGTGAATCTAATGCAATGGTAATTCATTGTAACACTCTCTTATATAGCTAGTTGATGTGCATACATCACCATTTGACTCACCTCTGTTTGTGCTCTTATCTAAACTTCCTAAATAGTCGGGGATGAAATGTGGTGCTTTCTTCCATGCATGCCCTCTTTCCACCTATCCTCACTTTTAAACTGCACACACACACCTTCTTCTCACTATTGGCTTCTTATTCTGACACCCTTGCTACTCCAACCAGTCCTATTCTTTCATTTAATAGGTATTCTTTTGACACCCACCCCATTTATTGTGGGAAACAGCCTTTACAATGTAGCCGTTACCACGTAACACCATTACCACGCATCATTAACAACGCATAAGTCTTTACAACGCATGTCTTACCACGTATATATATATATATATATATATATATTCAGCTCCAAAAACACCAGCCTGCCGCACTCTAGAACGGGTGCTCGCCTGACGGGGGTGTGCCCGTCCACGTATCACTGCTCCAAAGTTCCACCAGGTAATCACTCCTGATAAAGAAGAAAGCACTCACAGGGGGTGTGCCGAGGTTTCCATCCTTTCGAATAAATCTGATTGGAAACCCCCCTGTGAGTGCTTTCCTCTTTATCAGGAGTGATTACCTGATGGAACTTTGGAGCAGTGATATATATATATATATATATATATATATATATATATATATATATATATATATATATATATATATACTAGCAGCCCGTCCCGACGTTGTCCGAGTATGAATTGCTGCCGGCCAGTAGTATATTGTTTTGTAGGATTTCGTTTTGATAGCATTTCTTATCTGTGACAGGCCTGTGAAACGCTTCGATTCACAGTGTACTGCTGATGCACTTAAGAGTGCGCGTTCAGTAGTGTGTGAACTTGAGTTTCCCTACTTTATTTTTCCTTGCAATATTATATAGCACGAACTCGACAACATGGCATGAGCACAATTTACATTACAGAAGAACATATTCATTTGTGGTAGGCACGGGGAGACAAAGCGATTTGCCTGGAATCACAGGATGTTGAGCTGATGCCGAGATTCAAACGTAGCTCCCCAGCTCTAAAGTTCGCAATTCTAGAACTTGTGGCGGGAGGTGTGTCGAAAAGTGTATGTCGGTGCTGGCCATCAATGAGAGAGACCTGTGCATTTTTCAAATCGGTGGTGAAAAAATATGAGTATGTTGCTGGAGATGTGGGCCGCCGTGCCACCAATGTACTTACCGGGGGAGGGTAAACACCCTATAATTCCGCAACTTTCTTTCCGCATACTATCACTTCGCATACTTTCATTACGAAAGTACCATGACTCCGCAATGCCATTATAACACATGGCATTACATTTTATATGCTTTTACCACGCATACATTTACAACAAAATTCGTTGTAAATGCATGAATGGTAAATGCATGTTTTTTTTAATGTTTGGATAAGGTAAGTATGGGTATAGGGGTATATGTTTTGGGGTACTGAGGTATATGTTTTGGGGTGTTTGGGTCTTTTAAGGGTTCAGATATAGTTTTGGGTTATGGGGTACAGGGGTAGTTTTAGGGTTTAGGGATAGGTATGGGTTTTGGGGTACAGGGGTATTTTTAGGGTTCAGGGCTAGGTTTGGGTTTTGGGGTATAGGGGTATTTTTAGGGTTCAGGGGTAGGTTTGGGTTTTGGGGTACAGAGGTATTTTAAGGGTTCAGGGCTAGGTTTGGGTTTTGGGGTACAGGGGTATTTTTAGGGTTCAGGGCTAGGTTTGGGTTTTGGGGTACAGGGGTACAGGGGTATTTTAGGGTTCAGGGCTAGGTTTGGGTTTCAGGGTACAGGGGTATTTTAAGGGTTCAGGGCTAGGTGTGGGTTTTGGGGTACAGGGGTATTTTAGGGTTTCTGTGGTAGGTTTGGGTTTTGGGGTACAGGGGTATTTTTAGGGTTCAGGGCTAGGTTTGGGTTTTGGGGTACAGGGGTATTTTTAGGGTTCAGGGGTAGGTTTGGGTTTTGAGGTACAGGGGTATTTATAGGGTTCAGGGATAGGTTTGGGTTCTGGGGTACAGGGGTATTTATAGGGTTTAGGGATAGGTTTGGGTTTTGGGGTACAGGGTATATTTATAGGGTTAAGATGGGTTAGTGTTTAAGGGTGTTGGGATATTTTAAGGAGTAAGGGTGGGTTATGATTATGGGGTGCAGGGGTATTTAAAGGGAGCAGGGTGGACACCCGGAGCTGGAATGTACAGAACCCGGGAAGAAAAAACAATGAAATATTGGGCACAACGCTCGCTTTTTTTCCCGTAATCCCGTGCCCCGCACACACCCACGCCCCCAGTACACGCCCACAGCACACGATATGAGACCTGGCATGAAGGGCGGAACTTATCACACGCCCCCAGCGTTTATCAAGCCCCCAACACACGCCCACAGCACAACGCAGACATGCCCACAAGGGACTACTTTGCTGGCACGGTTCTTTTACCTTTTAAATGTATATGGTGGGCGTCTGCATAGCCTATGTCCTTCTGCTGCAACTGCCCTTTCCAACGCTGTATTGGGTGTTGTGATTGGTGCTGTGGTTCTTGAGATTACCCGCCTCAAAGGTTTGGACTCTCTCTTTATTATATTAGTATAGATAGTAGGAGGGCAGGTGTATTTTTAGGGTTTAGTGTGGAGAAGGGTAAACGGGGCAAGGGTATTTTTAGGGAAGGTAAGGAGATTTGTGTGGCAAGGGTATTTGTAGGGTTTAGGATTGGTAAGGATGTTTTGGGTGGCAAAGATATTTTTAGGGTTTACGGTAGATAGAGGTATTTTGGGTGGCAAGGGTATTTTTAGAGTTTAGGGTGGATGAGGGTATTTGGGTGGCAAGGGTATTTTTAGGGTTTAGGGTGGGTAAGGTTATTTTTGTGGCAAGGTCATTTTTAGGGGGTTAGGTATTTGGTGGCAAGTGTATTTTTACAGTTTAAGGTGGTAAGGGTATTTTGGGTGTCAAGGGTATTTTTAGAGTTTAGGGTGGTTGAGGGTATTTGGGTGGCAAGGGCGTTTTTGAGGTATAGGGTGGGCTTTGGGAATTCGGGTGGCAAGGGTATTTTTTAGGGTTTAATAAGGGTAGGGGTATTTGGGTGGCAAAGGTATTTTTAGGGTTTAGCATGGGTGAGGGTTTTTGGTTGGCAAGGGTATTTTTCAGGTTTTAGAGTGGGTAAGGGTATTTAGGTCGGAAGGGTATTGTTAGAGTTTAGGATGGGTAAGGGTATTTGGGTGGCAAGGGTACTTGTAGGATTTAGGATGGGTAGGAGTATTTGGGTGGCAAGGGTATTTTTAGGGTTTAGGGTAGGTAGGGTTTAGGGGTTGGGGTCGGTACACATCCATTTCTTATACATCTAAAGAAATTCACATAGACAACACTGTAATGAAAGTTGCTTCTAAAGATTCCTTTTACTTACTATGGACTTCATTTAGGGTCATGACTCAATGGTAATTTTACGGGAGGATGTGCTCAATCTCGCGAAGAATCCATTGCTGAAATTTCCTCCACCATACTGTACATATGGCTGACGAAATTCAACTATTGGATTTACTTTTGTATTTTACACCAGAAATTAAGACTTTCTTCACCCACAGGTAGAGTACAATGAAGGAAATTCACCAGTTAATTGTCCAGCAGATTGGAAACGTTCTAATTCTTCTATGGTGGAATCACGGAACTCTTGAATAATTAACTCAACCTCTACTCCGTTCCAATCATCACCCCCCTCTTTTTGTTACCCTTTGCACAATGGTTATTCTTTGTTCTATTGTTTCTGCTCTGACTCAGTCTTCATCCTTTAAAAAGCATTCTACTTCTCAAGTGAGAAGCTCCATATTATAAAAATACCTGCATAAATACATACAAACTAAAATATATTATTAAATTTAGTTTTTGAGAAAAAACTACCTGAGATAACAAATATTAATGTCAAGAAGTGATGACCTGAAGTAGAAAGTTATTAAAATACAGCTCGATACTAGGGCCCTCATTATGAGTTTGTCAGAATAGGGTGGAGTATTTACCTCACATGGTAAATGCCATTGCCTCAGGGTGCGGTATTTACCACGTATGGTAAATACCTTGTATTCCAAGTTCTTAAAATGAAAATGTGGCATCACGTATGTAATTGGTTTTTAATGCAACCAATTCAGCATGCTTTCCCTTGCTTCCCGGGCCTTTTCCCCTGATAAATTTTGGCAGAATTTATCAAGAGAAAACTGCGAGGGTGTGTTATGATACACTCATAATCTGGAATTTTCCCTTAACTTGTCAATAGGGTACTTGCTCAATCAATTTTTTATTCGACCAAAGCCATAAAAGCAAGGCATCAACATAAAAATAAAAAAAATGTACTTTTCAGCAAAGACATAGGGCCTTATTATGACTACGGCGATCCGTAGGACTGCTGTAGTCAGGTGGAGGTGCGAGCACCGCCACACCAGCAGTCTGATGGCCCCATTACGACTTGGGTGGTCAGACTGCACTGGCACCAATGCAACCGTAGCACTGTTGTGGCAGTCTTGAGGCTGCAATATGCTTGACAGTGCTGCTTCAGCCCCGCCTAGCATATTACAAGATTCCTCTCTGTCATGGTTTTTATTGCGATGAGCCCGCAATGAAAAGTGTGGCAGAGAGAAAACAAAGGGGGCCCTACAGGCCCCCCTGTTTCCTCTGCACCGTGGGATGCATGCAGAGGGGCACATGATGTGCCCCCATCTGCATGCACCCCCAACTCCAACAGGGCATGGACTTGAAAGTCCATTGACAGTCAATGCTCTGTAGGATCCTGCAATGGGATTCTCATTGCAGGCCTGTTACAGGTCTCCTATGAGGCTTTAAACAGGTACAGCTGTGGGCCAGCTGCAGCAGGATTGCCTGACCTGGATTCCAGTCTTATTCCGGCGGGTGGTCCAATTATGGCTTTGGCGGTGTGCGAGCGGGGCAGTGTTGTGGCGGGCCGCTTCTGCACCTCCAAGGTCGAATGAGACCCATAGACTCAAATCAGTGGGAAATAAAGTACTCATGTGAGGTTCATGGAGCATGTATATCACAGGATATATGAATTTCTTAGCAATAGAAAAACAAACATTACCATTTTGGTAAAGGCATAAGCTCATTCAATGGGGAATAAAAATGCTCCAGTACAATGCAAAGACTGTTTATTTCACAGATTATTAAGATTCATACTGTTTCCTAATGCTAAACGCCACTCTTCTGAAAATTTAAATCGCATAGCAAATTTCTGCTGATCTTAAACACTTCAAGAATACAAGCCCATCCATATAATGTCTTAAATTAGTCTTTCGCAAAATGGGTACCAAAACGGAGAGCCTTAGAGCTGGAAACAAAGTGCAAAACAGTGTAAGGTGACTGATGCTTTGCATAGAAAAATGATCACAGAAGAATATGGATGAATCCCTTCGCCAGGCCCCTGACAGGGCTAAAGCAAATTTAGGGTGCAACGTGCAGAGCCTAAAGAGTGTGAGATAATGGCATTGAGTAGGATTCATGATAAATCCTAAATAGGGCTCTATGCTCCTTGTTGTTGATACTAACGAATATTTGACAATCAATTTCTTGGCCTGGGCCTTCTCTAAACGTAAGTTCATGCAATAGTCCAAGTAGCATTGCTCAACCCGTTCTTTTGTTCTGGCCCAATTATAAGGGGATTATTATATAACTCTTGAAGGTCTATAGTCTTTTAAGATATTTGCCATGGCCTATCCTGGGAGTTCTTCTAACCATTATGACCTTGGATGTCAAGTCAGAGAGCCAGCCAGCCTTACTTATGAGCCAATGGATTGTTTTCTTTTTTCAGGCCAGAAAAATCTTCATACACTTGGGGGGTGAAGAAAGTGACAGGCGGCGCTCCACTAGCTCAAAAAACTGCCTGTTTTAAAAACCCATCCAGAGAAGTACCCGTAGCACCAGGAGAGGCCACCGAGGTTTTGAGCTTTCCCATGAAAAGATAAAAGATGAAAATTGTTGAGATACTGTACCTGTAGATGGGCATAAGCAAATGGGGTGGCCCAGCCTCCTCCAGGCTTTGATGGGCGCAGACAGACCAGCTTTTGGGCTCGTCTTTGCCCAGGCCTGCACCTGGATGTGTCCCATGCTGCGGCACACTGGCGCTGTTCTTAAGTGCTTGGGGTGCTTTTTCTGCACCCATGGCAGCTCTTAACTGATGTGGACTATGGTGCCTGTAGTCCTGGGTTCCACTGTGGTCACTCCCCCAAGCTGTGGGACACAGTCCCTGTTCTTAAGAGTCTGGCTCACTTTCACTGTGGGTGTGGTGGCTCCCTGCCGCTGTGGATTATGGTACCCGTAGATCTGGGTTCCAATGCGGTCATTCCCCCGCTCTGACGAACACAGGCGCTGTTTTTAAGTGCTTCATTTCACTGTGGACGTGGTGGCTCTCTGCCGTTGTGGACTATGGTGCCCGTAGACCTGGGCTCCAATGTGGTCGCTCCCCCGCATTGAAGAATACAGGCACTGTTCTTAAGTGTTTGGCGTGCTTTCACCGCAGGCATGGCGACTCCCCGCCACTGTGGACTATGGTGCCCGTAGTCCTGGGTTCCAATGCGGTGCTCTGATACTTACTCATTTAAATGGCCTCTTGCCAGGTTACTTGCATTGAGGTAGGTGGTGAGCAAAAAGGGAGGTGGTTGCTTGTTAAAAAGAGAGAAAGAGCAACAAGCAAGAAATGATTAACTGCTTGAAGGAAGGGAAGTGGCTGAGAGCCAGGAAGAGTGGCTTCAAGGAGAAGACAAAAGAACCCAGCAGTACATCAAATAAAAAAAAAAGAAGATGCACAAGGAGGCATAAAGGAACAGAATGCCGAGGCGAGGCTGTGTGGAGGTAAAGGCGGGAAAAAAGGGGGCAATAGACTTCAAAGTGGCATATTAGGTAAACGGTGGCATCTTATATAAGAAAAGAGAAAGAAGGACAGAGCATGAAAACCATGAGGCATGGCAAGATATAAAACACAAGGATGAGACAGAAAATGCGATTAAAGGCACAGGATACGGGCATAACTTCTTTAATCTTAAGAACTATCAATGAGTGGTTAGTGAAAAAATATAAAATTATGAAGTTGAAATATGTGTAATAACAGCCAAGAAGAAAAAAGCCCTGGAACCTAAACTACACACGAAGCAGTAACTCAATAATTAACAATTTTATAAAGGTCTATAATTAATGAACAGACGTGGTGCTCAGGAGGAAGAAAGGCTGAGTCAAACTTTCCAGTATTGAAACTACAAACTCTGCAGTTTCTTGAACATTACAGCTGTTTTCTTAATCCATTTAGCATGTTCACCATGTTGTGAGCACACCAGGGACATAATCTTTCTGGCTCGCCTTATGCTTTTATTTTCTGAGATAAGCCTTATGCCTTATGCCTTGTTTTTTCTTGGCACTGACTTGACTCATCAAAACAATGTCATGCCTTCCTTTAACCCCTCCCCTGCTGGTGACGGAACCACTCCGTCATCAGCTGCGGTCGCGCTGTGCTGATGACGGAGCGGTTCCGTCACGGCCCGCTCGGCGCGCCTGCGCGGCGCGAATTCCCGGCCTGCGCTGGACGTTCCATTGAGCGGGCGGGGCCGTGACGGAACCGCTCTGTCATGAGCACAGCTCAAACGCGGCTGGTGACGGAGCGGTTCCGTCACCAGCATGCGGCCGCCCCCTTAGCACTGCGGCGGAATAGCCGCCGCAGTGAAGGGATTAAGATAATCTATGCCAGAAGCAGCTCTTTTCAATTGTTCCTTTCCACACCAACACTGAGGGTATATCCATATTCTAAATACCCACACCCAAGTAGGGTCTCAGGTATTTACAAAGCCTATAGGTAACCTCTAATAAAAGTGCAGCTCTGTGTTACTCCATTCCTAAAGAAGTCTCTGTTCATTTTCATGGTTCTTGAAATGAAGTGATGTGCTATGTATGATTGTATCCTACTTTTTATCATGATTGTTTTAATTTGTGGATGATTTTACTGTAATTTTAATGGCTTCTCTTTTATGGCCATGATAGGACGAATAAATATTCTTTCAATTGAATTGATGTTTTTTGGGGGGGGCCTCCTTCTCTAATGTGGATACTAATTTATTCTCTGTTTATTGTGTTCAGTGCCTTTGAAGTGTTTTACCTGACTATAGGCTGCACTCAAAGCTCACTGATTCTCGTTGTTTATTCCAGACAGTGTTTTGACATTTATTTATTCCATTCCATTTTGAATACTGTTTGTGCTACAGCTTCAAAAGAAACTTTCATAGGAATGTTGTTTTTTACTTCCACAGGTATTTCCTGGGGAATGTTTTAACAATAGTTCTACAGTGAATGGCTTGGGGGGGTGTTTTATTTACTCTGCTGCTCTTGTTTTATCCCAGAGCTGATTTCTCACATCTTCGCCCCCTCTTGTCTATCTTGTGTCTGGCTGCTTTTAGTCGGTAGCGGCTGCAAGCAATGCAAAGTGGTAGGAGGGGAGGTTAGTGAGGAATACAAACAAGAAGACATAATAAAATATAAATAAAATTGTGCTTATCTGCCGGTCCGGCCGCGGCCCCATGCACCTCTTTCCTGATCCTCGACTCTGGCAGGGGGAACAGCATTTACAACTTTTACCACGCAGTACCTTTACCACGCAACTTTTACAATGCAAGTCATTACAACGACTTGCGCTGGGGGGCGCTGTAGGATAGGAAATAGTTTAATTTACTATCCAAAACCTTCCCTACTATCTACGGGGACTGGAGTTGGAATAGTAAATTAAACTATTCACTATCCAGCGCCCCCCAACGCAAGTCGTTGTAACGACTTGCGTTGTAAAACCTGCGTGGTAAAGGCATGCGTTGTAAAAGCATGCGTAGTAACGACATACATCCCTGTGGCAGTTAGTGCACACTGTGCAGGCTCCCAGATGCCAATCTCAGCACTTCTTTCATGCTGGGAATAGTACGGGAATACTATTCCCAGCATGAGAAAAGTGCTGGGATTGATCTGAGTGCCCTGGTTCGGCGCTTAGACAGGGACTGGGAGCCTGTGTCGGTTCTGGACACGGCTGTACAACACAACTAGATGGAGAAATGCTAAGTGCACATGGTGGATTTGGCCAGCCCAAGATTGCTGGCTTCAGTTTTAATGTTTGAATTGCAAGTTTATTAGATTTTTCAGCAGCGCACAATAGACACATGATGGTTTTTCAGTCCCTACGTTCTGAGCTGCAATAAAATATAGATAGATTTTTATTTTACTCATGTGTAGCATGCTGTTGGTACATGAGCCTGTGGTACAAAAAGAAGAAAACATAAAGAACAAAAGAAATATTTGAAATATAGTATGGACTACATACATTAAAATAAAGACAGCTAAGATGTGGGCTAACATTTGTAAAATGAGCATGAGTCATTTTGTGTGAGGCACAGTCACAGTTGTAATTTTTCTGTCGCAACACCATGTACATGGCATCATAGAGTGCAGCGATCAGACGCGGGTCAATATACACTGCTAGGGTGGGTGTGTGCTCCAATTAGAATCTTCCTCTGTCACTGCTTTGACACTCTTTGAGAGCCACTTCTCCATTTTGTTGTGAGAGATCAAGATGGCACTGTTTACCCACTGTTGTGATGTCACCCAAGGGAATCGCTCACCTTCTATGTGGTCCACCGTCTCGCCTGGGTCTCCAGAGACCAGGGTATGGTGACAAAAAGGAGGCTGGTGGTCTCACCCGCCTCTCCAAGGTCTCCACAGAGCCGCGGGGAATGACACAACACAAGCAGCACTGTGCCTAGACCAAAGGCCTTCTTTCCTGTCAGTGTGGTTCTCTGCAGACCTGTGCTGAGAGGGTAAGTGCCTCTCACAGAGCCGCTGTCAGCATTGTGCCAGCTCTCCATTCCCAGTGTGACAGCAGGACTGCTGCTTTAGGCTAGTAGCTGCTGAGACTGCACAGAGGGTGGTGGGGGGGGGTTAGCAGGAGACATGGATATTTTTTCAGCCTCGGCATGGGGAGGCTTTTGCATAGGATGTTGGGGTGGGTGGCAGGAGCTTAAATAAACACAATAGGGAGAGTAGAGGTAGGAGTGATAGAATCAACCTCCTGAACTGAATACTCAAACAATGGGATTCTATCAATGGGTGTTAATAATTTTTTTTAAATATATTTTAATGTTTAATGTTCAATGTGAAGTCAGATGTATGGAGCTGGTCTTTGTAAGTGACAAAGACAAGCACTATGTGTTTTTAAAATACCCCTCACACACTATGATTTCCCATAGTGTCATGCTTCATCATAGGGGTCTTCCCGTCTCTCTACGGGGCGGGGCGTGCTGCGACCGACAAACTACGTGGGCGCACTTGATATTTCTGAGATAGGCTATGTGTGGTGTGACAAATGTGTGAGTGATAGGGGGTGTGTAGGGATAGAATTGTGTAATGTAAAAAAAATATTTTTTCTTAAAAAATTTCCTGGCTAGTAGAAAAAAGGATTTATTCGCTTCTCTGGCTGGAAATTTAAAAAAAGGGGTTGTGGTAGGGCTGAACAATGCGCCCAGAAATAACAAGTGCTCCCACGTGGTTTGTCGGTCGCAGCACGCCCCGCCCCGTAGATGGACGGGAAGACCCCTATGATGAAGCATGACACTATGGGAAAAAAGCACATAGTGCTTGTCTTTGTCACTTACAAAGACCAGCTCCATACACCTGACTTCACATTGAACATTAAAAATTAAAATATACATTTTTTTTTTATTAACACCCGTGGTTGGCAGGAGGCCAGATATTTATTATTTAATTTGCAGGAGGGGAGACATACCTGCCAACTTGTCGCACCATGTGAGAAGGGGGTGGGCCCTTGTGCTGAGCAGGCCCGGACTGGCCGTTACGGGCACCGGGCAATTCCCCGGTCGGCCGCAAGGGTGGGGGCCGTTTTTGTGACAGGGCCGTTATCGGCCCTGTAACAAATTCGGCGGAAAAGCGGCCCTGGTAAAGAGCTTGGTGGCATCCCCCCCCTCCCCCAGGGGGAGGAGGGGGGGCCGGCCGAGCACTTTGCCAGGGCCGGTTTTGGTTCCCAGTCCGGCCCTGGTGCTGAGAAGTACCTACGAGGCACTTTTGACACCCCACCCCAAAAAAATGCTTGCTAAGGCTGGTGCCGACATCCTGGGGTATTTTCACACCCCTTAATGGACATCAGACGTTCAAAGCCTTGTAAAACGAGCTGGAAAACCACTATTTACAGTGGTTTTCTGCTAGTTTTCCCTGGGTCATACACATGTCCCATAGACTTGCTAATGGGTGTAAAATCAGTATCCAAGCAGGGAGAAAATTCAGGAAATAGGAAATCATGTTGTTATATAGAGAAAAAGCAAACCCATATAAAGGAGACAAGGGCACATCTTTTATCAGACCTAGGTAGCTGTTTAATAGGTAACAGCCTTCACAGGTCAGTAAATGACCTATTGAGGCTAACGAATGCAGCTGCGTTCTAGGGAAATGCAAGACATTGACACTGACCTGCAACCCACAGGTAAGTTTTGTTTACGTAAACAAGCCCTTTTAACACACAAAACCTCCGTGGAAACAACCAGAGGCATTTGACTGGGCTCTGGCCGATGGCAAAACCTGTTCACAAAAATGAATTGTGTAGTCTGGCGATTGAAAAAGTGTATTTTCTTAAAGTAGATTCCGGTTTTACATGACTTTTTAAATACAATTCACGTAACAGCATGATATGAATACAACTATTACATTGTATTCCATGGGAAAATAGAAAATTCTTCACTTTGTATTGTTTTACTATTGCAGGATTCATGTTACTCCGCCCCATGGACGTCAATTCAACAAAATTCCAGGGGTAGCGGAAGTGACTTCACATGCCCCTTGATCTTCACTTTCACTCATACACACATATATATGCTTATAAATGCAGACGCATTCACACACACACTCATATATACAAACGTTCTCTGCCTACACATGCACCCACATACGTACACGCCCTCTTACATAAACACGCTCAAAACTGCAAGCAGGCACACAACATACATACATTGAAAAGCTTTTTTTTTTTACTTATCTCAGCTGCCAGGGAAAGTCATATTCCAGCTAATTGTGCTCCATTTTTTTAATTAAACTAATAGCAAACAATGTGATATTATTCACTATTGGTATAATAAAAAATTGACAAAAAACGAGGAGAGTGAAGCCCCCGCTGACGTCCATAAGGACGAGCTGCTTCTATACCTGCCACTGATTTTGCCACTGCTGATGCCAGGGCTCGCAAAGGCAGTGCCAGCGGTCATAAGGGGCAGGCCAGGGGTCACAGCCTGGCGATCACTAAACGACGTCCATTCTCCGCCCAAGAAATGAGTAGACATAAAGACAAGGATGTCCCTCTCATCTGGAGGACTAGTCTGCAACGATGTACCATGACGCGCATGAGGGCGGGCACTAAACCCCTGCCACATGAATAGGTAGAGCTCAAACTGTGAACACGAGGTAACAGTTCCAAACATACAAGATAATGGATACTGTCAAAGTAAGTTTATTTATTTATGTGTAATTTTAAAAGTTTTATATAGCGCTGGCTAGACCCGGAGGTATCAGAGCGCTTTACATGAGCATCAGATGATAGTTACAGGTTACATCCTTACAAAGGTTTCACAGTTATTAGAGCATGGCAACATAGTTACTTGTAAGGTCGAGAAAAACAATAAGCACAAATACGTAAGGGGAAAAGCAGGCAGGGTGAAAGATTTAGGGGAAGGGGAAGTAGACAGGTAATTAAGGCGGGTCATATCCTGTACTAGAAATAATTGTTTACAACAAATTATTTACACATTATCCAAAACAAAAGAAATGCAGGACGCACCCCTCAAAATTAAGCATTCACTTCAGAGCAGGCACAAGAAACTGGCATGCACACATTCATTTATGTTATCAAAGAAACCATCCCTGCCTGATTGACATCACAAAAAATCAAAGCCCTTAAGCTCCTTTAATACTATAACAGACTAGAACACGAAGAGATCAGACAGACCCTGGTAATCTCTTGTCTCGGAAATTCAAGGGAACGAAGCGCTGGGTAGAAACCCGACTTCAAAGTTAAATACACATGTTGCCCTCTGGCGGTGTGCGTATTTCTGAAGCGAACAATGTGTAATCTCTGTGCAAGCGAATAATAATGTATCCTCCCTCCCTACGATTTTATAGTAATTTGACTTCCTTTGTCAGAAACTGTAGTATTAAGTGTTGCAAATTGGCCCTTTTTTGCGAGGTCTCCCCGCTTTACATTTCTTTGGGACTCCAGCAAAGAAAAGGGATCGAGGCTTAAGATGCCTGTACCGGTATCAACATCCCATAAGTAGAAATCTAATGCAATGAAGGTGCAAATGGCCTGGAACAATTCCCCTATGTCCCAAAAAGTGAGAAAAAGGAGAACAACCCACTCTTCCTCAACAACAACATGCACAAAGATGGCCCAGCACCCTTCAAATGTTTATCACAATATCGAAATCAGATGACCACATGTAGAACAGTTTGCTGACATTTGCGGCTTTATACTTCGTCAGAGCAATCAGTCTTGAACTTAAATCGCTATTGGATTACAATACCACTCTTTTCTTGAAATTGACTGACTATTTTCAATATAAAGATTGGAATTACGACTACCATGATGAAATAAAAGCCCTGAAGAAGTCCGGTATCGGACGAAATGCGTTGGCTATCCGTTTTGTTAAAGAAATCTGAATAAAGAACCTATTTTAAACTGAAGAGCCTTCACTTTGACTTCTCCTTGGGAAAACATTTGATCATCCATGAATTGTTTGTGGTATAAATATCTGTGAAAACGTCTTTGAATATTGTGATAAACATTTGAAGGGTGCTGGGCCATCTTTGTGCACATTTCTTTGGGACTCACCTGCTGCTAATCTTGACCTCTTTCACTGGGACACCGCTATCAAGGGCCAAGTGTATGTGCTCTGATCACTAAAACATGAAGAAAGTGGCTTAAACTCTGATTGGCACATTTACTTTTCCTATAAGGCCAGAGTATATGAAGCAGAAATACAGCCATGGAATGGAAATTTAAATGCCACTTGTGGACTGCAGCCCCTTATGTGCTATCCTCTACAGTGGAAGTGAAAACATGGCTTCAGGACTAGCCTACGTAGCATGGCCATAGCAGCTTGAACCATCCGGTACAGACTTGTCAAAGTTACCCCTCCAGGTAGGAAAACCTGATTTAACAATATTAATGAGTCACTCCTAATGCTGCCCACAGGGTTGATGAATAATATTTAAGAGTGAAACATGTGTGACATTCGTAATGTCATGTTCCTCCATTGACTAGGCCCAGAACTAAGTTGTTTCTGGTCAGGCCTGTAGCTGGCGCACAGGAAAAGTCAAAGTATAGTTTATGTACCTTAATCTGTAACGTTCGATCTGTACCAGCTACAGACTTCATTCAAAAACTTATTTTTAAATTAAAGAAAATCAAATCTAATGTTAAAGTTGGATTTGTATTACTTATCTGGGAAAGTAAAATTTAGAAAATCACCTTTGCCCTGACTGAGGCTGATGATGGCTAATTTGCATTAACTCTCCAGCAATGGCCCACCCCAATACTTGGTCGGAAGGAGGTGTGAAAGAGGTGATCAATTCCTTCCAGAAACTACCCAATGGGCTGCCCTGAATGGGTAGAGATGAGTCATCTGATCTCAGCAGAATATGCAGAGCGAGGGCAATGGGAATCATTTTGACACCACAGTGTCAAATCCTGCCTGACAGGTCAGTTTCAGCCACATGTAACACGTTGGTGCACTTGCAAGGGAGAGAACAGGATACCAGGACAATTCTTGTGTATCCCCTATCTAGCAGCTGTAGGAACATGCCTTTGCCCTATCATACCTGTCTCCTAATTTGTGATGCGTACAGGGCCTGCTTCAAATTGGATTACAGAGTTAGATGTGGGAGGACACTGGAATTTACTATAGTGCACTACCCTACCTACAATATCCATCAGAGCCCAAATTTAGAGTGGCTGAAGATTTGTGTCATCTTGCAAATGGCCTGGCATAGGCATTTTGGCCCTGTCTGCAGTTGTGCAAACAGGAACTATTGAAAAAGTGAACAGAGTTGTTTGGAGGAACTTTTATTCTATCGTTTAGAGTTTGCCTAGGAGTCCCCCTCACCCACTAGCAGGTGTCAGACATAAGTGTGGTATCCACAAGAACCCTCGTTAGAACACTTCTTGTACCTGCAAAAGTACAGGAAAGGACTGGACCTGTTGCATGTGACCTGTGAGGAGCTCTGAAGGACTGGACATGCTCCCCTTGTACCCAGGACAAAGGAGTGGACTCCAAAGATCAGGTGGCTGACCTCCTGAGTAGTTACAGCAACACAAAAGGCTGCAAGAGACCTTTATTCTAAAATTTCCAGCTGACCAGTGGCAACTGGAGTTTGGACTGGATTTTGCTGGTTGCTCTACCTGACACCCTATGACACTATAAGTGTCTCCCCGAGGTCCTCAGGTGGCTTAGAAGTGTTTGAGGTTGCTTGGGCATGAGGAAAAAGTCTGGATACTTTTGAAAAGTTATGCTCCAGAGTTCCAGAGCCAACGGGACATACCGCGGAAAGTGCCCGATTGGCAGTTCCATGGAGACAGACTAAATTACAGATTCATCCACCTAAAAGACTCCAGCATCTCAGAAATATGACAAAGTCCCTTTCTGTTTAAGACTTCCAGATATTTTCACAGGGACCAACCCAGTTTGTGTATCCGACCAGGGCTTCATCACAGACGGCCTCAAATGACGCCTAGATCCCGGTCTATTAATTCCATAGACTATCTACCTTTTGGTGCAATTTTCACTTATATCTTTTTTTTAAAATCATGTTTCCAGATCACCCTAATTGGCTTTTTGTCATTTTGGTCTTATTTTACTTTTTAAAATGTATCTCTATATTTAAAAAATTGGTTTGGGAATTATATTGTGTTTGTGTGCCTTTTTCCGCTGTGTGTGCACTGCTTAAATACTTTACACATTCCGTTCATATAAGGCTGACTACTTTGTGTCAAATTACCAGGGGTTGAGTACAGGTTTATTATATATTTGTGTGACATCTAGCAGGGGGTTACCTTATTTTTTTAGGTGGACGCTTGACCTCCATCTTCACATTGTAGTCACAAACAGACAACAAGGGTTGACTGACATTTGATTGCTATGGTTAAGTCAGTCTAAGTTGTGAACATGACCCTTAGTGAGATCAGGTGAAATTTTCTGAATTCATCTGACTTTGCCAACATGACGTTTCGGCATATGACTATGTCACTAGCGATAATTACCAGCTGCAGCAGGACCTGTGCTCATGACTTTGTGCAGCCGACTGTTTGATTGCACACCTTTTTTATTTTGTTCTTACTGCTACATTAGTTTTGTCAGACCAGTCCATCACTGCATTTGAGGTCAGAATCTGATGTTCTAGTTTCCAAAACAGGTTCTATGGTCACACACACACACGTATATATATATATATATATATATATATATATATATATATATATATATATATATATATATATATATATATATATATATATATATATACGTGTTGCCGCACCTGTGGGCAATAAATGGTACTTGTGGAACAAACCAGAAGTCTTTCGCCAGTTATTTATGCTGCCATTTATGCCTGTGATCAAGGACGTACTATCGTCTGAAACGCGTAAGGCAAGGATATTTTACCCGTGGATTTGATGACTGCGCTGTTGCCTTTATTAGCGGAAGTTGACTGATGGATAAGTGCATCCTAAGCTTTGGCAAAGGTGAAAAAGGATAATTACGCGGCATGCCAGCCGTGGGGATTGCACTACCGCGGACGACAGCGGGCCGATGCGTGCTCCTTACTTGGAAGCCAATTCCGGTCCATCAGTTTGGCAAAGAACATTGACAACGCAGTACGCTGTTCAGGGGGAGCCCACTAATGGCTATATTTTGAGACACTATAATTTGTTTTGGCAGCATTGAGTTTTATCATGAACTTTGGTGTTTATTTAGAGACTTCTGTACCCAGAATGCAATTCAGACATTACGTGATACATCACGTGTTGCCGCACCTGTGGGCAATAAATGGTACTTGTGGAACAAACCAGAAGTCTTTCGCCAGTTATTTATGCTGCCATTTATGCCTGTGATCAAGGACGTACTATCGTCTGAAACGCGTAAGGCAAGGATATTTTACCCGTGGATTTGATGACTGCGCTGTTGCCTTTATTAGCGGAAGTTGACTGATGGATAAGTGCATCCTAAGCTTTGGCAAAGGTGAAAAAGGATAATTACGCGGCATGCCAGCCGTGGGGATTGCACTACCGCGGACGACAGCGGGCCGATGCGTGCTCCTTACTTGGAAGCCAATTCCGGTCCATCAGTTTGGCAAAGAACATTGACAACGCAGTACGCTGTTCAGGGGGAGCCCACTAATGGCTATATTTTGGGACACTATAATTTGTTTTGGCAGCATTGAGTTTTATCATGAATTTTGGTGTTTATTTAGAGACGTCTGTACCCAGAATGCAATTCAGACATTACGTGATACATCACGTGTTGCCGCACCTGTGGGCAATAAATGGTACTTGTGGAACAAACCAGAAGTCTTTCGCCAGTTATTTATGCTGCCATTTATGCCTGTGATCAAGGACGTACTATCGTCTGAAACGCGTAAGGCAAGGATATTTTACCCGTGGATTTGATGACTGCGCTGTTGCCTTTATTAGCGGAAGTTGACTGATGGATAAGTGCATCCTAAGCTTTGGCAAAGGTGAAAAAGGATAATTACGCGGCATGCCAGCCGTGGGGATTGCACTACCGCGGACAACAGCGGGCCGATGCGTGCTCCTTACTTGGAAGCCAATTCCGGTCCATCAGTTTGGCAAAGAACATTGACAACGCAGTACGCTGTTCAGGGGGAGCCCACTAATGGCTATATTTTGAGACACTATAATTTGTTTTGGCAGCATTGAGTTTTATCATGAACTTTGGTGTTTATTTAGAGACTTCAGTACCCAGAATGCAATTCAGACATTACGTGATAGATCACGTGTTGCCGCACCTGTGGGCAATAAATGGTACTTGTGGAACAAACCAGAAGTCTTTCGCCAGTTATTTATGCTGCCATTTATGCCTGTGATCAAGGACGTACTATCGTCTGAAACGCGTAAGGCAAGGATATTTTACCCGTGGATTTGATGACTGCGCTGTTGCCTTTATTAGCGGAAGTTGACTGATGGATAAGTGCATCCTAAGCTTTGGCAAAGGTGAAAAAGGATAATTACGCGGCATGCCAGCCGTGGGGATTGCACTACCGTGGACGACAGCGGGCCGATGCGTGCTCCTTACTTGGAAGCCAATTCCGGTCCATCAGTTTGGCAAAGAACATTGACAACGCAGTACGCTGTTCAGGGGGAGCCCACTAATGGCTATATTTTGAGACACTATAATTTGTTTTGGCAGCATTGAGTTTTATCATGAACTTTGGTGTTTATTTAGAGACTTCTGTACCCAGGATGCAATTCAGACATTACGTGATACATCACGTGTTGCCGCACCTGTGGGCAATAAATGGTACTTGTGGAACAAACCAGAAGTCTTTTGCCAGTTATTTATGCTGCCATTTATGCCTGTGATCAAGGACGTACTATCGTCTGAAACGCGTAAGGCAAGGATATTTTACCCGTGGATTTGATGACTGCGCTGTTGCCTTTATTAGCGGAAGTTGACTGATGGATAAGTGCATCCTAAGCTTTGGCAAAGGTGAAAAAGGATAATTACGCGGCATGCCAGCCGTGGGGATTGCACTACCGCGGACGACAGCGGGCCGATGCGTGCTCCTTACTTGGAATCCAATTCCGGTCCATCAGTTTGGCAAAGAACATTGACAACGCAGTACGCTGTTCAGGGGGAGCCCACTAATGGCTATATTTTGAGACACTATAATTTGTTTTGGCAGCATTGAGTTTTATCATGAACTTTGGTGTTTATTTAGAGACTTCTGTACCCAGAATGCAATTCAGACATTACGTGATACATCACGTGTTGCCGCACCTGTGGGCAATAAATGGTACTTGTGGAACAAACCAGAAGTCTTTCGCCAGTTATTTATGCTGTCATTTATGCCTGTGATCAAGGACGTACTAGCGTCTGAAACGCGTAAGGCAAGGATATTTTACCCGTGGATTTGATGACTGCGCTGTTGCCTTTATTAGCGGAAGTTGACTGATGGATAAGTGCATCCTAAGCTTTGGCAAAGGTGAAAAAGGATATATATATATATATATATATATATATATATATATATATATATATATGTATATATATATATATATATATATTTGAAAACGCGACCCCACTCCGGATGAGAAGAGATCAGAGGACACAGTGGGGCTTTATTCGGAAGAATCTTTAATGAAGATTGCAGGGCATGATGCATTTCGGCGTATGTGTGCCTTCGTCAGACGCCCTTCGCAAAAACAGGAATACACCACGCCTCCCTTTGTATTGTTCTGGTCCTCCCCTAAGCGGGAAGTCAGATAACTCCATCAGATTAAATGCAGCTGTAGTGAAGCAAATAAAAACTACAGCTCCCATCATGCAGTGTTCGGTAAGTACCACGTAATTGATGAGCGCTGAAATACCAAACAAAGGAGTCTTTGATGAATCCTGTGAATATTGATGAGAGCCTTCCTTAGGTCCCCACACGTTCTCCCTCATTTAGCAGGATGAAAGCAGGCCATACAGCACAAATGCAGTGATTCTGCTGCCAAGTGAAGTCACGAGCCGCTCCTGGCGGTGGCCGTGTGCTTGTCCTGATTAATGAGGCGGGATTGGGTGATCCGATACCTCAGAGAAAGAAAGCACAGTGTTGCCACTGGATCCAGCAAGAACACAGTCCTCTTGTAGAGCGGGTCCTCCAGACGCGGCTTGCCAGCTGCCGCGTAGAAACATGAAAACGCGACCACTCCGAATGAGAAGAGATCAGGGACACAGTGGGGCTTAATTCAGAAGATTCTTTAATGAAGATTGCAGGGCATAATGCATTTCGGCGTATGTGTGCCTTCGTCAGACGCCCTTCGCAAAAACAGGAATACAACACGCCTCCCTTTGTATTGTTCCGGTCCTCCCCTAAGCGGGAAGTCAGCTAACTCCATCAGATTAAATGCAGCTGTAGTGAAGCAAATGAAAACTACAGCTCCCATCATGCAGTGTTCGGTAAGTACCACGTGATTGATGAGCCCTGAAATACCAAACAAAGGAGTCTTTGATGAATCCTGTGAATATTGATGAGAGCCTTCCTTAGGTCCCCACACGTTCTATATATACTAGCTTACCCGTCGCGCTTTGCTGCGATCTGAGAAGAAAGGAAATTGAAGGAAACCTGTTATGATAACATTCAATTTATATTGTGTCATTTTTATTGAAACGTATTCATTTTAATATGGCAAACATTTTAAAGTGTTGTTCTGATTCTGTTTCTTTATTCGAGTGCTTGTGGATACACGTGTCATGTGAGAAGCACGGATTCTCCCAATCTAGTCCACACACTTGCAGCGATTGTCCTTGTGCTTTGTTGATGGTCACTGCAAAAGCGAGTCGCACCGGAAACTGTAAACGTTCAGTATTGGAAAGATTATGAGGGCCCGAGGGGCTGATATTTAACAAATTTTTCTTTTTTTTCCCAGGTATCTTCGTGGGAGTGTACTCAACAACTTCCCAAAGTTTTATGCCGATCGGATGAATGGTGTAGTAATGCATAAAGGACAAACGGACATACTTTTGATCTACAGTCACACTAAAGGTGAACTGCAGTTTGCGGGGCCAGCTGTAGCAGAAAAAATAAGGAAGGTTAATCTAGATCAGTCCACCAAGTAAAGTTAGCAGGTTATTTTTTATGTTCTTTTTAAAGAGGAACTTCCAAATGAAAATAAAGCAAATCCCCTCCCCATCAACCTGCTCAACCTCACAGGCAGGTTTTTAGCAATTCTTTAAGATAATGGAGAGACAAAACACATTTTAGTCTGCCAGTGAATACAACCTTCCACTAATACAGTATACAATACACAACAAATACATAATAAATACATACAATGCAGTTCATATGTGATTTGAGAACATTTACATCTCCAGCATTTGTCTTACTGAGCACCTACAGAGACACCACCTTGCAGAGCTGAGAAGATATTTAACTGTAATGAAAGTACAGTCAGTAGTTTTCATCTTTAACCTCCTCTACTTGCAGCTATAATTCCTGCCTAGGTGAGCCCCTGGGTCAACAGTGGTGGACAAAATCCCTAAAAAACACGCACTACTGCAGACTGAGAGAACTGGACATCTATGTACCGTCTCTAATACTCATTTGAGGAATGCCATATTCTACTACCTAGTAAATTAGGGAGAAAAGCTGCTGGTCAAATGCATGGCAGTGAAAAAACATAAACTTAAACCATCTTCATTCATAATCTTAATCATTTTCATGAATGGGATTGCCACAGTATGGCGACCTTTTGGCCAATTAGTTTGGAGGAAACCCACCAGGCTATACTGGCGATCAAGTCAGGATTGCCGTTTGATCCATGCCCCCCTACTGTCCTACAAGCGCTTGTAGACACTGTTAACCCTGTAATTAATATTATTGTAAATGCACCATTGGCCACTGCAATTATTCCTTCAGAATGGAAACTTGCGGCGGTTAAGCCTTTGCAGAAAAAACAACTAGCAGATCCCACTACTCTGTCTAACCTCTGACCTATTTCGTTGCTTCCCGTGCTATGTAAACTAACAGAATCCTTTGTGAACAAACATGTCACAAAGTTCCTTGAGGAAAACAACGCCTGGCACCCAAATCAATCTGGCTTTAGAGCCCAACACTCCACTGAATCAGCACTCCTGTTTACCACTGATACTATTCAAACGGCTATGGATCAGGGTAAGAAGGCTGTCCTGATATTATTAGATCTGTTGGCAGCCTTCGACACGGTCTCACATACCATCTTGATTGACTGGCTAGCAACATCTGGCATAACAGGAGACGTGTTGGTTTGGATTAAGAACTTCTTGAGTGACAGGCGGCAAGTGTCACCCTTGGTGACTTCTGCTCAAGGGAAAAAACACTCACGTCAGGAGTTCCTCGGGGAGCTAGCTTGAGCACGACGCTCTTCAATGTTTACACTACCCCTCTGATCAGGCTGATATTGTCCTTTAGGATGGATGTTATCGCGTATGCGGACGATACGCAGCTTATCCTAGTCCTTGATAAAGACACCAAGGACTGGAAAGAAAAATCTTAAACGCTGCTTGACGGGCACATTTGATTGGATGGGAAAGAATCATCTGAAGTGCAACACAGGAAAAACGGAAATCCTGCCACTGGGCCCACAAAATGGTTTTATCTTCAAGCTATGGTGGCCTGAGAATGCGGAGGTACACCAAATACGACTAATGCGGCACGTAACTTAGGCATCAAGTTTGATGCCGCTCTGTCGTTCAAACAACAGGCACTGTCAGTAGCTGGTACCTGTTTTAACGTCATTAAAGGTCTAAGAAAATTCTTTGATCTACTCCCACTATCAGCTAGGAAAATGGTAGCGGTCGCCCTCGTAACATCGAGACTCGATTATTGTAATAGTCTATATGCGGGGACCAACAAGATGGTTACTCACAGGTTGCAAACGGTGCAGCATGCAGCCGTCAGGCTGGTTCTGAAATGGCCAAAGAAATCCTGAGCGTCTGCCACATTAAACACTCTTCACTGGTTACCAGTGGTTAAACGGGTGCTGTTCCAAGTCCTGGTAATCACCTTTAGGGCCTTTCACTCGCAAGGACCAAAGTATATACCAAAGACGTTTTCCCGATACCATCCATCGCGCACCTTGAGGTCCTCCAATGCCAACCTGCTGGCTATCCCCACTTTTAAACTCAGCTCAAGGGATGGCAAATCCCTGCCAGTCCTAGGGTCCAAAGCATGGAACAAACTCCCCCTACATCTCCGTGCTATGGAACAGGAATCGGAGTTCAGAAAGGCATTAAAGACCTGGATTTTTAGTCTCCCTGACACCTGCGCACGTGCACTAGTATGAGGACCCTGGTCACACTACGGATAGCAGCTGGACCAGACTCTAGATCTACTCTGGTCTGTTTAGGCGCCAAGATGCTCCTTGGAGTGATAGTCGTGCGGTACAAATGCCAATTTACATTACATTACATTACATGGTCGATACTGAACTGATCTGGCCAATTTTTAGGTCAAGGTCAAAACAAATGTTCTGACAATCAGTGAATTTCCACTTTGAAATATAAACTCCAATCTCCAAATGAGTGATGAAATCAATTCCGTAAGCCTTTGAGAGCTATGCACATTATTTCTTTATAGACGCCACCACCACTAATAATGTTGAATATATCCACTTTCCTATTGTTCTTACCAGCAATCTTACTTGTTTCTTATTGGGGATCAAAGATGATGATGGTGATTTTACTTTCTGCAGCAATGTATGGGTCATTGCCCTCTCTGTGTATCACAATACATAAGTACCATCAGGGATATATGGTTCTACTTTGAGCATATGGGCCTGCAACTAAAATCTTTGAACAGCAGTCCCAATGGATCAAGCTGCTCGTTTCAACCGATATCTCCCTCCAGTTCTTTTTCTGTGTTGAGTTAAACTTGGATTTATGGTTGGTTGCTGAGCAAACCTGTATCATACAAACTTTCACAGGTTAGACAGAGATCATTTCCCCTAACACAATGCTTTCTCCTGGTCAAAAGAGCCTGTGTTAGTTAGACATGTGACTGGTGCTATCTGTGAAATCCCTAAGAATGTCTCTGTTGATAAAATCTTAAACTGGTCAATTAACGTGAATGAGTTATTTTATCGAGGTTAACTTTGGTGACGAGCTTTAGTTTGGGATCAAGTGTCCAACACTGTCTCCTCATTAACTTGAGAGAGTGACAAGCTCATCATTAATAGACCATTGAGCCACTCCATATGTTAGTCCGCCGATAATCTCTGGTTTAATGGAGTTTGTGCTAAGAGCAAGAGGCTTTACAATTTGGCAATTTGATGAAAGGGTAGCTCATTCTACGTTTTTAGTGCTAGGTAGGAGAAGGAGCGACAACCGCATCTGCTATGTCAGATGCGGGAGGTGAGGGTTAGAGAAAGGGACGCGGAGTGGAGGTGTCTGGTGGGCTGATGGAAGTTCAGGCAGTAGTTCAAGTAGGTAGGTCTACAGTTGTGTAGAGCCTTGTATGCACGGGTCAGGAGCTTAAACTGGTATCTTTGCAGGGAGTCGGGAGAGTTCCCGGAGGTAGGGGGTGATATGGTTTTGTCTAGGGAGAGTCTTGCTGTGGCGTTTTGTATGGTCTGTAATCATCGGCGGTGAGCTGAAATCTCTGCGTAATGAGCATTGTGTAGTTCAGTTGACTGGAGATGAGGTCCTGGTTGATGGTGCATCATGAACTTTGGGGTAGCCATTTGCATATCTTCCAAAGTATGCAGAGGATGAAGAAGCAGGAGGAAGAGACCGAGTTGACCTAAGTTGTCACGGTTAGATTGTTGTCCAGAATGATGTCTAGGCTTCTAGTGTGGTCAGTGGGGGTAGGAGTAGGTCCGAGATCTGAGGGCCACCAGGATGCATCCCATTTGGAGCTTTATTCCTGAAAATCCAGCTGGCAGTGCCTGACATGCAGTTGTGGAAGTTGGTGTTGTGGAGTCTTTGGAGAGGGAAAGGATGATTTGTGTGTTGTCAGTGTAGGATATGATGTTGAGTCCATGGGTTTTGGCAATGCTGGTCAGAGGTGTCATGTAAGTGTTGAAGTGGATAGGGCTAAACAAGGATTTTTGGGGTACTCTACAGATGATTTCCTTGGGTTCAGAGGTGAAAGCAGACATTTTGCGTTCTTCCAGTGAGGAAAGAGGTGATCCATATTAGAACGGCTCCTTGGATGCCTATGTTATGCAGTCTTGTGATGAGTGTGTGGTGGGAAACTGTATCAAAGGCTGCTGAGAGGTCTAGGAGGAACAGAGATGCAGTCTCTCCTCTGGAGAGTAGGACTCAGATATCTTCGACAGCCGCAATGAGAGCTGTCTTGGTGCCGTGGTTGCTGTGGAATCCAGACTGGGAGGAGTCAGGTAGGGCCGTTCCATTCCAGATGTGAGAAGAGTTGCTGGTTAATGGCCTTTTCTAATCCTTTGGCCAGGAACGGAAGCAGGGATATCGGTTAACTAGGTGCAACTAAAAGGGGCAACTTTTTTTTACAAATCGAATGGTATTTGCATTTAAGCTTTTTGTAATGGGGTTCCTAATTTAACTGTTCCCATTTAGAAGTTTCAGGTTATTAATAGTAATAAAGAAACTCTAGGGTTATGCTAAGGGAGAGGTAGGCCTTGCAATAGTGAAAAATGTAAGAGTTTTTTACTAAGAGGACATGAGAGCTTAAAAGTACATGTCCTACTTTTTAAATACATTGCACACTGTCTGTGGGCTGTTTAGGGCCTACCCCGGGGTGGCTTATATATGTTAAAAAAGAATGTTTGGGTCTGGCAAACAGTTTATTTTACTGGGTTGAAATGGCAGTTTAAAACTGGACATACCTGCTGCAATGGCACGCCTGAAACATGTTTAAAGGAAATTAAGTGTGTGGCACAATCAGTGCTGCAGGTCCACTAGTAAAAAACAACAAGTGATGGACTGAATGTGGATCAATGTCACACACTCCCCCAGTCAAAAGATCTGGGCCCAAATCCATCGTTTTTTTAGCATTTAATTCACAGGCCCTAAGCACATGGTACTACTTTACTAAGGACTTAAAAGTAAATTAAATATGGCAATTGTGTATTAGCCGATGCAGGAACTAGTTTCACTGAAATCTTTTATATTACATATCTCCGATTCTACTAATTGGATTTTTGTGGGTTTGGTATCGGTTTATTCATAAAAAAAAATTACATTTGTGTGGGATTTTTCTTTTTTTGTGTTTTCATACTATTACTCTTTGGCGTGCAGCATAAATACCTTACACATTGCCACTAAGTTAAGCCTGACTGCTCTGTGTTAAGTTACCAGAGGTTTGAGCATAGGTTAATTTGGGGTTTGCTTCTTGTGACTTGACCCTGTCAAGGATTGTGGTTGCTGCTTGTTCATGCCCTCAACCAGTGAGCCAATTTCTTACACTTCTGAACACTGGTGACGTCAACTATTGTCTACTGACTACTGCCTATTTTTCCGGCCCTCCTGCTTGATGAATCACTCCCAAATTTCAATGCACCAACTAGGCAAAAGGTAGCACTTTTTGGAAAAGTTTAGTGAAGATTCCTCAAACGGAGCCAAAGTTATCAGCAAAACAAAAAAAGCCTATCCTATGGAGATGTTGACTTTACTAAATCTACCCAGTGGCAACTGCCACTGATATATATATATATATATATATATATATATATGTTCCTCGAACGCCTGGAGCTTTTGGGAAACACTCGACGGTTCTCCGCCTAGCAGGCTCTTCATGCAGCGCATTCCGCCTTCTCGCTTTTAAAACTAGCCCGACGCGTTTCAGGGATTTTATCCCATCTTCAGGGGCAGCCCACAGTGAGCACTCGTTGGGCATCTTCAGTTTCACGGATTCAGATTATACAAATCACCTGGTGGGCGTAGGCTCGATTCCGTGTCTCATCATGCGTTTCTGGGATTTGTAGTCCGTCTTGAGTGCCATGTTAGTTCCACTTTTAAGTGAAGTCAAGTGTTCACTGTACATTGGGGCATACGTTCATATCCTTAAGTAGGTCGCACGAAGGTTTTCATGCGCTGTGTTTTCACTTGTGGAGTTCCGTGCACATCTCCAACCAGTTTGGAAATGTTAGCCTCACTCTGCCACGAAATTTCGTTTTTCTGACAGATGATGGTGCTCCCCCACGGCACAGGCAGCCGTGTGCCTAATGTTCCTCGAACGCCTGGAGCTTTTGGGAAACACTCGACGGTTCTCCGCCTAGCAGGCTCTTCATGCAGCGCATTCCGCCTTCTCGCTTTTAAAACTAGCCCGACGCGTTTCAGGGATTTTATCCCATCTTCAGGGGCAGCCCACAGTGAGCACTCGTTGGGCATCTTCAGTTTCACAGATTCAGATTATACAAATCACCTGGTGGGCGTAGGCTCGATTCCGTGTCTCATCATGCGTTTCTGGGATTTGTAGTCCGTCTTGAGTGCCATGTTAGTTCCACTTTTAAGTAAAGTCAAGTGTTCACTGTACATTGGGGCATACGTTCATATCCTTAAGTAGGTCGCACGAAGGTTTTCATGCGCTGTGTTTTCACTTGTGGAGTTCCGTGCACATCTCCAACCAGTTTGGAAATGTTAGCCTCACTCTGCCACGAAATTTCGTTTTTCTGACAGATGATGGTGCTCCCCCACGGCACAGGCAGCCGTGTGCATAATGTTCCTCGAACGCCTGGAGCTTTTGGGAAACACTCGACGGTTCTCCGCCTAGCAGGCTCTTCATGCAGCGCATTCCGCCTTCTCGCTTTTAAAACTAGCCCGACGCGTTTCAGGGATTTTATCCCATCTTCAGGGGCAGCCCACAGTGAGCACTCGTTGGGCATCTTCAGTTTCACGGATTCAGATTATACAAATCACCTGGTGGGCGTAGGCTCGATTCCTTGTCTCATCATGCGTTTCTGGGATTTGTAGTCCGTCTTGAGTGCCATGTTAGTTCCACTTTTAAGTAAAGTCAAGTGTTCACTGTACATTGGGGCATACGTTCATATCCTTAAGTAGGTCGCACGAAGGTTTTCATGCGCTGTGTTTTCACTTGTGGAGTTCCGTGCACATCTCCAACCAGTTTGGAAATGTTAGCCTCACTCTGCCACGAAATTTCGTTTTTCTGACAGATGATGGTGCTCCCCCACGGCACAGGCAGCCGTGTGCATAATGTTCCTCGAACGCCTGGAGCTTTTGGGAAACACTCGACGGTTCTCCGCCTAGCAGGCTCTTCATGCAGCGCATTCCGCCTTCTCGCTTTTAAAACTAGCCCGACGCGTTTCAGGGATTTTATCCCATCTTCAGGGGCAGCCCACAGTGAGCACTCGTTGGGCATCTTCAGTTTCACGGATTCAGATTATACAAATCACCTGGTGGGCGTAGGCTCGATTCCGTGTCTCATCATGCGTTTCTGGGATTTGTAGTCCGTCTTGAGTGCCATGTTAGTTCCACTTTTAAGTAAAGTCAAGTGTTCACTGTACATTGGGGCATACGTTCATATCCTTAAGTAGGTCGCACGAAGGTTTTCATGCGCTGTGTTTTCACTTGTGGAGTTCCGTGCACATCTCCAACCAGTTTGGAAATGTTAGCCTCACTCTGCCACGAAATTTCGTTTTTCTGACAGATGATGGTGCTCCCCCACGGCACAGGCAGCCGTGTGCATAATGTTCCTCGAACGCCTGGAGCTTTTGGGAAACACTCGACGGTTCTCCGCCTAGCAGGCTCTTCATGCAGCGCATTCCGCCTTCTCGCTTTTAAAACTAGCCCGACGCGTTTCAGGGATTTTATCCCATCTTCAGGGGCAGCCCACAGTAAGCACTCGTTGGGCATCTTCAGTTTCACGGATTCAGATTATACAAATCACCTGGTGGGCGTAGGCTCGATTCCGTGTCTCATCATGCGTTTCTGGGATTTGTAGTCCGTCTTGAGTGCCATGTTAGTTCCACTTTTAAGTAAAGTCAAGTGTTCACTGTACATTGGGGCATACGTTCATATCCTTAAGTAGGTCACACGAAGGTTTTCATGCGCTATGTTTTCACTTGTGGAGTTCCGTGCACATCTCCAACCAGTTTGGAAATGTTAGCCTCACTCTGCCACGAAATTTCGTTTTTCTGACAGATGATGGTGCTCCCCCACGGTACAGGCAGCCGTGTGCATAATGTTCCTCGAACGCCTGGAGCTTTTGGGAAACACTCGACGGTTCTCCGCCTAGCAGGCTCTTCATGCAGCGCATTCCGCCTTCTCGCTTTTAAAACTAGCCCGACGCGTTTCAGGGATTTTATCCCATCTTCAGGGGCAGCCCACAGTGAGCACTCGTTGGGCATCTTCAGTTTCACGGATTCACGGAGAACCGTCGAGTGTTTCCCAAAAGCTCCAGGCGTTCGAGGAACATTATGCACACGGCTGCCTGTGCCGTGGGGGAGCACCATCATCTGTCAGAAAAACAAAATTTCGTGGCAGAGTGAGGCTAACATTTCCAAACTGGTTGGAGATGTGCACGGAACTCCACAAGTGAAAACACAGCGCATGAAAACCTTCGTGCGACCTACTTAAGGATATGAACATATGCCCCAATGTACAGTGAACACTTGACTTTACTTAAAAGTGGAACAAACATGGCACTCAAGACGGACTACAAATCCCAGAATTGCATGATGAGACACGGAATCGAGCCTACGCCCACCAGGTGATTTGTATAATCTGAATCCGTGAAACTGAAGATGCCCAACGAGTGCTCACTGTGGGCTGCCCCTGAAGATGGGATAAAATCCCTGAAACGCGTCGGGCTAGTTTTAAAAGCGAGAAGGCGGAATGCGCTGCATGAAGAGCCTGCTAGGCGGAGAACCGTCGAGTGTTTCCCAAAAGCTCCAGGCGTTCGAGGAACATTATGCACACGGCTGCCTGTGCCGTGGGGGAGCACCATCATCTGTCAGAAAAACGAAATTTCGTGGCAGAGTGAGGCTAACATTTCCAAACTGGTTGGAGATGTGCACGGAACTCCACAAGTGAAAACACAGCGCATGAAAACCTTCGTGCGACCTACTTAAGGATATGAACATATGCCCCAATGTACAGTGAACACTTGACTTTACTTAAAAGTGGAACAAACATGGCACTCAAGACGGACTACAAATCCCAGAAACGCATGATGAGACACGGAATCGAGCCTACGCCCACCAGGTGATTTGTATAATCTGAATCCGTGAAACTGAAGATGCCCAACAAGTGCTCACTGTGGGCTGCCCCTGAAGATGGGATAAAATCCCTGAAACGCGTCGGGCTAGTTTTAAAAGCGAGAAGGCGGAATGCGCTGCATGAAGAGCCTGCTAGGCGGAGAACCGTCGAGTGTTTCCCAAAAGCTCCAGGCGTTCGAGGAACATATATATATATATATATATATATATATATATATATATATATATATATATATATACATATGTGTGTGTGTATATTATATACACAGATATATAATACACACACAGACACACACACACACACACACATATATATATATATATATATATATTAATGTTCACAGCGCATAGACGCCACTGAGCTACGCGAATGCACTCTCCTACGGTAAATAAATGATCACTCCAGTCATTCCAAGCGCATTTCAAACTGGTTTATTCTCCAAATGCAGCATCGTGAATACGAACAAGAAAACCCAACGCGTTTCGGTGAAGCACTCGCCTTGGTCACGGGTGATTCCCACACAGTGCACAAACAATAAATAAAGTTACAAGTGATATGTAATAGAAAGAAAAGACGGACTCAAAACCAGATTATCGCGGCCATCTTAGAGTGGTGTATAATCCCCATGTCTCATAACTGACTCATTATACCAACTAGCATTGTTTAGGCTTGGATTAATGAATGAGTCCCCCCATGTTGTGGGCAAAAGTCAGTAGTATAATAGCAGTGCGATTCCTTTTCAGGGATATATTAACTAGCACCGGGCACATATTGGTCAGTACCATGCCGGATTGATTCGTACAGACCCACTACATCAGGCAACAATCTATCCCTTGCATCAATTGTCAACATGTGTAACATATATTACATGAGTGAAACGTTTTTTATAATAGAAAATGCATTTAAATAAATTCTTTACCTTTTTTGCTCCAGTGGGCAACACTCAAAAAGTACTTCATATTCAATACTGTCACGGGTGATCTCTTAATATTTACCCCAGTGGGTGGCCATATTACTCCATATTGACCCCACATTACAGGTACCGCTGTATACCATACAAAGTTACCAAACAGTTACACCATAAGTGAAATTGTCTGATGAAAAAAATAAGATTCAAATTAATTTCTATAAGCTTCTGCTCCAGTGAGCCATACTCAATACGTTACAGTCCTTCCTGTTCAATATTGTCCTCGGGTATATTGCCAATATACATAGTACCCTCAAGTGAGTTTTTACAAAAAAGCGGTCATACGATTTGGTAATCCATATTCTTGACCCCAGTGGGTTTCTTGTCTCGTGCACTGCTACACTCCCATATCCTACAATCAAAACAAGAAAAAGAAGAAGAGGGGTTGGCCAGTCAGATGGTTCCAGGTTCTAATAACATCACAAGAGGCCCTAAGCGGGAATTGAGTCATCAATGATAGTGAATCAAAACTAAAGTGTAACACTAATACAACATTTTAAAATCTGCAAGAAACACTAGGTAGACCATGGGCCTAAAATGCTTTCAAACCACTGACATTATGCAGTACTGGTAAACATGTCATGGACCCTGAACACACATTCTCAAACTTCACACATTACTGAAATTCCTTATGTGGCATCCACTAGTTTACTCTCATTCCCCTAGGTGCCATTTCATTTCTTCCTCAGAATTAAGCCCTCTAGGTATAAGAGTATCCAACTCGAGAATATATCTATTCTCCAATTGTCTCAATTTCCGGATTTTGTCACCTCCTCTTTTCATGTGCGGAAGTTTGTCGATTACGAAGAATTTGAGCAGATTTCTATTGCTCCTATGCATTTCTTCGAAGTGACGGGCCACGAGTGATGTTTGGTCTTTGTTGTCAATTGATCTCATGTGCTCCAGGACACGTTTTTTCGCTGGGAACATAGTGCTCCCGACATATTTCCTAGAGCATGGGCATACCAACACATAGACGCAAAATTCTGATAAGCATGTTAGATGCTTACTGATGTTTTTTTCTACAGCTTCTACAGGAAAAAAGACTTTTTTGATGTTATTACTATACCTGCAGGCCTTACATTTCATGCAGGTATAGAATCCTTGAATATCACTGTTCCTAGCTGTGTTCCTGCTCACCTCATTCTTACTCAATTTATCTTTTAATGAGTGGGCCTTCCTATACGTCATACTGGGATTGTCACCCAAGACCTCCAACAGCGTGGGTTCAGTCTTGAGGACATTCCAATGACGTTTAAGGATACTTTGTATTTGCCAGGATCTAGAGTGATAAGTTGAGATAAACCTTATTACGTCACTCTTTTCTGATATTTGCTTCTCATTGGCAACCAGTAATGAAGTATGACTAATCTCACTGGCTTTCTTAAGTGCTGCTTCTATGGTAGAGGATTGATACCCCCTTTCCACGAAGCGTTCTTTCATGCACTCACTCTCAATCAGAAAATCCTGGTCAGTGCTGCAGTTCCTCCGAGCCCGGAGGAACTCGCCAAACGGAATACTCCGGATCAGAGCCTTGGGATGTCCACTTTCCGCGTGTAGCAGAGTGTTCCCAGCAGTATCTTTACGATACAAACTGGTGGTTAGTTTGTTGCCAGATACCTTGACAGCTAGATCAAGGAACACCGTGGTATGGGTATTTATTTGGCCCTCAAGGGTAAGATTAAGGTAATTTCTGTTAAGGTCCATGATGAAGCACTCCGCTTCAGTCTGTGAACCCTCCCAGACAATGAACAAATCATCAATGTATCGCAGCCACATTTTAACGTGGCTGCGATACAATGGATGGGTCTTCTCTACTTGCTGCTCCCAACCTGCCATAAATAAATTGGCAAAGCTGGGAGCAAAACAAGTTCCCATCGCCGTACCCTGTCGTTGTCTATAATAAACATTATTAAAGACAAAAAAATTCTGCTCCAAACAGAACCTCATCATTTGGACAATCATCTCAGTATGGCTCAGATATGAGATGGATCTTGAGCTCAGAAACTTGCGACAAGCCTTGATACCATCCTGATGTCTAATCGATGTATAGAGACTGCATACATCTAGTGTAACGAGTAGAAAGTTATCATGCCATTCAAAATCTGTCACTTTGTTGATGAAATCTCTGCTATCCTTAAGATAGGAAGGTATTTTCTCAACAAAAGGTCGAAGAAAGAAATCAATGTATCTGGACGTATTCTCTAAAAGAGAACCTATAGAGGACACAATTGGTCTGCCCGGGGGGTTTTTGGGGTCCTTGTGTAACTTAGGCAGTAGATATAACACTGCTACTTTAGGGTTGCGGTTCAATAGAAAAGCGTATTCATCCCACTCAATGATACCCTTTGAACGCCAGTCGTTTAACATCTCACAATAAGTGCTGTTGCTTTTGTCAATGGCCTGTAGGGAAGATATTTCATAGCACTCTTTCATGCTTAATTGTCTTGTGCCCTCTGTCAGGATCTGCAGATTGACTAACCTGGTGTGTCCAGATACAGCGGGAGCGATGTGAAGATAGTTTCTCTCCTCTCTGGATGTGTACCCCAGGTGAGTCTTAACGGAACTTCACCTGAGAGGACACTGCCCAGGGAAGGGGAAAAATGGAGAAATAAAACAAAACAAGGCTGGCAGCCATAAACCATCCACAGGGCTCGACAATAGGAGATACGCCTCGCCTACGTCGGGGTACTGGTTCCTGTTAGGAGACACAAACATACAGGAATCACTCTCTGTCTATATGCAATGCCTCGCTAATGTATATCACTGGTTAACTAATATGCTTACATGGTAAAGCTCCAGCACACATCTCACTCAGCAGGGCAAAAGGAGAAAAATAAAGTAATAAAAATGGTAGGGAACTGCCCATGAACCCTAGACAGAAAACAAAGCAACAGAGTCTTTGCAGACTACCAATAGTCAATGGAATCGCTACTTATCTGAGGTGTTGTGGGTTCTTCGTGGACTTGACTCGTCCAATACCAAGACCGTAGTTGTGGTATGAGAAAAGCAATCCTGTCCAAGCTAATCCACAGCGCAGGTAACCACACAATCCTTAACCAGGAAGTAGCGAGTAAAAATAAACACAAGTTCAGTCCCACGCTAGTCTCACACTAGCTAGTGTCTATAAAACACAAAACATACAAAAACAAGCGATGCACGAAGGGGAGCTGGATTGACTTCATCCACTTGCCCCAGTTCGTAAGTCCAGGGCGCTCTTCTCAGAGTTTAACAGCGGGACACCGCGTTGCTCTCAGCGGCTCCCAGCAAAGTGTGCCAAAGCAGGACTTGGCTTGTTTACCAAGCGAAACACCTTTCTTCTCTCCAGTGTCTCCCAGCACAGAATACAGGGCGAGAATCAGGCGCAGGACAAAAGCAAAGCACAGCGCGGCTGGTGGCTCGGTTCCAGAGCGGGACACAGCGCGGCTGCACAAAACGGTAACACAGCAAACTGCAAGTTCTGAATGACGATCAGTAAGCAAGATCCAGGGTCCGGAAAGTAGCTAGCTCAGGTGACAAGCACCGAAGGCTTCAACTCAGGCATAGGTATAGAGGAGGAAACGTAAGGAAGAAAGGAAAGGGAAAACAGACTACCACCAGGCATTCTGGGACTTGTACTTCCCCCCTAACGCCTAAGTTGTGACAGAACCCCCTCTCAATGACCGACGACCCGGCGGTCCACCAGGCTTGGAAGGAAATCTGGAATGGAAACGCCTCAACAACCCAGGACAGTGCAAGTTGGAGTGAGGTTCCCAAGAGCGTTCCTCAGGACCGTATCCTTTCCAATCTATTAAGTATTGTAAGACTCCCCTCACCCTCCTGGAGTCAAGCACTGCTCCCACCTCATACTCGGCCTCCCCCTCGATATCCACAGGCTGCGGTCTGACCATCGGTCTCGTGCCCTGCACATAAGGTTTCATCAGGGATACATGAAACACGGGATGTATATGCCAGGAGGAAGGCAGTTTGAGTTTCATGGCAACTGGATTAACCACGGCCACGATGGGATAAGGACCAACAAACTTGGGTTGCAGACGTGTATTCCCTTTCAGTCGCAAGTGTTTGGTACTCAACCATACCTTATCGCCCACTGCATAGACTGGCTCTGGAGATCTCTTCTTGTCAGCCTGTGCTTTATCGCGGTTTCTGGCTGCCACCAATTGCTCCTTAGCATCATGTAAAACTGAATGTAGATGCCTATGATGTTGCTGTATTGTGGGATGGGAAGAAGGACATGGCTGATCAAAAGGCAAAGAATTGGGATGGTAACCCATGAGACAAAAGAAGGGGGAACAACCCAAAGAAGAATGAGTGGTGTTGTTGTAGGCAAATTCTGCCATCCACAACAACGTCCGCCATTCCTCCCCCTGTTGCAGTGTAAAGCATCTCAGGTACTGTTCTAACGTTTGGTTTAGTTTTTCAGTTTTACCATCAGTCTGAGGGTGGTAACTAGTTGATAGATGCGCATCTATTTTCATCACCTCGCACAAAGCCTTCCAAAATTTGGAGGTGAACTGGGAGCCCTATCTGTGATAAGCACAGAAGGAATGCCATGTAACCGCACTACATGCTGCATAAAAGTCAAAGCCAATTCACCTGATGTGGGTAACTTTGTCAATGCAATAAAATGCCCCATCTTAGTGAGATGATCTATCACCACTAGAATAGTGTTGTTGCCGAAACTGAGAGGCATTTCTACGATGAAATCCATCGAAACCATGTGCCATGGAGCTGGAGGTACCGGTATAGGACGTAGTAACCCACTGCTTCTTTGATGTTGAGCCTTGGCTTGAATGCATTTAGGACATCGAGATACATACTCTTCTGTGTCTTTCCGAATGTTCTCCCACCAGAAGTACCGCGTAGTGTGTTGGAGAGTCTTGAGAATACCTGGATGGCCGCTCAAGGAAGAATCATGTGTCCATTGCAAAACCTGAGCCTGTGATTCCTGATCTGGTAGGTACAACTGATTGTCTCTGAAAAGAAGCTTCCCTTTTTGTTTTCTTTGTTGGGGTTCTTTAGCTATCCAGGAAGGCGCGTCGACCACTTGACATTTTTCCTCCACATGTCTCAGAAAATCAGAGGGACTTGTTATGGCTGACACGGAAGGACTGAATGTTGCTCTGTTTAGAAGTAGAGGAGGGTCGTCACCTTCCATGGCCAACTCCGGAGATACTGATTCTGGTCTTGATAAAGCATCAGCCTTTCCGTTTTGAGGGCCCGGGCGATATTTAATAATGAAATCGAAATCCGAGAAAAACAAGGACCACCGTAACTGACGAGGTGTTAAAGCCTTTGCACTTTTCAGAAACAGAAGATTACGGTGATCCGTGAAGATTTCCACAGTGTGTCTAGCCCCCAACAGATGATGTCGCCACTCTTCGCAGGCCCGTTTAATAGCCAGCAATTCCTTGTCGGTGATACTATAGTTAAGCTCACTGGAGGACAATTTCCTAGAGAAAAAGGCGACAGGATGAAGTTGGCCCGTGTCCGGGTGTCTTTGGGATAAAATACCTCCTATAGCGTAATGTGACGCATCCGTTTCCAACACGAAGGGTTGAGTGGCATCTGGGTGACGAAGAATAGGTGCGGAAACAAAACGAGCCTTTAACGCCTGAAACGCCTGTTCAGCTGGTTCCGTCCATTTGAAAACCACTCCTTTCTTTAGCAACAGCGTCAGGGGTTGAATGATGGTAGAAAACCCGTAAATGAAGCGGCGATAAAAGTTCGCAAACCCTATAAAGCTTTGCAACGCCTTCACACTAGAAGGGGATTCCCATTGTATTATCGCCTGGGTTTTCTTTTGATCCATCCGTAGCCCATCCGGACCAATGATGTACCCCAGGAATTCAACCTCCTTGGTATGGAAGAGACATTTCTCCAATTTGGCAAAGAGGTCATGTCGCTGCAGTCTTTCCAGGACTTCCGTCACATGCTGAAGATGGTCTTCTTGCGTGGCCGAGTAGATGAGTATATCATCAATATAGACGATGCATGACACATCTAGTAAGCCCCTTAACACCTCGTCCATAAAGAATTGAAATGCAGCAGGGGCATTACACAAGCCAAACGGCATGACCTGATACTCGTAGAGCCCGTATTTTGTGCGGAAAGCGGTCTTCCATTCATCCCCTCAGCGGACCCTCACAAGATGGTAGGCACAACGCAGGTCAAGCTTGGTAAAGATTTTGGCGTCTTTTAATTGGTCCAGTAGGACAGGGATAAGAGGAAGAGGATATCGATTTTTTCTGGTGATTCTGTTGAGGGCTCTATAATCGATACAGGTGCGCAAGCCCCCTTCCTTTTTTGGGATAAAGAACAGAGGCGACGAGGCTGGAGAGGTAGAAGGGCGTATGAACCCGGACGCCAATAACTTCGTCAAATACTGTTGCAGGTACACGTTTTCAGCTTCTGTAAGGGCGTATATTCTGCTGCATGGAATACTGGCCCCTGGTTCCAGATCGATCACACAGTCATAGTCCCTGTGAGGTGGTAACTTGTTGGCTTCTTTTTCATTGAACACGTCTTGGTACTTTTTGTAGACTTCAGGAAGGAGCGAGATGGCATTCACACTCAACGTTCTACCTCCGCTTGCTAGAGCACCTGCAGGGGTTTCCGTCCTGATTTCCTCGGGAAGACAAGGCAGGGTACAATGTTCATTACAGTAAACAGAACTGAGGGTGATGGTACGAGCAGACCATTGCACTACAGGGTCATGTAAAGTTAACCATGGCATACCCAAAATCAGATTAAATTGGGGGGCATCAATCAAGTCGAATGAAATAAGTTCGTAATGGTTGTGTCCTATTTGCATCACTACTTGGCGTGTATGGTACAACACAGGACCCGATGTTAGATCAGAACCGTCCACAGCCTTCACCGCTTCAGGCGTCTCTTTCAGTATGCATGGGACCCCCAATCTTTTGGCATATTGTTGATCGATGAAATTGCCCGTGGCTCCACTGTCCAACATGGCATGTACCATCACAGGCCTATCTCCGGGCCACCTGAGGGTGACACAGACATTCATATGAGGCACAGCAGGTTTCATGGTGTTTGCTACAGCGTGAGAGACCTCTTTTTCGTTCTCCTGGCTCAAACGAGGGGTCTGGAACTCGTTTGAGCGTTCTCGTTTCCCGAAGTGGGTAAAGGATATTCCACTGCAGACAAATTTCTGGCCCCTTTTGTCTTGGCTCTACAGTCCTTGATGAAATGTCCGGGTTTCCCACAATACATGCAGAGCTTCTGCTGCCTTCTACGTGAGCGCTCTTCTGCACTCAAAGGTCCTCTTATTCCTCCTATTTGCATGGGTTCTGTAGTGTCTGACGCAGGAGGGGTTTCTGACACTGCTCTGGGTTTCACAGGAGGGAAGCGGTACTCATGTCTATATTTGTCGCCTTTCCGTTCTTGTAGTCTGTGATCTAGTTGTACTGTAAGATCTATCAGCTCTTCACACGTAGTAGGCAGGGACACCACTTGAGCAAGGACGTCCTTCAGTTCTCCTTTCAACCCTTGATAAAACAAGGACACTCTCTTTGCTGGTGGCCAATCAGTTTCAACAACAAGACGATTGAAATGTGTTATGTAAGACAGTAAATCTTGTGATCCTTGTTTAAGGGTTATCAGTTCTCTATCTAAGGAAAGCATATGTGCCTTACGATCAAATAACTTCCTCATCTCTTCGCAGAATTCCTCGAAATCGTTCAGAACAGGATCATTTCTTTCGATAAGAGGAAACGACCAACTAGCTGCGTTACCCCCTAAATATGATCACATGCACGCCGTCTTGGAATGATCATCGGGAAAGACAGCAGGCTTACACATGAAATGTAACCTTCACTGTCCCAAAAACGTACCGAATTTTTTAGGATCCCCTAAAAACCTTTCGGGAGGTGCCAAGGGCAACTGCATTGGTTGTATCACGTTAATGGTGGAAGGCCCTTGTGCTCCTGGAGCAACAGAAGATTGGGTCTGAAGAGGAGGAGGTAACGTGGCCTCTCTAATGTAATGGGCTCCCCTACCACTAGTGGGACCTGACCGTGCCATCCCCGCTACCTCTTGTCGTAGAGTTGTCATCTCTGTTCTCATATCGTGGTTCTCAGCCCTCACCGCATCTACCTCTACTCGTAATGCGTTGAGAGTGTCTAACATAGTAGCCAGGACAGTATTGGTGTCCATCGCTCAGGCTGTAATCCACGTGGGCTTGTCACTCTGTCAGGATCTGCAGATTGACTAACCTGGTGTGTCCAGATACAGCGGGAGCGATGTGAAGATAGTTTCTCTCCTCTCTGGATGTGTACCCCAGGTGAGTCTTAACGGAACTTCACCTGAGAGGACACTGCCCAGGGAAGGGGAAAAATGGAGAAATAAAACAAAACAAGGCTGGCAGCCATAAACCATCCACAGGGCTCGACAATAGGAGATACGCCTCGCCTACGTCGGGGTACTGGTTCCTGTTAGGAGACACAAACATACAGGAATCACTCTCTGTCTATATGCAATGCCTCTCTAATGTATATCACTGGTTAACTAATATGCTTACATGGTAAAGCTCCAGCACACATCTCACTCAGCAGGGCAAAAGGAGAAAAATATAGTAATAAAAATGGTAGGGAACTGCCCATGATCCCTAGACAGAAAACAAAGCAACAGAGTCTTTGCAGACTACCAATAGTCAATGGAATCGCTACTTATCTGAGGCGTTGTAGGTTCTTCGTGGACTTGACTCGTCCAATACCAAGACCGTAGTTGTGGTATGAGAAAAGCAATCCTGTCCAAGCTAATCCACAGCGCAGGTAACCACACAATCCTTAACCAGGAAGTAGCGAGTAAAAATAAACACAAGTTCAGTCCCGCGCTAGTCTCACACTAGCTAGTGTCTATAAAACACAAAACATACAAAAACAAGCGATGCACGAAGGGGAGCTGGATTGACTTCATCCACTTGCCCCAGTTCGTAAGTCCAGGGCGCTCTTCTCAGAGTTTAACAGCGGGACACCGCGTTGCTCTCAGCGGCTCCCAGCAAAGTGTGCCAAAGCAGGACTTGGCTTGTTTACCAAGCGAAACACCTTTCTTCTCTCCAGTGTCTCCCAGCACAGAATACAGGGCGAGAATCAGGCGCAGGACAAAAGCAAAGCACAGCGCGGCTGGTGGCTCGGTTCCAGAGCGGGACACAGCGCGGCTGCACAAAACGGTAACACAGCAAACTGCAAGTTCTGAATGACGATCAGTAAGCAAGATCCAGGGTCCGGAAAGTAGCTAGCTCAGGTGACAAGCACCGAAGGCTTCAACTCAGGCATAGGTATAGAGGAGGAAACGTAAGGAAGAAAGGAAAGGGAAAACAGACTACCACCAGGCATTCTGGGACTTGTAGTTCCCCCCTAACGCCTAAGTTGTGACACCCTCCCTCACATAATTTTCCACATCCATTAAAACCACGTTCCCCCCTTTGTCTGATTGGCGAATGACAATTGTGGAGTCACATTCTAGTGATTTCACAGCCAGTCTTTCTGATTTACTAAAATTGTCATTCATCCAGCATTTCTTTTTAGCCAAGTCTTTGAAATCATAGATAACCAATGTTTCGAATGTATCAATGCTGCAGGCAGGCAACGTTGGATTGAAGGTGGATTTGGGCTTGAATGAGTTGGGACAATTGAGGTCTATTTTAAAGCCCAAAGATACCGCATCATTTGGAGTGTTAATCGGAGTCCCAAACTCCAAATCTTTCAATGCAATTAATGTTTCCACCTCTTCAATGGTCTCACATGCCGGTTCAGTGTTGGAAACACTGGTAACAGCATTCTTGACCTTGAGTTTATTCCATTTCTGTAATCTCAACTTTCTTGTAAATTTAAACAAGTCTATTCGTTCTTGGGAGTAATTAAAATTGGCCGTGGGGCAAAAGGAGAGACCAAACTGCAGTACATCATATTCTACATTAGAGAGTATATGAGAGGATAGATTTACCACATTCCGCCGATTCATTGTCCTTTTATTTTCTTCTGACCCCGTGTTTCCACTCCCACTGGGGTTGTTGTGTTTCCGCTTCCCCCAGCCGCCCCTCCTGACTGGCTGGTGGCTTTCGGCGTACTTCCTCCAAGATTTCCTCTTCCTCTGCCTTTTCCTTTGTATCCTCTTCCTCGCCCCCGACCTCTGTCTATTTGCCAGTTCTGTTGTTGAGATGTCTGGTTCATCATTTTGAATTCCTCCCAAAAATTTGGAGACTTGCCCATACTTTTGGTTGCTGTACTTGGCCATCCTCAGAGACATCACTTTCTACTATTTCTAAATATGGATTACCAAATCGTATGACCGCTTTTTTGTAAAAACTCACTTGAGGGTACTATGTATATTGGCAATATACCCGAGGACAATATTGAACAGGAAGGACTGTAACGTATTGAGTATGGCTCACTGGAGCAGAAGCTTATAGAAATTAATTTGAATCTTATTTTTTTCATCAGACAATTTCACTTATGGTGTAACTGTTTGGTAACTTTGTATGGTATACAGCTGTACCTGTAATGTGGGGTCAATATGGAGTAATATGGCCACCCACTGGGGTAAATATTAAGAGATCACCCGTGACAGTATTGAATATGAAGTACTTTTTGAGTGTTGCCCACTGGAGCAAAAAAGGTATAGAATGTATTTAAATGCATTTTCTATTATAAAAAACGTTTCACTCATGTAATATATGTTACACATGTTGACAATTGATGCAAGGGATAGATTGTTGCCTGATGTAGTGGGTCTGTACGAATCAATCCGGCATGGTACTGACCAATATGTGCCCGGTGCTAGTTAATATATCCCTGAAAAGGAATCGCACTGCTATTATACTACTGACTTTTGCCCACAACATGGGGGGACTCATTCATTAATCCAAGCCTAAACAATGCTAGTTGGTATAATGAGTCAGTTATGAGACATGGGGATTATACACCACTCTAAGATGGCCGCGATAATCTGGTTTTGAGTCCGTCTTTTCTTTCTATTACATATCACTTGTAACTTTATTTATTGTTTGTGCACTGTGTGGGAATCACCCGTGACCAAGGCGAGTGCTTCGCCGAAACGCGTTGGGTTTTCTTGTTCGTATTCACGATGCTGCATTTGGAGAATAAACCAGTTTGAATGACTGGAGTGATCATTTATTTACCGTAGGAGAGTGCATTCGCGTAGCTCAGTGGCGTCTATGCGCTGTGAACATTAATGTGAATACAGGGTCACCTTTGCCCCTGAAATGCACCGTTGTCCTGGTGTTCCGGCGCTGATGCAAAGGAGGTGAACCTGATATATATATATATATATATATATATATATATATATATATATGTATATATATTCCCGCTCCGTGTACACCTGCCGACCGCACTCGTAGGCGATCATTGGCCTTTATTTATTTTGCACTATATAAGTGGATTAATCGATGTGCATATACAATGCACCTAGGATGTAATTTTCTGCTGCTAGTAACGAATGGTAGACCCATCCAGGGTTTGAATCGACAACATAATTAGAATGTATATGAAACAAAATGATATAATGGGATGCTTTCAGTCTCATGTACTTTCCCATTCCAAAATGGCGACCATTTGCTTTCGATTGTTTGCATTCAAGTCCGTTTTTTCTGTCCATATGTCATGTGACTTTTATTTTATTTTAAATGGTAGTTGTTTGTGGCAACTGATCTAATACTGAAGAAGGCCGAGTGCCGAAAGCGCGTTCTTGAAATAAATTGTGTGCATATACCCTTGGAGTGCTGCTATCTCTTTTTCCGCGCGACAGCGGTTTGAGAATTGTTCGAGCAAATATGTATATATATATATATATATATATATATATATATATTTTTTTTTTTTGACGAAGGCGACAACGCCGAAACGCGTTTGTAAGCTGACTTTATCTGCAGAGAAATATCTTTAATAAATTACTTGGCAAACCCACGATGTACTGGCTTTGAGTGCTCTCATACTGTGGAAAACCCCGAGGATTGGGAGATTCCGGTGTTCGTAATATATATATATATATATATATATATATATATATATACATACATATAGGTATATATGCGAGTATGTATGAATATGTATCTACCTATATATTTACACTTTTCCAAAGAACTGGCAACTTGCTGATAAGCGTCCTTATCACAGCCGGTGATGCTGCTTCTTCATAGTCTAGGCAGAGTAAATCACCTTTAGCAAGCAATCGCTAAAGGGGACTGGTCCAAAGCAAATCATGTTTGATGGGGACCGCCCGAAAAGCTGCCGCTCTGTAAAATGTTGTTTTTCATAAAATGAGTATAACAGCGGCTAAAGCTGTCTCTAGCCAGACCTAGAAGCACTCTTCTGTAACAGAAGAGCAGTGTCAGCGCTGATGCAGACTCTTGATTTATAGAAGGATGGGGAGATAGGGAGCTGGAGCAGGCTGATTTAGTGAACCCAATCTAATAGTGTTCTGTACATCTGCGTGGGACGCCATTAGAGAGTTCCTTCCCGCCTTGCATTAGAAGACTTGCGCATAGACCTTGAACAGTAATTAAGCTGTGACCTCGCATCTTCAGAACGTCCCCACTGGAATAAAAGATGAGAAATTAGAGAGAGGTTTTTCATTGGTGGACCAGACAGAAACGACCAGTCAAAGTATACAGCGATACGCATAGACGCGTATCGTTCCCCACTGTCATCGTATCGTCGATGATGACGGCAATATATTTCTACATACGGAAGGATACATCATGGATACCGCATGAAAGATAACTGCGGTATGTGGATCGATGACCTAGTTGAAACTAAATGCAATTCATTTCTTGACTTCAGTGGGACGTGTTGTTGAGAATGTTGCTGCTATGAATATTGATTCATGAGAATTGCTGTGGTTGAGGAATTTCTACCTATTATATTCCATTTTACTCATTCTTATCTATTATATTACACTTTACCCAAGCTCTCAAGGGAATATTGGGTTGCCCTTTTTCTTCTAAAAAAATAAGTGGTAGAGGAAGTGACATCATGCACCCTTTGACTCCGACAGCATTGATGGACATCCATTGCAACACCATAAGAGTCTTCAACAGCTGCTGGTATGGTTGTCTGGTTGTCTGGCTGCAGGAAAGGTAAAGAGTGGAAGCTAAAGAAAGTTAAATGGCTCTTAGAGTGGTTTATTTACTGTAGATGGCACCACATTCATAATCCCTGAAAGCTGGGGTATCAAGGGTAGGACTTGTGGTACCAAAGTTCAAGTCAGGGCTTTCACCCCTGGCTACCCAAAATTAATGTCATGGTTTCCATTAACAAATACAGGAGACAAACACATGAACCTATAACAATCTATGTTTGGGTAAATATAACAACATTTAATGAAGTGGGCGGCGCAGCAAACAAAGTTGCACAATATCTACTCTCTTTACAAGTGCAGACACACAATTAGGCTGCCGAGTACAAAGGTGTTTGAGTGACATCTAGTAGGTTTTGTATTTCTAGCTACCTTTCCAGTACAAAATACTATGCCTAGACAGGGTTTAAAATGTTTTCCACTTCATATGTATGTTATGCAGTGCAGCACACATGCAAAGTTTGAAAAGTATGGAGAAAAAATCTTTTCTTTGTGCCTGCGTCAAGGTGGCATGTTTTGGTGTGAAGTCATATATACAAATATCAGGAGCTAGGTCTTTGCATCAAAAACGTGGGTGGTAGGGTGGTAATGCCAAAGCACCAGCTATTGTACTCCCCCTTGACACAAAGTAATAGAAACTAGTGTGTGGCGTATTTTTAGACAGCTTTCCAGGGCAAAATAAGTTTTGTGCTGGAAAGCAAATATCAAGTTAGTCACTTTTCGTGACTTTGCACTGGCATAAAGTTGTTACTAAATCTGGTCTGTTGTGTATAGTGGTTTCATGCAGACTTACTGAGACCTCTTGAAATATAGCATCAGTGGACTCAAAGGGGCCGATTACGATTGCGGGCGGACTCGCTGGTGGAAAAGGGACCGCCCGCCATAGGTGCGGCGGTCCCGAAAAACAAATTAGGATGCTCCCGCCACACTGGCGGGCGCATCCTGTATGTTTACTTTGTGGCGGTTGGCAGAACCCGCCCCATGTACAACGTGGCAGGCACCGTGCGGTGCCTGCCACCTTGTACATGCAAATGTAGGGGGATTCCATAGGTACACCCCATGTGCAGCAAACCCTGGGGGCCCGCAACGGGCCCCCAAAGGCATTTTCTGCCTGACTTTTTGCGGCGGAAATTCCGCCGCGAAAGGCAGGCATCATAATGCCCACGGCGGTGCCTGCATGGCACCGCCTCCATAGACCCTTGTACCTGGTCCCGCAAGGCGGGGGGGGGGAAGGCCCACCTTGCGGGACCATGGCGGACGGTCTTTCCATCCACCGAGGTACCTTTCCCCTTCCCACCGCCATCCTAATTTGGCAGTGGGAATTCTAATGTTGATGGTGGGAATTTCGCCACCGCCGGGCCGGCAGTCCTCACCTCGGGCCCAGCGGTGGCGGGATTCCCCCAATCGTAATAGGCCCCTAAGATCGCCACCTCTGGTGCACTTGACCAGCCAAAAGGGGAGTCACCCGCTGACCTCAGAGGCGCCCCTTAATTTGAATGACAGTGGGATTCTGACATGCATCCTGTGTTTATGTTCCTAAAGAGGTACTAATGGGATAGTTACCATGAAGAATATGTATACCCGGTGAACCTATGGGCTGTAGATGTGTATCTTTTGGATCTGGCAGTATTCAGAATTAAAATGTTGATATGGACTTTTAGGTGAAATATCCAACACTGTGTTGACAGGAAGACTTGCTTAATTTGTGCAACTGGTAGACACTGAAACTTTCTTCAGGGGACAGGGACATGTTTTTCTTTGTTGGACCTGACATCCTTAACATGGTTTTCCCCAACTTTCATGCCTTCAATCCTCCTGTTCTTGCTGTTGTTTGTTTTAATTTTTGCTAGCTTTGGGACTCTGCACACTTTACCACTGTTAACCAGAGATAAAGTACTAGCTCCTTTAAACATTTTAACATTGACTCACATCCAATTGGTGCATTTAATTTGCTTGTAGGTCCCTAGTAAAGTTGTACTACATTAACTCATGGTCTGCAAATTAAATGCCACTGGTGGGCCTGCTGCACTAAATGTAGCCCTTTAAACGTGTCTCTGGCCCGCCAATGCAACCTGTGTGTGCTGTTTTAAACTATCATTTCAATCTGACAGGATAAACTTTTGCCAGGTCTAAACCTTCCTTTTTAATACATATAAGTCACCCCTAGGCTAGGCCCTAAATAGCCCAGAGGACAGGGTGCAGTGAATTTGAAAAGTTGGACATGCACTTTTAAGTTTGACATGTCCTAGTAGTGAAAAACTCTAATAAGGGTTCACAGGGTGTTCGACTGATAAGTGGCTTTTTATTATGTACTGAACTTATTTTGCAATTTAGTAAAAGGGTTAGCAAATCGCATAATGGGTTTAGAAATGCATAACAAATCGCAATTTGGAAGGTATGTGTCCCTTCCAAATAGCGATCCACAATGCAATGTTTCAATCGTTTGTGACTTCAATTTCGGTTGCAAACCACTGAAGAGCTACAGACTCCTCAAAGGAGGTGTTACCCATTTGCAAAAGGGGAGGAGCCCCCTGCGACCCAGTCCCATTTGTGAATGTTTATAAAATGTGTTAAGGAATAGCCAGCGGTCCAGGAGACCACCGCCAACACTCAAACAACTTTTTCAAAGAAAAGGATTTATTTTCTTTAAATGCAGTCCTTTATAAATGGGATGCATTTTTTTTGTATTCATTTATTTAAATGGAAAGCCAGAAAATGTGGTCTGCTGACCCCAACAGGTCACCGTCCCAGTCATGGCATCCAATTGGAGTAGGTCACAATTTGTGACCTACCTCACTATTATTAACGATATATTTCAGAGCTCGACCCATGCAGAATGGTGGTTTTGCAACCACCCCTTATAATAATTGTGTCACTTCACAACATTTTATTGGATTCACAACAAGTCGGTGCATAATTTGCAAGAACTTTTTTGGGAAACCAGTTTTAGTACATTTGGTTCATTAACCTTGCACGTTCCACTGTCGTCTACATTGAATATATTTCTACCGGTTTTTAAAACAAAAAATTTCCATGGACTAATACAATGTTTAAAGTCTGGAACAGAATATTTTGTTTCTATTTAAAGCTCATGCCATAGCCCAGGCGGTATTTCAGCCCTCAGCTCCACATGTGTGAATTAGGCGCTTACGTTGGCAGGATTTATTATCTGTGGTTTGGGTAAACATCAACTACTACTGTCTACAAATAAAGCTCCATTATTTAAAACACCGCCATGCAAGTATGTAAGTGGTATTTATGTAATACAAACCTACCCTAAGGCACCAGAAGCTGTAATTCGTCAAAGGCACGTTTGTTGACGTCTCTTGGGCCTCCCTCGCATTGGCTTTATTTATAACATCACTTTAATAGCAATAAAGCAATCTACAAAAACACACAAAGCTCTGAATCTTGTTGAAAAGATACCTACTTTGTCGAGTTTGTTGGACAAGCAATTTAAAGATTTTGGTCTGAAATTACAGTCACCTGACAGTAGTGTCTGTTGGAGGGTGGACACTGCGATGTATATTTTGTGATGGTGGGTGGTGTGAGGCGCCTAAGTGAGTCAGTTGTGGGCCATGTTGTACTGTTTTAATTGCTGCAGGTGCATATGTGAATTTCAGTGAAATTCCTGGATGTCGTTTCCAGTGCCAGGCTGGGGCTACATCTAACTGGCACAGGCAGTGTGTTTTGCAAATTAACAAATCAATAAATCTAAAAAAAATTGTTGACACTTTAGTAAAGGTGGCTATCTTCCTCTGGCTTAAATCTATGGAAACATGACAAAACTGTGGAAAGATCTCTGGGATCTGGCCAATTGTAGGTTAGCATGCATTTTATATCACTGACATAGAGTGAGAAAGTCCATCTGGTTAGAGGAGAAGATTTTTAACACCTAGGGGCCGATTCTGATTCCGGCAGGAAATCATTTCACCCGACACGTACCCGTCATTTTTTCTGACTGAATCGTACACCCACCAACCGAATGAGCAAGTACGATGCGAATCATGTAATTTCCAACCAAATCGTTCAGAAAAAATATTGAAGGCCGGAAAGGAGCCTGACGCGATAGACTCATACACGAACGACTCTATGTAGCCAAGCATCAATACGACATGACAGACTCGGACACGAACTATGCCACATAGTCCAGCGTTAACACAAACCATTAGACACCACGTACACGAACGATTCTACACAGCCTGGCACATACATGACGCAACACACTCCGTCTCATCTCCCTTGAATGCATTATGGTGCGATTTGGAGCTTAAATACGCTTTGTCCGAATGCTGCGAGGTGCTGGAACTTTTGCCCTGTACGACACATATGAAAAATGCTTCGTACTTGCGTGTCTGGAAATTCTGTAGGCTGAGCCTCTGTACGACTCGCTTTCCATGTTTCCTGAGCCTATTAGGTACTGACATAGTGCACAAATCAGACCTGACGATTCAGGCAGAATTTTCCATGAAAACGCATCGTGCTTGCTAGTTTGTAGGAAAAAACTCCGGATACGATTCAGTCGGAAGGTAAGCCTACGAATAGCATTAGGAAGGCATTTTTTCCGGAATCGGAATCGACCCCCTAATGTAAACTGCAACATGAGATTTTTTGTAATTGGACATGACTAATGAAAGACAGCAATGCATGCATCTGTTGCACTGATTTGTGTTCTCATTCGATTACTCTACATACATTAAATAATTCAGCGTGTTGCATAGTTAGTTTGCCAATGGCAAAAAAAAAGCTGTATGCGGAGAAATGCACACACTGACAGTGACGCAGTCTTGGCCGCACGCTTGTCTGAGCGTAGCAGCATTCCCTGACGCTTGTGAATAGGGCGGAGCTTAAATTAGGATTACACGTGATCTACAATAGCGGCTCCTTGAGGGAGTGCTGCGGGCAGTGAGGCGGGTCGGGGAAGGGGCCAAATCGGCGATGCAGAGCGCAATGTAATTTGTTTTATTTATTTATTTCTATAATCAACTCAGTTCGGCCAATTCCGGTGTTTACTACTCCCCACCCTGCCCATCCCCCGCCCCGCCGCCCCGCAGCACTCCCTAGAGGAGCCGCTACTGGTGATCTAGGGTGTGGTCAGCCCCGTGAAGGTGAGGAACAGCTTCTCCAATGCTTCAAAGAGCTGTGGCTGAGGCCGCAGATGTTTGTGTATAGCCGTGCACATCCAGTAAAACGTTAGTGTTGGGCTACAAGGGGATCTTCAAAGCACTGTCCCCAACAGTGACTGCTGCTCGCATTGCTTGATTTGGAGGGGGTGAAGGGATCACAAACAAATATGATTCCCAGCATGAGAGAAGCACTGGGATAGGTCTGAGTGGCCTGGCTTGCTGCTCAGACAGTGCCTGGGAGCCTATGGCATTTGCTGCACAGCCAGGTTGGAGAAACCTAAGTGCGCATGACGGTTTGGCTGGCCTAAGACGGCCGGCCAAACTGACATGCGCACTTAAAAGAGCCCACCAATTCTCCCCACCCCCCGCCATGCCTGTACCGCCTCACTGAAAACTCGCGCTGACAACCGACGATGCAAGGCAAAAAAAAAACGGATAATAAAATGCCCTTATCGTCATTTTATTTTTCATCTGTTGGCAGGGGGCGGCGCTCCTCTGCCATTGCAGAGGAGCCACCCGTGGCCATTAAGGAGGGACCATTGCAAGTAGTACATGTTTTGTAATGGGGAGAGACCTAATGATAATCAGAGAATGTCCTCCATGTAGGTAAGGCCAGTGAACCTATTCAACAGATGTATCTGTATTACAAAGAGTGCTCTCTTTATTAGCACCTTCCTTATAACTTAGGTCTACAATGTGCAAAAACTAGCCATTGTGAGCTTGCTGCAGTGTGTGCACATAATCCCTTCCCTGCGGCACTAATTCCGCAGCGGTGCGGGGAATTAATTAGGGGGCGTAACCCCTTGCGTGCTCAGAATGGCCCCCAGACATCCTACGTCACGGTGGGCGTGTGCGGAGGACGGCACCCGGCCACCTGAACTCCACCCACTCATTAATTCTTCCACACAGGCGGGGAATTTGCGCCGTGCTGGGGAATCGGCGGCGCTCGGTCCTGATCACACGCCGGGTGCCATCCTGAGCACACAAGGGGTTAAAGAACGAGCAAGAATTACAGGTTATGATTTCACAACTATCAACCAAGTACAAGCGACAATTCTGTCTATAATTTCCACTGAATGAACGACCGAGGAATGTGAAACAGGAATATAAAGTGTTGCCTCAAAACATCTGTTAAATAATTGCTTTTTTTATCTTAGTTGACCGCCACTCTTAGCCTGCTGGGTCTAAGGCTTAAGCCAATGTGATTGCCTAAAGTAATGGACGTGATCACAAATGTTCACAAGGCACAGTAGAATTTAACATGCCCCATAGTCATTCATAAAACTAACACCAATTTGCAATATTTTTCAATTAACTCAAGCGCTAGAGGTATGGGAAATTGGCGTAATTTGCTTTTGTTTAATTGTTTGAAGTTTCAGAAAACTAAGTGAAATAACACTAAATTACGCTAAATGCAAAACCAGCATTTGGCGCTATATTTTAGTGTGAAATACATCCTTGCATCTTTTTGGATGTGAGAATGCATTTCATGCTATAAAACTAGCGCAAAAACCACAAACGCCACAAACAGCAGCGCTCGTGTTGTGGTCATTCAGGGGCATATTACCAACAACTAGCGATAATTATCGCTATGTTGGTTTAGCAACGATATTTTTATTGCCGAGCTGCGGCGATTTTTATCGCTTAGGAGCCTTGATATTATCAAGGTTTATCTCCTAAGTGCTAAAAATCGGCCGAAATGCATGAATATCGCTGAAAAGTCAGCGATATTCATGCATTACCGAGCTAATGCTCTTAGCCATGTTATCCACCTACCATTGGATAACATGGCTAAGAACTGCTCAGGGGCAGATGTTAGCTTTTGGAGATATTCGCGCTTAGCGCGAATATCTCCAAAAGTTGGTAATAGGAGATAGCGATGTTAGCGACTGTTTCCAGTCGCTAACATCTTGGCACGCCCACTTTGCATGTCATTAGTGATAAATATCACTGACATGCAAAGCGGGGCCCAAGATGGTCGCTATCGCCTACTAGCTGTCGCTAACTGGTGTTAGCGACAGCTAGGTAATAGGGAGATAATTTTATCTCCGCTTTCTTGGCTTTTAAAGCCAAAAAAGCGGAGATAAACCCCCTTGATAATATGCCCCTCAGTTTTGTCTCGTGCACTCGCGCAATTTTTTTTTTTACGCAAACAGCACATATTTATGCGACATGGCATAGTAATGTAATATCGGGAATTTAAAGTAAGAAGAGTACAGCAAAGTTACCAATATTAATTAAAATTGTGCCCGAGCAGCAGAAATGTTGCCAGGGCCTATCTACTACTTCCTTCTAAGGTAAACAGAGCATAAAAGGCCGAGCACATGTTCTCGCATCCGTGGAATGATGTTGGTCCTTGCCAGAACAGTGTCCTCCTGACATCAAACAGAGCACTGCACACACTCTAAACAATATTAAGACTAGAAGCAGTAAAAGAGCTGTTTTTATAATACATAAATCTGGCAATTCATTTTGCAACAGGCATGTGTTACAAATTAATTCATGCAATGGTCTTTACAGAATTCCAGACGTCTCTCTGGTAAATTGCTCAACAATTGTTAAAACCTGTATTTTAACCTCTGTCAGTATGGCAATCAGATATTATGTAACCATGAGTCTGAAATATGAACAGATATGTTTATATAGTGGTTAGTTTGTAAAAAAAATTCAAGAGGCATCTTGCACCAGTCTATTTCTCCTTTCAGTGTCACCTAAAACACAACCAACTGCTAACCATGAATTGTGGGGCGAGGATGTGGCGTAATAGCCAGAGCTGCTGACTTCGGAGCTGGCGAACCAGATTCGAGTTTCTGCATTGGCTCAACATCCTGTGATTTTGGGAAAATCACTCAATCTCCCCATGAAGGAATGTGTTAAGGAAACATCCAGTACCATGCAGGCATTGCATTGCAATGCCTTTACATCGTGGGTCTTACAACGCAAGTCGTTACTACGACTTGCATTGGATGGCACTATAACCTAAGGAATAGTATGATTTATTATTCCAACACCTTCCTACTGAACGTAGATTGGTGTTGGACTTGTAAATCATACTATTCCTAAGTCCAACGCCCTCCAACGCAAGTCGTTGTGAAGACTTGTGTTGTAAAACCTGCGATGTAACGTTCCGCGATAATTTTGATCGTGTTGTAACGTCACATATTCATCCTTAACAGGCACTCATGAAAAGTTGATGATTAAGTGCTGGTTCTGAGCACCAGAAACCAGCTGATCAAATTAAGCACTGTAGTTTATACGACTTCTAATGTCCTCTGCCCTCTCTTCTGAATGCAATGTGTTAATAGGAATATAACTATGCACCATAGCCTGCTGCTGAGAGCAGTAACAATTGTTCAAGGCCCCAAACTTCATCCAAGTTATAATACAAGCAGGCATTGCAGGCTTATAACAAGGATCAGGGCATTTAATAACAGTTATAGCCCATGGCAGATGGACTAAGAGTCTATTGAAACACTATATCCATGTAAAAACAAACACTAGAATGTTGGAGCAGATGGTCGGAACCCGCAGTTATCATCCTATTATCCCTGAGCCAGTTGGTTGTCTTCACCTGAGCTCTCAAACCTTCCAACGTCTAATATAGCCTTAGAGCCTGACGTTTCGAGCTCTACATGTCATTAAATGCACACTTCAGTGTTAAAGGCCCACACCAAAGGCAAGGGTTTTTATCAAGGGAGCGGGACTTTAATGCCAGTGTAGCCCAGATATGGAGGGCCTCACCGAGTCTGAGGGGGTTAAAAGCAACAGCTGTGAATAAACATTAGAACATTGATGCTCCGGGCTTTTACTGGCCATTAGAAGCCCAGGGACTCCATTGCCTTGAATGGAGCGCTCAACATTCCAATGTTCTAATTATTAATACACCTACAGGTGATTTTGTTTCAGGCAGGGGTGTCGTCAAATCGGATAGGTAATGGTGAAAAGTCTGAAAGATTAAACATAAGTTCATACTGCTATCAAAGTTCTCTGCGAGTCAACAGAAGAACACAACTGATTGCTATCTTAGACAATTCCCTCAAACATTTCTTGTGTTGTGAGTTTTATGCAAATTGAGCTCTGGGCTTATTACTGAGAATGACCTCTTTGTTCTGCTCTGCTAAATCAAAGCTAGATACAGCTCTTGGTCATATGAATTGTACATAGCTGCACAATTGACCTTGTGCCAGTAGTCTACTCTTGGTGGTCCACAGGCTCAAAGCTTGATATGCTTTCCTGGTGATCAGTACAGATGTTTTCCACAAAGCTCAGCTAATCCACTGACAAGAATTCACAGCTAATGTCCATCTCTGAAGTTGTGAGTGACTTGACTACGTAGCCCATTTAAACCTCTGACAAATGACACCTTCAGAAATAGATAATAAAAGTGTGATTACAGTTTTACAGGTTTTATACTAAGACATATTAAGTCTTAACAAGTTGTAAAGATCCAAAGTGCTCTTAACTTATTAACCCCTTCCCTGCGGGACATATTCCCCAGCTGTGCTGGGGGAGGGGGGGGCGCTGTGGTGAGGTCAGCTCGTCATGAGGCACAGTGCTCGTTTGCTCATGACGAGCTGAGCTCGTCATGACCACACCCGTTTGTGTGGAACGCTCGCACAGAAGGGGAATTAGCCCAGCATGCGAGCGTTCCAACGGTCATGACGAGCTCAGCTCGTCATGAGCACACGAGCACCGTGGCTCATGACGAGCTGACCTCGTCATGAGCATGCAAGGTGTTAAACAACTCACAAGAGAGGGCCCTTCAGTAACCACAGTAATATCCTACGATTGCCTCATGCCACAGCATGGAGATCCTAAGAAGATCCAAAGCAAATGCCCAACTTATGACCCATCCAACAACATCAGGTAGCCAGAGACAGACCTCTCTTTCCCTTTTGTATGTCAGTTTACCCAGAATTACTAGAAGCGTGACCTCCTGAGAGAGGAGCAGGTCCTCCTTTGGCACCTGGGGCAACAGGGTCCACAGATCCCATTGAAATCTCAGGTAATTCATTCTCCGTCTGTGTTTTAAAGCTCAATTTGCACTTTAATAATTCAGGCAGAGCAGAAGCATGCTCCTTACATATGTGCAGAAACAAACATTCACATCTTAATTCACTTAGGCAAAGCACATGTATTTCCCTAAGTCAGTGACAAATTTGAAAGAGTCTATGACTAGCTGTGCTCATAATTGATAAGCTGGGGTTCCACAGTCATTAATGAACCATCTACTACTGGAATCCCAATGGATCATCCAACTCCCTCTCACCCTGTCATCATCCTCATGGGTCTGACATTTAACTTTTGATAAGATTAGGGCTGGGTGAGATATTTTGCCTGAACTAGGAAAGGGGGAAATTCTCCATTAACAAAGTTCTACCTGTGGTGCGGAGTTCAAGTCTACACTCACAATTTATGGGTCAATCTTTCGTGCCATTTGCTACGCCACAACTTCTTGCACCACGCACTGGTGTGACAACACTTGAGCCCCCACCCCTGCAAAGTACATGGAGGGCCAGCTCAACAGGACCAAGCAGGAGCTTTCGGGTCAGGAACCTGCCGACCGTGCACAGTGCCAGAGGGGACCACCACACCGCAGGGTAAGCGTGGGCTCATATAACTCCACTGGCCCAACGGTGTCAACCCAGAATGGCACAGGGAACAAACATCGTGCTCAGAAGCCAATCAGAATTGTTTAAACATGTCCACGTGGTCTGGATAGTGAGAGGCAGCAAATCCGAATTGATTTCTGAGTTTACTTAATTCTGACTAATTGCCATGCAGCGAATCAGATTCGCTGCATGGCAATTAGTCAACTTCCCAGACTGCTTTGAGAAAGGTTTTTTTCTGTGTGAGAACTTTTAATCACAAAGTGGTCAATTTCTTACGGTGGAAATTCTCCCACAATCTTTCTCAATTATTTATTTTTTATTTTCATGGGGGCAGATCCCAGCTATGCCAAATCTTTCCAGAGATCCAAATTCAGAATTTGCAACAGCATATTGTTCCACTCACCTTTAGGCATGATACACCTCTCCCACACATCGCAACAGCCTCAACAAATATAATTTTGTTAACCCGCAACTCTAACCTTTAGAAGCCAGACTAATTATATTTTATCTGCAGCATGGGTTTATTTTTCTGTTTTGCATACTTGTACTGAGTATCAAATGTAAAATGTAACAACTGTAGACTGAACAGGTTATTGAGTGCACAGCAGAAACTTTACAAATTAGCAACACACTCACCACACTTTGCGTTGTGCAAGGGAAACAGTTCACAATGGACTAACTTGCAGCTCCATCGTTGCTGTTTGCCACTTTGTTTTGTTGGACAAGAGCCTGTGACCTGTGTAGCATTGTCCTCCAGACTCTTGTTTCACTTTTTATTCCTGAAAGTTGAATACCTTCGAATGTCTGCCAGTGCCATAGTAACAAAAAAAAGCCATCATGGTCTTCGCTGAGCAGTTCATGGCCGAATCTGAAGATGTCACAACATGTTAAAAAACAGACAATGCTATTGGAGGATTGTTAATGAATCAAAGGGGTACCGGAAGTGGTCCTGACAGCTCTCCACTACCCAGAGGGCATGCCCCCTCCCGAGGGCCACCATTCTGCTCAGCTCTGTGTAATTCACTAGTCAGTCTCTTTAACGAGATGCCCTGAACTAGAATAAAGTGGGTTTGACATGTCAGGATCCAGGTTTGCTTAGGAGAACAGGCTGTGTGACAAGCAGGCTGAGACTTTGAGGTTTGAGCATAACATGCACAAAGGATGGGCTGTCAGCAGTGCTTTGATGAGGACTCCTAATTGCCAAACATTCTCAAAGAAAAGATCTAAAAATTAGTTGGAGATAAGTGAATTAATGCGACCTGTACAGCAACTGAGACTGTGTTATGGCTCGAGGAGGCAGAAAGAGACACATGGAGTGAATGAGGTTTGTACAGAAATGACACTGAAAGGGGTTGATGGAGGCACAGATATTGCTTGGTATGGGATACCAGAAGAGGAGAAAAACCTTACATTAACCCCTACCAATCTGCAAGATTTCTCTCTCTAAGAAGCGGTGCGTAATGTGCCAATGATAGTAAAAGCACAGCTACTGACCTTATTCGGACTATTCCAAGCCCCCAAAGCTATTAAAATGGCTTGGGCGGCAGGTAATAGTCATTGTTAATGTATATTGATTTAATAATTAACTGTTGTTTTGGTCTTCTTTAAATTAGTCAGACTGCCACAAGCACCAGTGTTGGCAATTTGGTTCCGGTGCCGGGCACCAGAAACCAACAGCTCAAATTAAGAGAGTCATTAGGATGACGGGCGACAAAGTTCGCCTGCCATCCCGACGTAAAAAGGGACCGCCCGCCATAAGGGCGCATCCTGCATTTTTAACATTGCAGCGGGCAGTGCTCTATGCAAAAAATGCACGTCATGCATTTCAATGCACAACGTGACAAGCACCACGCAGTGCCTGCCACGTTGTATATTGAAATGCAGGGGGTTACCATAGGTACCCCCCCATGTGCACCACTCAGCACCCAGACTCTCTGGGGGCCGTCAACGGGCCCCCGCAAGAGATTCCTGCATCCATCATCCTCAGCACCTTTCTTCTGCCCCTATTTCTGTTTGCTGGGACACTCAGCAGATCTGTTCTTGGCTTTGGAGGGTTGGTGGTGTATTTTAATTCTGCCTGGTAGTAATACCATTACCTACCGTCACAACTCCCATCAGGGGATGGTGGGTGCCATGAGCCTTGATGATCTGCTCCCACCCTTGCCTGGCACAGTCAATGCTTAGGGCCTCATTAGGATGTTGTGTGGATCGCCATCGCCCGCATGGCGATGGCAACCCCCCTAACATCCTTCCCCGCCCGCCACCCATTTCCCCCACCATATTACTATGGCGGGGGGACCACGGCAGACGGAAAGACCGTCTGCCACTTTTCCACCCGGTCGACAAGTCGACCGGGCGGAAAAGAGTTTGATATGGTGGCGGTGTCTGCTAGACACCGCCATCCATATTATGATGGTGCGGACACACGCCTTTCCGTGGTGGCAACGCGTGTGTCCGCACCATCATAATATGGATGGCGGTGTCTAGCAGACACCGCCACCATATAAAACTCTTTTCCGCCCGGTCGACTTGTCGACCGGGTGGAAAAGTGGCAGACGGTCTTTCCGTCTGCCGTGGTCCCCCCGCCATAGTAATATGGTGGGGGAAATGGGTGGCGGGCGGGGAAGGATGTTAGGGGGGTTGCCATCGCCATGCGGGCGATGGCGATCCACACAACATCCTAATGAGGCCCTAAGCATTGACTGTGCCAGGTAATGGTGGGAGCAGATCATCAAGGCTCATGGCACCCACCATCCCCTGATGGGAGTTGTGATGGTAGGTAATGGTATTACTACCAGGCAGAATTAAAATACACCACCAACCCTCCAAAGCCAAGAACAGATCTGCTGAGTGTCCCAGCAAACAGAAATAGGGGCAGAAGAAAGGTGCTGAGGATGATGACCAGGTCAACACCCCTTTAACAAGCCATGACTAAATAGAGAACCGAGAAGCTGGAAATGTCTGTACATGTTTACTTCAGTACATCCGGGAGGACAATTTCACACTACAGCGTGATAGAGCTGACATGGTGATGGAGGTCATGTATGGGGACAGGCCTACTCCGAGCTATATTTCTCCCTTCATACTCAACCAATGGCTAGATTGGACTCAAATCAGCTGTCCTGATTCTACTTGTGTTTTCTGTGAACTGAGAGTGTGAGCTGTAATTCGCTCTGATACCCTTGGGTTTTGCCAGCACTAAATATATTGATTGTGAGTCTAAATCATAAATGCATACTTATATTTTTGTGTAAATTTACGATTTTCTGCTATTAGTATCTTTAGCACTGGGAGGACTTAGGGTATCCATGCGTTTTATAAGTGCAACATTTATTTCATTTCATATAAAACTCTTAAATAAAAAAATGTGTTCCACTTTAGTGCTGCTTTTGAAACAAAAGCAGTTAAGTAGCTGACACTGATAAAGTGGTACACCAAAGACACAGCATTAGTGTACAAAGGAGCACCAGTGACATTTCAGCATCGCAGCAGAATAAGCCTTAGCCAGAGGCTTCCAAGCCAACCTGTAAACGGTGTGTGATTGCATATCTTTAGGTTGGCCTCCAGCAACATCCTTTCAAAAAAATGTTTATTCGTACGAACTTTAGACATTTTTCCAATATTTGCCAATATTTCTGCATTTTTGGTGATTCAAAAACCTCAATATGAATAGGCAAGAAAACCTACAAAAATCAAGGGGTTTCACATCTACTCCTTATCTGCCTTCCATACTTCAGTGGGTTGTTCTTCTACTTGACAATTCACTGTTCTCACATTGTATGCATTGTAATTTCATTTGGTTAGAGCGTACTACCCCCGACAAGGCATCAAAGTGCTTTTTTGTCAGGTTCCACGCTATTCGGTAACCCAAAATGTTAGTGATTATTAATTATATTGTTGTACATTTGTTGGTTATTGGGATAATCTTCTGCTCTGATGAAATTCTTTGAAGCATTTTCTCTAGTTTCTAGTGGTGGATTTAGTTAACAGGATTAAATTGGGTGAAAGAGATTAGAAGTTGTGTAATTACAGGAGAGGTTGCACATAAGGAGAATTTGCCATTGATGAGAGAGATATGTGTAAACAGACTAGAAAAGGTTAGGTGTTCGATTACTCAGAAGTAGAGATTATGATTGGTAATGAGGGGCAAGCAGCCAGTGGCGGCTGGCATGGAAAGGGGGTGGTAGGTGAACACTAAATATAACATTTACCTCTACAAGGCCACTGTCTCTCCTCCGCTTCTCTTCCTGACTCCTGGAAGCAGGAAGCACACAGGCTCCCCTAAGCCAATAACGATACTGCTCTCACCAGCATGACAGCAGGGTTGTGATTGGTCTGAACGGCCTGGTGCAGCGCTCAGACAGGAAGTGGGAGCCTGTGCATATTCTCCACCCAAGTTGTGCGAAATACAGTCAGGTGGAGAACCTGCTAAGTGCACCTGAGTGGTTGGCTGGCCCAAGATGTCCGGCCAAAGCGTCATGCGCACTACAGCGCACATATTTCCTCCTCCCACTGCTCTGACAGCCCAGCCCTGCCGTAACCTGGCTCACGTTTTGCATTGCTGAAAAGCAGTGAGGCGACGCTCCTACACCTTAGCAGAGGAGCCGCCGCTGCAGGCAACCGTTTGATAGAGTACAGTGGACTCAGAGGTGCTAAGGGTGGGGTGTAAGGAGAGTGCCATTCAAATAGAAAGATGGAGAGATAATAATCACTATCTATAAACCAGGTTCATGCAGGTTTTTTTTTTTCAAATATTGAGATAGGATGCAATCTGGGGAAGTAGAAATAGTGGAAAGAAATATTGAGAGTTGATTACCTGTGAGCAGCTGATATATATTGTTTCATCTTTGGTTGTTATGATTGACTCTATCCAGCTGGGCTCCCCTTGGAATATCACGCCATGTCCAGCTACGCACTCCCTTTATATACAAGCCACTGTATTGAGGGGCTGTTTACAAGCCTGACCACAACGAAAATGTCAATTGAATCTATAATTTAGGATGAGAAAATGGCCTCCTGCTGACCAGTTTCTTTGCGCTAGAAAGTTCATTTTAGAGGCACAAAAAATTTGATGGATTGTGAGTCTGAATCACAAATGCATACTTATACTTTTGTGTAAATGTCCGATTTTTTCCAATTAGTATCTTTATGATTGCGGAGTCTCCCCACTCGTGGCGGACACTCCGCACATTAAAAGATGGGCAGCCGAAAAATTGCTTTGTGAATTTCAAAAAAACATAGATGTTCACAAAAGTGTAAGTTTACCTTTGTGAATCTGGCCCCAAGTTTGTTGGTAGCCTTTCTCTATACCACTGCATGTCTGCTGTCTCTTCGGAAAGTCACGTTTCTGGTGAGCCACAGACTCTATGTTACTTCCTGTCCACTTTAATGATTGCCTGTCTCTCCCTTACTGCCTCTCTATTATCTCTGGCCATAACCATGCTACTACCGATTGCCTATTTCTACAATGCATCCTCACTTCTGTGTTTTCACATATTCACGTTTCTACCAATCACCTGTCTTTATGGCACTGTCAGTGTGTGGGTATCTCCCTAGACAGTCTAAACAATTCGTAGATATGTCATGCAAAGGCCTAGCAAGTACAATGTTAAACAAACACAGCTATATGGAAAAGTTCTGGATTTATTGTTTTAAAAAGAAATTTTTGTTAAAATAGCGAGATAAAAAATATTTGTGTCACAAGATGCAGTACATAAAGTATTCAATCATAATATACAGCATACATTAAATCAATATAAAAATACATCATTAAAAAGTGCATAATTTCATATTATCAAGGGTGTGGCGAGATTGGAATTAATTCCGACGCGCGTTTCGTTGCTATAACAGCGCCTTCTTCTGGGGAATCGAGCCACAGATTCCTAAGTCTATGGAGACATGCGAGTTATAGGGGATTTGGAACTCTTCTTGCCCTTAAAATTTGGAGGCGGTCGTTATTCTGAAAATGAAGTAAGATACTGCCTCAGGGGGTTCTGTATAAGTTCAAGTCCTTCGTAGACGTAGATTGTAGGTGTTCTTCTATTTTGTCTTGTGTTGATAGTCTAGTGCATTTCTCCGATAGGATAGAGTTGGTTTAGGCAGATTCTGTTAGAGAATGGGAGCCCATCAGGAATGGTTTTCAAATAAGCAGTGCTGCTTCTAGAGGACCGTGAAAGGATGAGGATTTTGATCATTTTTCCATGGGCATATCTCTAATGGCGATAACGTCTGCCCGGGCCAAGAAGTAGTATCCAGTTACTGGCACTGTCAGCCTGCTGTCTCTTCATGAACCTATCCTAGTCTCTGTGCTTCTTCCTGTCTGCTGTCTCTTCACATAGCCAGGTTCCTACTGATCACCTGTCTCTATGCCACTTCCTGTTGTCTACCCCTTCACGTTGTCATGTTCCCTATCGATTGCCTATCTGCTTGCTGTCTCTGCGCCAGTGCTTAATTTAAGCCAGTGGGTTTTAGTGCTCGCACCCACACTTAATTATCAAAACCAGGGCTTGTAAAAGTCTGCCACATGGTGGCGCTGACTGTCTGATTCAAACATGAGCACAACAGTTGTTTATTCAGTATACCTTAAAAATTACTTGACTGCTGCCGACACCATTCTTATAGCTTTGGGGGCCTGGAATAGTCTGGATTGTCACGCTTGTAAGGTGAGATGATTAGTAATTGTGTTGGTACTGTCATTCCCAGCGAGGGCAAGGGCAGTGGGTGGTGCAAGCTGCAGTGGCAGTGGCACTTACTTTTTACAAATTAAGAACTGCTCTGCACATCACCACATCCCCATGGTTCGCTGACCTCTACGCTACTTCCTGTCGGCTGTCATATTAATATAGCTACGTTTCTACCAAAAGCGTGTCGGTTTGCTACTTCCTGTCTTCTCTCGCTTCACTTCATCATTGCTTAATACGAGCCGGCGGTTGCCGGTGCGGTCCACCGGCATTCATTTTTGGGGATAGGCACTTATTTTTCCTCATTAGACATTTACAGAAAAGCAAGAGAGGGAAACACAAATAAAGAGGAAAGCAAAAGGAAGAGAAAGTCGGAAACCCGTCACAAAGGTGAGAAAGCAGGGCCTGCAAGAGTGAGTTAAAGAAACAGGGATTGTCTGGTAGTGGATTAAAGCGGCGCCGAATAAGCACCCTTCTTATTCAGCATATGGACATTTAATAGCATGGCCACAGGATTCTGAGCAGAGGTCTGGGCACCAGCCCTCAATGTTTTACAAATTAAGAACTGCACATCGCCATGTCCCCTATTGATCATCTGTCTGTACTTTACATCCAGTCTGCTGTATTTTTCCATAGCAACAATTCTACAAAGGATAACCACTCAGAAGAAGTTACTTTTTTTTAGACCAGAAAACTATAAACGTGTCTATTTAACTGTAACGTTGTTGATTTTTAATAAAGCGCTTTGGTAAAGGCGCTATATTGGTTTACTCACACTTTGAATCTACTTTCTAGTGATGAATGGGCATCTTTATTTTTCTTACGTTTTAAAAATAATTTAGGGTATTATTACGATGGTGGGCGGACAAAGTCCGCCCGCCATCGTAACGGTATGCGGGACCGTCCGCCAGGGTTGCAGCAGTCCCGCACCTGCAATTAGGATGCCACCACCACTGTGGCTGTGAGCACCGCCTGCCTCAATGCTGGGAATGCAAACCGGTCCTACGAATGTATTTTGTTGGAGCTAAATTAGTAATATACGGAGACCAGCTTTGCAATAGCAACCCCCAATCAATCACCACATGTCTACAGAAATATGAATCGCATTGGTCACTGCAAATCACCACAACACATCACAAATGCATAAAGAAGGTCAGAGTGGGAGGCGGCTCCTTTCCATATCTGGCGGCTGTACATTGGAATAAACTTCCGTTAGAACTTCTCCTCACCTATGACCATATGAGGTGTAGGAAGAAGCTGAAAACTTCCCTGTTTAGGACTAAATTGCTGATGCCTTTTGTAATCAACTATCTTCAAAATAAGTTTGAGTTATCTTAGCACCGGGATATCCCCTGGGATGAATGTTGCACTCTATAAGTACAATAAATAAAGAAATCACACCAGGCATAGCGCATACTTATTTATGTATGCGCCTAAAAGGCACCAGGCAAAAAAGTATTCTAGGGATCTCATTAGATGGGTGGTTTTATTTGAAAGTCAAGTAAGACATTAATAAATGATGAATGAAAAAATTAAATAAATAAATAAACAGGAACATTATATTTCCATTCACTACATTTTTAACCAAGCAAGTGGATGTACCGTGGGGTTCTCAGAAATTCTATTTAATATTAGATGCCTGTCATTTACAGTATACCGTGTATTTACACAATGTTCATTTTCATTTTCATGTCAAGATTTCCACACAGCCACACAATAATACAAAATGCCAGGGCAATAGTGTACAAAGCCCTAACTCTGGTAAAACATTGGCCGAATACATTTGGCACAATTTTAGGTTATGGAATAGTAAATAGAGGATTCAGATTTTTCACCGCCCAGAAGCTAGACCACGCTACATAACGTTTTCCACCAGAACAAATCATTGATGGACACTATTTTTCCTTAATATTGTGAAAGATAGAAATAAAAATAATTTCGCTCCTCTTCTTTTTAAACTGAACAACAACAAAAAGGTTAGCATCAACAATTAATTTTTAACAGGTTATTAGTGGATTACGTTTCCTTTGTTAAAATCTCAAATACACGAATATAAACAATTTATGTGTCAAAGATTTTTTTCTTGCTGGTGTCACAATCCAGGGTGCTTAGGAGTTAAAATCTTAAAATAACGGTGGATGGGGCAAATCTTCTACAGTTCTTAGTCTATTGTCACAGTATTTATTAAACTTAGGCATAGACCCAAAGCAGAGTGCTGAACACAGCAAACTGATACATGTGTGTGGTTCAAACACTCTCAGGCAAGCCAGTTCCAATCTTCCTCAAAGCGTCCTGGGAAATGCAGTGAATAGCAGACCATTTATTGGTGCAAGACCACAGGAGAAGTAACTAACATGCATGCCGATATTTACTGTATGAAAGGGAGCGGCTCCTCCGTTGGATCGGAGGAGCGTTGCCCCACTTAAATTACCCCCAAATATGAAGAATACAATTGTAATTCATTACCATTTTATTTTCCATCCTCCTGTCCTGAACCGATCGTCAGAGCGGGGTCAATGCTGCTGCTGAATGACAGGGGGAGGGTGGGCTGTTTGTGCACTCTTCATAGTACGCATGTCCCTTGGTCCGACCATCTTGCGAGAGGCCAGCCAGAAATGTGCAATTTGAAAAAGTGCAGGCCTCCAGGGTGCTGGGGAGTGCCGAGTGATGCCGCTCCATCCAATCAGGGCAATGCCCTCACAGCATGAGAGCAGTGCCAGGATTGGTGCCCACACTGCAGCATCCAGATCCTTAGAAGAGGTCCCGAGTGGAGGACGTCGACATTGGGTCAGGTAAGTTTTGTTTTTGTTATTAACCCCTTGCATGCTGATGGCGGCCCCCGGCGGTCATGCATTACGGTGGGCGTGTGCTGATGACGGCTGGGGGCCGTCATGATCCCGCCCACTCTTCAAAGCGGCCGCATAGCGCAAAAATTCATGCCGCATGCAAGGGGTTAATACTTGCGCACGCCTGCACCCTCTCCACTTAGATGCGAGTGGAAACTGGTATGAACTGAGGACCATAAGTGCATGCAAATCCAGGAGGAATCAGAAACAGGACATTGCAGCGGGGGAGGTGCGCGGCAAGTGATACAGACTGCTACAGCAGGGTCACGGAACACTGGGATTTGGGACGGTTCTTGAATAGCACTAATGAAAGGTCCAGTCTGAAGCAGTGGTAGAGGTTGTTCAGTAGTTTAGGTCCACATGTAGACAAACCCTATTGACATGAGCCTTTGGGAATTCTTAGGATTTTTAGACTTGGGAAGGACTTCAGGTGATAGTGTGAGTGCCACCACACATCAATCAATCAATCACTGCATTTGTAGAGCGTGCTACTCACCCGTGAGGGTATCAAGGCGCTGAAGGGGGGGTGGGTGCCGCTACTGCTCGAATAGCCAGGTCTTGAGGTGTCTCCTGAAGGTAAGATGGTCCTGAGTCAGTCGTAGGTGTGCGGGAAGGGAGTTCCATGTCTTGGCTGCCAGGTAGGAGACCGATCTTCCTCCGGTGGTGGTTCTGCGAATCCGTGGGACGGTGGCGATGGCGAGGCTGGTGGAGCATGTGTAGAAACAACGTAGTCAGGTCTACTCAGGTGGATTGCCTTAAAATCCACATAACAGAGTTTGACGTGGACTCTGGTAGGGAAGAGATGTCAATGCTATTTTTTCAACATAGGAGCGATTGGCTTAAACTTCCTATGGCTTTTAATTAGTCTAGCACTGCGTAAAGAGCAGGTTTGACTCATGTAATTGAAGCCTCTGGGTACCAAATGTACTAAAGGATCGTGCTGTATATGCGTCATGCATAGTGGAGCAAGGTTAACGCAATCTTTAGGTCAGTTTTACCAAGCCAGCTTGCGTGACTTGGTGAATCTGGAGTGACACAAGACCGCCAATTCACTGTCTTGAGTTACTCTGCGCTGGGAAGGCGTTACATGGGTGGAGAATGGATGCTCCCACACATCCACCCATGCTTTTGCCACATTCCAAGATTTACTAAGAGTAGTAAACCTGAGAATGTCTCCAAACTGTAAGACTTTGCGATAGAGACGCAACAAGGAAAAACATCTTTGTTTCTCTTAGCTGTTTGCTATTTTCACATGTGGTGCATACTGCAACACACATAGAAAGAGGACAAAACATCTAAGGATTGTTTTTGTGCGGAAGGTGTCCCTTGCAGCATAAAAAAAATGTGGCCTGCAACGCAGGCACCTTTGCACTGTGGCTCAAGGGTGCCTGCATCGGTGATAGGCTGCAATCAGTGAGTCAGTGCAGTGAGATAGTAGGAATGTGCCATATCCTAGTAGATATGGCTCATTCCTGCCCTGTCCATTTGATGCAACGCATCAAGTTGTCTTGCTGCGTTGCGCTGCATCAAATGTTAGTAAGTCTGGCCCAGGGAGACCAACGAGTAGTACATTGTCTTCATTGTTGTGGAACAAGATAAAGACCTGGAAGGACGAAAGATCTGATTTTGTACAACAGCATAAGTTGGACCCACACGAGTTGTTGTCTTCTTTATTCTAGACATTGTAAAAATAATGCCAAAGTGATCTGTGTCTTCAATTTAAGACTTCAATTTACTTTGATTTGCATCTGTTAATTAAAACCATAGCAAAATAATAAATTAGAATAACTTGTTAAAATATTGTAAAAATACATGTAACAATCTACACTTCAGTATGAACTTGAGAGTGTGTACACTCCACACAGCGCCTATTGTCCAGAACATGTTGAAATTTGCTAAAAAATTTAACACAACATTCAGTAAGGGGTCGTCAGTATTTAAACAGGCGATAATGGCCTACCTGCAAGTATGGATGCCTCTAGAGTTGAAGCAGTGCTTTATTTTAGCCGGTGGTTTTCGGTGCTCTGCACAGGCACTTAACCATCAACACTGGCGCTTTTCAAGAGCACCACTTCAGGGCAGATTAATTTACTGGGAGATTAAGTGATTTGCCCAGAACCACAGGATGTTGATCCAATGCCAAGACACGAACCTTCCCCAGCTCTGAAGTCGGCAGCTCTGACCATTATGCCACATCTTCCTGTTTTAGGCGGCGCTAACAGGAGAAATGAACTGGTACAAGCTGACTCCTGACGAGAGCCCCACCACTCTTTTTTTTTACAAATTAACCACTGAGTTGAAGGCGTGTTTCAGTAAGTCCTGTCTAGCTTCCTTTACAATTAGGAGAATACAGAGCAGATGGAGTCGATCTTCTTCAGGTGCGTTGCAGCGGCGACCTGCAACGCCCTCTTTCACTAGCCAAGGGGGTTTCTCAGCCTGAGAAAGGAGTGAGCTATGACGAAGGATACAAAAATTCTTGTTCATGAATACTGAGTATGTAGAACTGAAATATGGTGCCGGTTTAAGCTGCTTATAAGTATTGACCAGCTTCCATGCGTGTGATCTTTTTGACACAGCTAATTTGTCTTGGACAGAGGTTTTTCTTTTATGTGTTATGTGTCTTTTATGTGTTTGTTTAAAACCCTTTTTAAGGTCGCATGTGTTTATGTGTCTGTTTCCCACTTCACACATCATAATCCCCGGATATATTAAGGGTACTAATCAAGGTGATGGTGCAATTTAAAAGTAATTTCCTATTTACATTTTTAAAGCGCATTAAACTATAGGCATCACGGCTATAACCGGTCGGAGCATACGGGGGTGACCTACAACAAAGGCAATTATAGTTGTGAGAAAAGCCAAGTCTTCACATTCTTGCGAAATAGAGAGTAAGAAGTAATGCTAGCGATATGTAAAGGAAGAGTGTTCCATAACCTAGTTACCTACATCTGTTACTCTGCCAGCTACATACAGACAATGCAAGGGTCTGCCCTATTTCTTTTATTTCTTCAATGAAGGGTTCATGGTGCACACGGACCAAAACCTGACACAAGTGCTAGACAAAATATACATATGATGGTGCGCACACAAATGTTTTGTGGATGTCGGGTTCCTCTTTGGAAGCTCACAGGTAAGACATTGTTTACATCTTCTTACACATCTCTTGACGCACATCGAGGAAGTTCTTTGAAGATCTTTAGATCTTACGTTTACTTTGAAGGTCATTGGTCGCAGGTGGGACTAAAAGGATATTCTCACCTTCAAATAAACAATGAATCCACCTAAACCTCTCCAGCCATATCCTGACCCATGTTGCTCAACATGCAATTTTACACGCACGTGTCCAGAATACACACACAAACTGCACATGTGAAATCACATTGGTTAACTCACACTTCCCCTGGCTGACAAGTGAAATAACTTCTCTTGCACTGACTGATCAGTGCAAAAACATTTTGTAGTCCTTATGGTTGTGCAAATATTGTTGAAATGCACCATCGCAGTCTGTGTAATCCTGCCCCAGACGTGCCTTTTGTTTAACGCGCTCTTAAATATTTGTTGGACCCTGAACACACTTGCAGTGAATATTCTGTCCATCTTTAACTGTTATACAGAACAATGATTCACTTGAATTCTCCCTGCAAGTTATATTAAATAATATAAACAAGTTACAGTAATAGATTTTAAATGACACCTGAAGTGCAATCATGCACTCTCTTCCCTCCCCTGAAAAACCTATTAACACTTTTCTCAGTCCTGATTTCAGAACATCTGTTACTTAGCAATGCCCTGTATAAATGTAATTTATTTTCATTTCCCTCCGCAGGAGAGTGGGCCTGTCTGACAAACTAATCAGGACCTTTCCTGCAAGGGTTTTTTTTTATGGCAAATGGGATTAGAACAATCCAATTGTAATCAGGAATCATGTTCTCTGACATGCTGCCCCTGAACCTTTCAGTCGTCCATATTATTAAAAAGCAACGGACCATCAAAAGTAACTTGTCAAATGGCCTCATTGTTCACTAAGCATTGCCAAAGGCAACAACTGTAGTATTTTTTTTTAGGGTACATGCACTCGAAAGCCCACAGTACACAGGGACCCTTGTACACATGAAGAAAGGGATAGAAATTTGCAGGCTTCATGTACAAACACAGCAACACATGCCCGGGTGTACATGCATGCAGGCAGCACACGTACACATCTGCCTACAAACACATGCTGCACACATGCAGACACCCATGCACAAACAGTTAGTTCACAAAGGAACCCAGGAAAAGCGATAAAACAGATGCAAGCATCCAATTACACAGACACACATACAGGCACAAACAAGCACATATACACCTGCAAAGCTGGCATGTTACCCACAGCATTGGTGAATCTTTTGCCAATCCAGGGGTTTTTGACAAAAATTGCTTGGAGTGCTGGGGTATCAAGTCTTTATTTACCAGTTGCGGTCGGTGCAGGTGACAGCGGTGGGCGGGGTGGGGGGAGTCGACAAACGAAGGGGAAAAAAACACTTACCTTGCACTTGCCGCATCGCCGTGACGGCAATGCGGCGAGCGCAAGGAAAGTGGTTTTCTTTTTTTCCCCTCATAGTCGTCTGTCAACTCTCGCCCACCCCGCCCCACTGCTCTTACCTGCACTGGCCGCCACTGATATTTACATTGATAATATTGCCGAATGCTAAGGCGAATGCCATACGTATAGGTCACTTGGCTGCTGTGCATGCTGGCGGAGGAAAGATAATATTCATAGTGACTATTCGACTTTTTCTGCTTTGAAAAGAATGAATTAGTTTTTTTGCATTTGGCACAAAAATTTGTGAACTTTTTTCAATTCTTCCAGTCTGCTGAGCTATCAAATGTTTTCATTGATCTGTGCTTGTTTACATTTACATTTGTGGAAGATCGTTTTTTGTGCAGTAAATCTCTGTAGTGTGACAAAAGGGATTCTTGTTCCTAATTGGCCAAGTAGTACTTGAACCATGAACAAATGCTATCTTTATCAAACAAGCTGACTATATACACTCCCTCGCACAAGCTCCGTTCAGAAGGCAAAGGTCTCCTAGTCATCCCCCGCTTTAAGAAAACCAAATGGGGAGGTAAAGCCTTCTCCTACCTTGCGCTTAAAATGTGGAACCAGCTACCTGAGACACTTCGTCTAACCCACAATTACTTCAGTTTCAGGAAGAAGCTGAAGACATTCCTGTTTTAAGGGATAAGACCTCACCTCTATAGTCCTTAGCGCGGAGACACCCCATGTGGGGCGATTCATGTGCTCTATAAATCATAAATCAATCACAGTTTAAAGGTGTTTGTGAAACAAGGTTTTAATCCAGGTGTGCTCCAGTGAAACCATCGGATGCACCACTATCTGGGTGAGCAAGCTCAACTCCATTTTTGAGGTTTGGCTCCTGCACTCCTATCTGCGAAACAGACAAGCCTACACTGTAATATATAATCAACAACTGCAACGACGGACTCCCAGAACCGCACCTCCCACACAGTTCCTTGCAATTAAATAGTGGTGCTCTGCATCTAGGGTATCAGTCGTTGCTTGGCACCCCTGCTAAGCAGAAATACATAAAAGTAAACCACAGGATGGTGCACTCAACAAAAAGTACAGAAGTGCTTTTGTGTGTTAGTTATTTCCTTTATTGCAAATATTATGTTGTCTTTTCATAAAAAATAGCCAGGGTTACAACCAACGCGTTTCGTTCAGCTATACTGAACTTCATCAGGGCTTAACTTCAAATATACAACAAACATGTCGATTTTCAGAAGTTTCACAAAAATCCATTTTGATACTTGTCACCTTATTATCTTGAGTACAACAAGCGTTTCATGATTTAATATACATTAAAAATGATAATAACTGATGCCCACACCATTGTTATACCTTTGGGGGCCTGGAATAGTCTGAAGTGGCCCACTTGTAGGAGTGTGATGGTTAGGAGTTGTGTTTGTACTGTCATTGGCAGCGCTTGGAGCGGCAATGGATGGTGCAAGTTGCGGTGGCCTCCTGTGACGGACCCTGGCACTAACGATTTTAAAATTAAGCACTGCTTGCTCTATGGCTGTCTTCAAGAAACACATCATTCCTTTAACTGTCCTTAAAAGTCCTTTTAGGTATATGTTGGCTTTCGAAGACTTCGAAAATTTCATAACATCTTCAAGACTTATTGTGCAAACACGCCGCCCTGCATGGCAGAAAAACATTACTATCTCATTAAGTGATCACACGAAACTCGCCATACATCAATAGACTCGAAAGTTAGGGTGTACTACCTAAGTATTTTGCTACTTCCTAATTGCGTCTTTTTGCGATTTGCAATTAGGAAGTCGCAAAATGCGATGTACAACAGTGTCTCAGACGCTGTTGCGATTTCCAATGGGGTCGCAATTGACCTGCCTCATCAATATTAATGAGACAGGTCGCAATTTGCCATGTCTGTGATTGCTTTTTAAATAAAGCAATTTTTTTATTGAAATGCAGCTTGTTTTTCTTAAAGGAAAATGGGATGCACTTCAACAATAAAAATGAAAAGCTTCATTTTTATTTTTTAAGAGAAGGCACTATCCTTGGGATCACTGCCTGCTCTTAAAAAATGTTAACGCCCACATTCATAAAGGGAAATAGGTCACTTGGGGACCCCTTCCCGCTTGCGAATGGGTTAGCACCTCCATCACGGAGTCGGTGAAATATGAATGGTTTGCTACCGCATTACGGTCATTCATACATGCCCCTGCGACTCGCTATTAGGAAGGGACACCCTTGGCAATAGGTTTGTACATGCTAAAAGTCATTTTAGCAGTTGCAAAGGGACCGATTCTCCATTTGCGGAAACGCTCCTTTTCTCCCCCATTTCAGAACAAATCTGAAAAAATAATTTCTTTATGGATTATATCATTCCCATTTTTTAATTACCCTCCCGGGTCCTCTTTACAACAAACCACTGCTCTTAGTTAGGTTTACACTATGTACGTTCCCATGCAAAAAGCATCAAAAACAGACCATGGCATAATATCACCCACCTCTGTTCAAAGCATCACTTTTCAATCTGCTCATTTTCTTAAGCTGCACCTATGATGTTATGAAATCAAGCCACCTTTAACAAAAGTCTAGGGCAACAGAACCTTCTATGGTATATTTCTTTATGGGCACATTTTTGAACTGTTTTAAGAACATTCTTGCCACAGTTAATTACAGCTGAAGCACTTCATTAAGTAATATAGACCATGTATATTGTAACCTGATAGTTTGCTGCCGAGGACTATATTGATTGTTAAAGGCCCTGAACCCGAGTCATAATACTATAACGAGGGAGACGGCCTTTAACAACCTGTATAGCCTGAGAAAGAAGGGCTATAAGGCTAATAGAATATTCCACGTACTAAGGGTAGAATGTTGTAAATTAAAAAGGGAGAAACATGAAAACAAACGTTGGAATGTTGAAGCTCCCGGCTTATGCCAACCATTATAAGCCTGGAGCTCCTCTGATGGAGCTATCAACATTCCAATGTTCTAATATGAATATAAAAGTGTGTTTCCAGTTCTATTATTGGGCGATATTCAATTCCAGAAACTACACTCTACAGGATACAAGGCGTTGCTATCACCCGGGGAAAGCTGCAAGTCCCTGGTGCCAGGTTACTTGAATACAATACTCAAGATTCTGACCTAATCACTACATTCTCATGTTCCACCCTTTTGAAGACTTCTAGACCTATTATTCTGACCTAATCAACCCGCTCAGGTGCTACTCTTTTATTTATTAACTCTAATCTATATAGTTTAGCTTGGAGCTTTGGGTGATTGGCACAAGAAGGAAAGTTTTCACCACCAAGTGATACTAAAAACCTGCAAGAAAATCAATAAATGACAGGGAAATAATTACTTTTTAACTCAACATTTATTTTCTTAATGTTTTTCTGAAATAGATAATTTTTGTAATAACAGAATACATAACAATAAACGTACTTGAATGCCACACATAACATTTAAGATTGATGGAATAATTTTTAGACTGAACAGAAACACATGAATCAACAAAAATAAAAAGATGTATTTATTTATGTATTTATTTATTTCAGCATTTTTATATTGCACACTCCACAGGAAGGTATTAGCTTGCTGTACAAACAACAACAAAGAAAATTACAGAATCACTTTCACTGAAAGAGATTCAAATCGTAAATAATCCTATGACATATCAAAACTTCCAAAACAGGTGTGAATGATGCAAGTTAAAGGAGGAGAAATTAAGAGGCTAAACGAGAAAAACTGAAGTGGGGGTGAAGTGGAGGGAAGTGAAACTAGAATTCAGGTGTGACAGTGGAATGAGAGTAAGTGAAAGACTAAACTAGTTTTCAGTTTTTTCCAAAAGACCAGGTTAGACTCAGCGAGTCTCATAATAACAATTTTTCAGCTGTGGTAGAATGACAAGAGTCTCAACTTGGAGCAGGTTGTTGCTGTTAACTATGATAATTACCTGGAAGGACTTGCAGTAAATGTTGACTTTACAAACAGTGCTATGGTATATGGATAGGAAAACACTGAATCTATGCTGTGTGTCATGAAGCAAAGCAGATCTGAAATGGAATGGGTTTCAATTGGTGTCTGTAGTAACGTCACTCAAATAACGGCAGTGTTCATGTGCCCTCATGACATCACAGGAAGTGATCATACAACCATAACCAGATTAGTAGTCAGTTCACAAACTTTATTCGGATAAACATTGTATCCATAAAAGTGTGACAATAGTTAAAAATGACAAAGAGGATTTACAATATATAATAGCAGAAATTGCAGTTGTATGAACACAGTAACATCAGAATTTTTAGATGGCAAATAAAAATATAAAAAAAACTATCATAAATAAGTCACTAATATATGACATCACAGGAAGTGTTCATACAACTTTAACCAGATTAGTAATATCATAGAGGTTGCAAAGCAGCCTACATAAACTGCATTTAGCAATCTACAGCAGTGATTGATAACTCCAAATTATTTTCCTGGCATTAGGCTCGGTGAATGACACAAACATAATTTCATAAATTGCGGATTTGCTAGAATATGTCAAAATATTCAATTGCTTTCTTTAAATATTGTTGTATATAAGATCGTCCCCTTTTTATATAGATGTATTAAATCACATTTTGTAATTTGATTATATGTATTAGTTATTTTAATCTTAGGTATTGATATTAATATAATAATTATTGAATTATTGGTATATATTTTGTTGAAATATATATGTGTGTGTGTATATATATATGTATATATGTATGTGTGTACATATATACATCACAGAAAACCTCACGTATCAGTGAAGAGACGGCACTCAGGAACAGTACTGAATAGCCATGTTTAATCCATCACGGCACACCGGACAAACAGGATGTGCTTCGGCTGCGCAGTTATATTAATCCTAGGTATTGATATTATTATAATAATTATTGTTATATTTTTTTGAAATATATATGCATGTGTGTGTGTGTGCGTATATATATATATATATATATATATATATATATATATATATATATATATATATATATATATATATATATATATATATGAATCATACTGTGTGCTCCCTTGTGTCTGGACAAAGATCAAACTCTCTGAAGAGCTATAATGATGGTGAAACACGTGTCAGAGGTTGCCTTTACTAAGTTGTACTGTTTATGTTACTGAGAAAGAACCATTGATATTAAGTATTTCCATTCACAGATATCATTGTTGACTTAACTGCCGAAACGTGGGTAGAACACAACAGTCAATTGAATTTGTGCCGCATTGTTTCTTGTAAATGTGAAAATTGGTCACCAAACCATTGTTGTTACCATTGTTATCACAATCTTTTTTAAATTGAGTCTATTTTTTGTGTGCAGTATTATTGCTGATGTGATTGGGACAGTATGAATGGGTCATTTTATTTTATTACTCTCGATATCATCAATAAAATATGTTTTATAATCTTTTGATAAAATTAGTATCTGTTGGTTCTTTCTTCCAATTTTGTTATTCAAATGATATTGTAATGTGATTACACCATTTATGTTGCTTTAGGTCTTTACATTGAGTTGCTTTTATTCATTCCAGGTTGACTTGGATGGTATTTTACT